>NW_016107414.1:2779247-2842035 GCF_001604975.1 Cebus imitator
GCGCGGGGCAAAGCAGCGGCGCTGGCCGGCGCTGGCCGGCACAGCCGCACTGGCCGAAACAGCTGCGCTGGTGACCGTGGAGCACCTCTGCCCGGGAATTTCCTAGTCTGTGGGCAATAAAAACACGGCGTCCACTCACCCTCTGCGCTTTCACTGGGAGCTGCAATCCTGAGCTGTTCCTAAACGGCCATCTTGGATCCACCCCATGTTTCCATTTTTAAATGGAGATGTACATTTGTATACAGATGGGAGGTTTCTGGACCAATGTGCCAGAAACTTAATGGTGGTTGTTTTGGGGGAAGGGAGGTAGAGAACTGATTGGAGGTTGAGAGAATTACTTTTTATTTCTGTAGGTAGGTCTCTTTATTTTATGTTTAGGGAAGTGTTTATTATGAAAACTATGAAACATGTACAAAAGTGTATATGCTTGATAGAATACAATGAACCTATGTAGAAGTCACTCGGCTTTAGCAATATTGATTCATTGCAAATCAGGTTTCCTCTACATCCCCACTAAACCAATTCCCCCATGCAACCTTTTGAAGCAAATTCCATTTTATTTATACATGTTATAGTGTGTCTTTCTCTAAGATTCTTAACTCTCTAGACCCTAAAAATATATTTAATGAATATTTTCAGTGTGATAATAATGTGGCAAACAATTTTACTTCTTATTGTATATATTTATAATTTTAATGCTTGAATAAAAATTATTATTAATATTGTTTAAAAGAGAGATGGGTTCCTCCTTGGCCCTTTAATTTTTTAAACAGAATATAATGTTTGTAATATACTAAGGGTTTGATTACAATGATTCAGCTGCTCTCCCGCATATATCCCACCCCACCCTTCAATACTGTGGTTAAAGTCATAGTCTTAGGTGTCAGATAATGCTGGGTCCAAATCCCACCTCTCTCACTTGTTCTCTCATTGACCTAGGAAAAAATCATTTACCTCCTTGAGTTGTACTCTCTTCCCATACAGTGAGCATAATGAGTATTTAGCTCATAGGGTTTATTGTGAGATTTAAAGGAATTTTGCAAGTAGGAATAATAGCCTTTAGCATGGTAGTACACCATCAGATACACTCCAAATGTTGGCTCTTATTTTTGTTCTTATTATTTTTCTTCTGTGAAAGAATACAGAAGAGACTGAACAGTGGCTCCTTTTGGGGAAGTTTTATTTAGTTTTTTTTATGATGGTGTTCTCTCTGCACCATTTTGGTTGCAAGTATGGACCCTGGAGTTCCTAGCCCTATTCACTAGTTGAGTCATTCTATCTTTCTTCTTTTTTTTCCCCAAGGGATAAAAATGTACATATAAGGTGTTCAGTTCACAATATCGTAGATATAATTATTACTCTTTATTTAATACATAACAGGTTTATATCAGAAAAGTATAGATGTGCCCTAGTTTAGGATGAAAGAGCATAAAGTTCCCCAAAGATGTTGAGGTTCAATTCCCACAAATAGCACTGTCAGATTGAAAAATAAGGACACACATTCACTCTTGACTAAAATCTGTGCTTGAACTTGTAGTGATATGAGAGAAGAGAGGGTCAATCTGACTCTTACAGCATCCAGCCAGCTTCCCTTTCCCTTGGGGAAAAGTCAGCCCAGGCTGCAAATGAAAGGAGCTTTTTCTGTAGCTTTTATGTGCAAAGAATGGAGTGATGCTCTAAGAGCTGAAGCTCCTGGAATTCTGTTGAACAGTAAACTTCAGGACAATGTTTATCTTTTTCCTTTCTTCAAGCATCCCCCTCTTTGTGCCCAAGCAGAGGGGTTGCCTGCCAATTGGAGAATAATAAGGTTACCCATGCAGAGGCATGTCTTTAAGTGAAAAGATCCAGAAAACAACTTCACACTGTGCCTGATGCAGCATACTCATGAAGAAACAAACTAGTTGTTGTTATAACTGTTATTGTGATAATCATGTGCATTGATAACTATGACACAAGACAGAAAGCAATAGTACTTTATCAAAATACAAATGAGATAGGAGGGGAACTTAGAGAAGAAAGGATTTGCTTCCAACTTGAGTATGGATGTCAAGGGTCTTGAGGAAAGGAAATTAAAAACTATTTTCAGAGGAGGTAGAATTTCAAATGGCCCTTGAATGAGGGGCAGTATTTGGACATGTGATGATGCGAAGGTAGAAGAAACCAGTGAACAGGGGTAATGTGGATGTAAGAAATTCAGATTAGATGAATGGAATCTGGAGTCCATGAGAGGGAAATTGTAAGAATTAAAGTGGGAATTACAGTTCATGGCTGAGCCATAGAGGGTCCTGAATGCAAGGCTGAGAAATACTGAATTTAATCTCTGGGTCAGTGGTTCATAAATTTCTGTGCTAACAAATGTGATGGATGGTGTTCATATACACAATTCAGCTCTTTGGGAAGAACCAGTGTTTTGCATGATTTGATGGCATTCCATTCTTCCCTCTTCCATTCCAGGGAGCATACTGAAAAGCAAGTGAGTCAGGGTGACATTTTTAATAAGAATGTATCCCACATGGTTCCTTATAATAAAATCCCCAAACTTTGAGACTCAAATTATAATTTAGAGGCAGTAGATTATACAGTGGTTAGGAAGATGATCTCATAGATCAGATTGCCTGGGTTTGATTCTCAACTCGTCCACTTAGTTTCTGGATGTCCTTGGGCATATGCTTAATCCTTCTATGCCTCTGTGTCCTCATCTTTCAAATAAGAGAAAAATAGTATCTACATCACAGGGTTGTTGGGAATATTAAATAAAGTATTATATATGACACATTTGGTACAGAATAGCTATGAAAATGTGAGCTGTTACAGTTTGTAATACATTGACACCTCACATGATCAATGGCAACCATTGCTCCCAGCCAAGGGGAAGCCACTCAGGGTTTTTGAGCAGCACAATGTCAATATCAAGGGTGTAAGGGGAATGGCCCAGAAGAGATTTCGAGTATAGATCCTGGAGTCAGCCTGTGTTTGAATTTTGACTTTAGCACTTATTGCCTGTGAGGCCTTGGGTAAGTAAAATAAATTCTGATGTCTTAGGTTCCTTCCCTATCTAGAAAATGATTAACAGAATAATACTGGCTACCTCACAGCCTGGTTGTGAGAATTTAATAAGATGGGAGGACATATGTGAAGCACCAGCATGGTCTCTGGTGATTGCATTAGCTGTCTCTTGCCATGTAACAAATTACCACAAACGTTGCAGCTTCAAACAATGCAGTTTATGCAGGCACAGACTAGGTGGGTCCTATGCAAAGCCACCATCAAGATATCAGCCAGGACTGGATTTTCATCTGAAGGCTTGAGTGAGGAAGGATACACCTCCAGGCTTACATGATTGTTGGTAGAGTTTCAGTTTCTTGCTGGATGTCAGCTGAGGCCAGCCTTAGTATCATTATACATGAGCCTCTCTTGAAATTACCTCATGCTTCATCAAAGCAAGAAAGAGAGATAGTCTCTTTCCAACGTGGGCATTATAATCTTATGTGATATAATTATGTGATCATTTCATCCCATACCTTTGCCATAGTCTATTGCTTAAAAACAATTCACAGGTTTTGCCTATACTCTATGACAGGGATTACACAATGGTGTAAACATCAGAAGGTTGGAATAATGGGGGCCACCTTAGAATCTCTCTACCACATACATAATGGGTACCTAATACATTCTTACTTTAGGAAATGAATTTGGCAAGTAGGGGTTCCAGATACAGTCATATTAAATCAGTATAGGCTCAGCTTGCTAACAAAACAACCTCAAAAAATTTCAGTGGCTTAAATAATACAAATATAGGATTTAAATAATATTAAATATAGCATTTAATATTATTTCTTGATAAGATGGTAAGTAGATCTCCCATCCACTCTTTAAAAACATACTGTATAGGATACACAGTGATACCGTATAGGATAATACTTACCCTATACAGCATATTCTTAAAGGGTAGGTAGGGGATATACTTCTCATCTTCACTTAGGGGCCTCTATCTGCTGGAGTAGCCATTGTCTAGAATATTTCCAGTAAGTATGACATAGGAAAAAGGGGGAGCTCTGAAGGATCTTAACTTGGCAAATAAATAATTGGCCTCAAAGTGCCTCATTTTACTTCCATGCTTATTGGCTAGACCTAATATCATGGGCCCATCCACAGTAGGGGACAAGGCCCTGGAAGCTTTTCATGCAGTCACGATGGGAGGCATAGAGCCAGGGCATTTGTTGCCTCTCACTATTGACCACCCTAGGTAATGTATAGATAAACCAAAGAAGAAGGTTCCTAGCTACTTAGATCTGTGTGTATAAGTGGCCTGGACATTCTCCATGTGCCATTCAGGTAGACTCACTCTCTGCCCTTCTTCTGCTCTGTGTCCCAAGAGTATGAGCTCCTTAACCTCTGGATTCTGGTTGGGTTCAACCAAAAGAAGCACCTGTAAAAGATGGGAGGCTAAAAAAGAGAAATTTGGGCTATTGATTTCATAGTTTTCTTTCTCCTCATCTCTGTATACAGCTCAAATCAGGCAGAACTTCTCCTATAGCTAGAGTTTTTAGGGGGTCCTGCTAACAAGTAGAGAACAACTTCCATCTTAAGGTGGCAGAGTCCTACCTTCTTTGCTGGTGCCTGGGGGCTTCACTGTCCTTTGCTCCTTCTGAAAACCCTGCCCACAGCTTTGAAAATAATCTTCATTGAATTCTCTTCCATCACCTTTGATTGGGCTGTTATCTAGAACTCTGTCTGATTACTTTGACTTACTGCCTTTTGGGAACAACAGAATGATGCAAACACTTTTTCTTTCCTGCGGTTGGATTTTAGGCATATGATTTAGGCATTAAAAATAAAACAAACACTGGCTGAAAACAGTGGACCATCCAGTCAGTTGTAGATTTAGTTTTCTGTGGCACGATTCCTGCTGAGCAATCTCTTATATACTAGCTTCTCTGATTGTTTTTATGAGGCATCTATTTTCCTGACAGTAAACTCTAATTTTTTTACATCTGGAATATATGTCTAACTTCTCTGAGGTTGTAGCCAATTGGAAAGAACGAAGAAGGTTAAAGTGGTATGGTCAATTGCATGAATGACCCCAATTCTTCATTTCCCCCTGTATTCATGCTTTTTGCAGCAACTTTGCAATTCATTCCTCTGGAAAGAAGAAACACATTTTGCTGCCCCTGGACCCTGGGTCAATCTGTGTGATTTACTTTGGCTGATGAAATGTTTGTAGGCATGCAACCAAAGTATTTTTTAAAATGCTTACATGGTTTGACTCATTATCTTATACCTCAGTTATGAAAATTACCTTTGGGTTGGCCTGCTAGTCCAGGGAGAGGAAGAAAGGAATGTAGAACAGAGATCAACTGCCCTCATCTATTCCAGTCTTATTCAGCTGAGCCCAGATGTGTGCGTGAATGAGCTCAGCTGAGGTTAATAGAGTCACCTGGTAGGGCTGCAACTCACCAAACAGTGAGAAGAAGCAGAATTACTTGCAGATTACTTGCTTGGATATCACCCATTTGGATCACCATTTAGATCGCCACAATCTAATGGTGCTGAGAAACAAACTGGTTTGTTTCATTATTCTCTTCACTGTACCAGGAGATATTGTGTTACTCTGTTCTCATGCTGCTAATAAAGACATACCCAAGACTGGTGTATTTGCCAATTTTAACACTGCTGATAGAGGCACACCTGAGTCTGGGAAGCAAAAGAAGTTTAATGGACTTACAGTTCCATGTGGCTGGGGAGGCCTTACAATCATGGCGGATTGAGAGGAGGAGCAAGTCACATCTTACATGGATGGCAGCAGGCAAGAGAGAGCTTGTGAACATAAACTCCCATTTTTAAAACCATCGGATTTTGTGAGACTCATTCACTATCATGAGAACAGCGCAGGAAAGACCTGCCCTGTAATTCAATCACCTCCCACCAGTTTCCTCCCATGACACATGGGAATTGTGAGAGTTACAATTCAAGATGAGATTTGGGTGGAAACACAGCCAAATAATATCTACTGGGTAATTTATAAAGAAAAGAGGTTTAATTGGCTTGCAGTTCCACAGGGCTGGGAAGGCCTCACGGTCATGGCAGAAGGCAAATGAGGAGCAAAGTTATGTCTTATATGGTAGCAGGCAAGAGAGAGTGTGCAGAGAAACTCCCATTTGTAAAACCATCAGGCCACATGAGACTTATTCACTACCACCACAACAGAATGGGGGAAACTGACCCCATGACTCAAATATCTCCACCTGGCCCCACCCTTGACATGTGGGGATAATTACAATTCAAGGTGAGATTTGGGTGGGGACACAGCCAAACCATATCAGGTATTAAACACATACTCTGGAGGAGAGGGCACTGGGAAAGAGCCATGAACAGGCCCAGGCATGGTTCCTAACTTCATGTCTACTTCTTTCTCAGCTTGCTCACTGCTATTCATACTTCAGAGTTTAGAACAATTACGAATAAAACCAAGACTTGCATTGCATTATTTCACATCATCCTGCACTTTCCCCTAGTGGCTGCATTTAGTCAAGGTGTTTTTGATGGCAAGGGAAAGAAATCCAATCACATTGATTTAAGTGGGGGGGAAAAAGTATTGACTGGTAACTGAGAAGACTAAAGTTAGATAACTTCAGGCCCAGCTGGATTCATGTCACGAAGACTCCACAGATGTATGTATTTCCAGGGTGCTTTCTTCTTCGCCATTCATCATTCTTAGCTTGGCTCAGTTTTCAGGAAGACCTTTGGCCGAGCATTTCTGCCCTAATAGTTCCCACAATAGTCTTGTCACTGGATAGCTCTGTGTCACCTGCTCATTTTGGAACTAATCACAGAGGTTGGTGGCAATGGCTAGAACATTTATGCACCCTTAGAGCCTGGGAAGAGCCCCAAACCACACCACCTAAAAGTGGCTGAGGAAGGTTTACAAATAAGAAAAAGAAAAGGAAAGTGCTGGCTGCTTTTTGTAACAGAATATATAAATACTGGAGATGCAAAACCAGAAGTCAGCTGGAGTGGAACATATCCCAAATTGAATTACTTAACAATTAACACATCCCCCTTTACTATACTTGTGTCTGCTAGTAAGACTACAGGACCCATGAAGGGCAAGAAGTGCTTCTATTTTGTCCACCTAATGGTCCCTAGTATCCTATATAGGCTGGTACATAATAGGGGATCAATAAATACTTCTTGATTGAATAAACAAAGCTTATAGTTTGTGGGGAACATATTAAGGTAAAACGTGGTTAAACTCAATGAGTTAACTCAGATTTTGAATGAAAAAAATGATAGAAAATTGTTTGTAGTACTGAAAGTACTACATTAGAATGAGATTTATATATGACTATTGAAGACTCTATAAGCTTTGGCCAAAAGTATATCAGCACCAAAAACAGCTCCTTTTATATCTCCCTCTTCATCTTGGTGTTACAACTTGCAGGATGTAATAGAAAAAATAAATGTTCTGAGGCAGGTGAGATTTGGCTATTTAGGTACACACACAAACACACACACACATGCACACACACACATACACCCCCCTCTATGAACAAAAAGACACGTGTGGTGTGGAGGGTATTGTAGAACCATCTAGGGGAGAATATTAAGTCCCTGTCTCATCTGTTCCTTTCAGCCTGTTCTTGTTTGTTGAGTCCATTGTGGTGCACCAATATTACAGGTTTTAACAAAAGCAGCAGCCATTGAAACCAGCATGAAGGCCAGGCTGACTGTGAAATTCTAGAGCTACTGGTTTCAAGGGCATGGACAGGAAAGGGTGCTGGGAAGAGCTGATATTGGGAGGGAAAGTTTGCCCTTTGCAATGGAAAGGTTATCGTGTGTGAAAATATGAGTTTCTTGTCCAGAGGATTTCCAAGGAGAGCTGTCTTCAAAATCAGAGTACCTGGACAGATCATCCCCAAAGAAAAAAAAAAGTCAACAAAGCATCATAGGCCATCTCTCTTCTTTGCTCCTTGCAGCTGTGCTGATATAATTAAACCAATCTCAGGCAGAATGCAAGTTATGTTTTAATGAATTCACTAGAAATAATTCCCTAAAGAGAAATTATATAGACTACTTATACTCTTAAAAAGAATATTGTCTTAAAAATAGAATATCAGTTTTCTCCCTTAAAGACATGCAATAGGCATATCACTCCACAATAAAATGTCCAGACTGTACCCTTTGATTGCATCAAGAGATGGTACAGAGTGTGGTTAAGTGAGCAGGTTCTGGAGCTACAGTTGAACCCAGCCCTCCTTTCTCACTATGTAACCTTGGCCAGCTGCTTACTCTCTCACACTTTAGTTTTCTTGTCTGCAAAATAGGAATGGTACCAGTACATACATAGAGTCATCATAAAGATTAAGTTAAAAAATAAAGTACCTTGGCTCAAGCCTGTAATCCCAGCACTTTGGGAGGCCGAGGCGGGTGGATCATGAGGTCAATAGATCGAGACCATCCTGGTCAACATGGTGAAACCCTGTCTCTACTAAAAATACAAAAAATTAGCTGGGCATGGTGGTGTGTGCCTGTAATTCCAGCTACTCAGGAGGCTGGGGCAGGAGAATTGCCTGAACCCAGGAGGCGGAGGTTGCGGTGAGCCGAGATCGCGCCATTGCACTCCAGCCTGGGTAACAAGAGCGAAACTCCGTCCCCCCCCCGCCAAAAAAAANCAAGAGCGAAACTCCGTCTCAGGAAAAAAAAAAAAAAAGTACTTATCATAGCACTTGGCACATAGTGTTTGCCATGCATGGTAACTATTATTATTATATTGATACATGCAATAAGAGGAAAGATGTTTAGAATTTTCCACTTTTCACTTTTGATCAAAATTGGTCATCTCTTCCTCCAATACAAGAATAGGTGATAAAATAGGTCAAAGTGAGGATGGAGGGATGGAAGCCACAGCAAACATTATTTGCACAGAGAAAAGCATGAATTCATCTCTCAGTTTTAATTCCCTTCCTACATGGTCTGGGGAGTCCTCTTTCCCTCAGTTTATGGCAGCAGTCACATAACCAGGTTTCCTTCTTCTAGTCGTATCTCCTATTTCCATCATCTAAGCTTCAACTGCTGCTTTATTTATCAAACATTGTAATTATGCAATTATGTCAATTACTATAAAAACCTCAAATGTTTCCAAAGTGGCCTTCAACTGAAATTCCAACTCCATAGCCTAGCATCTCACATTCTTTTCAAAGTGGCTCCAGTCTCTCTCTCCTGGTCCTGTCTCCAGCCATCCTTCTCCATGCTTCACATGCTCTCACCTGAAATGCACAAACTCTCATTTTTCCATATCTTTGCCCTTGCTGTTGTTTTTTATTTTGCCTGGAACAGAAAACAAAAACAAGATAACCGCAAACCCATCCTTGTAAATTAATATCTGATGTCTTCTGAGTGTAGCCACAACCATGAATGCAGTATTTACTTTGCCATTACCTGAAAGAAGTCCTGTTAGAAAGAAGTTTACCTATACCAATGTCTCTAGAGAAGCACCAATTATGATGAGCAATTGATTCCCAGTTAAGCTGAGAAAATAATGTGAATATATATTAATGACAGAAATAGAGATTATCCTAGAATGCTTACTATATGCCAGAAACTATACAAAGTGTTTTTCATGCGTAATCTCACAGCCTAAGGAGACAGGCACAGCGTGGTCTCATTGTATGCACAGTTAACTTTCTGGTATTCAACTATGAGCACTCTATATGGTGAGTGGGGAAGAGAGGAGAAAGAGGAGAAGGGTGGGGTTTGGGGGAAGAGAGAAAAAAGAGAAATTTAAATTGTGCAGCTGATACTGCCAGCGATTCTAATGAATGCATTTGTATCTGGAATGAGCATGCAATGGAAGAAGCTCATCTTTTTCTCAGTCCATTTAAACATCATCAAACATTTCATGTAGTCATTCTAGGACTGAAATATTTATATATTCCATACAGCATGGTTTCTATTTGTAAACTGCTGCTTTATTTGGGAATCAACTAAAGAAACAGCAACTTGTTGCATCATGGGAAGGAAAATCTACATTGGACTTGGTGGGAGATGTTCTTCATAGCGGGGGACCACATAGTTTCTCATCCAAACTGAGGCACTTTTGACAGTAAGAGGATACTCTTAAGAACTCTGCATGGGTGAAAGACATAGAGTTGGACTGTCTCAGTCAGACTGGCATATATGGTCACTATTTATGAGTACATAAAAAAGTTTTCAAGGATAACTGTTCAAACTTGGCTTTTATCTAATGAATTTAGATTAGAACTTAAGCCCAACACAAAATGATTCCTCCATGTCATTCGTGATTCCCATCAGATAAATGAAGAAGCTGTTAGTGGGACGAGGAAGCTTAGACATAGAGTGATAATATTATTCAAGGCAAATTCTGACTATAATTCATTGAGCACTTCCTGTGAGCAAATTCTCATTGTATCTCAATCCTCACTGTAATTGTGAGAAGTAGGCAATATTATCCCTGTTTTACAGATAAGGAAGCTAAAATTTCAAGCAGTACCTTTCTCAATGCCAGGCAAATAGGAAGTAATGGAATAAGAATTTGAATCCAGGGCCGAACACAGCTCGTGTTTTATGGCCTATTTCATACTGTCTCTTACAGGAATAACACTGAGGACAAATCCAAGAATATTTTGTACTTGTTTGTGACTCTCCAGTGCAGCAGTGTATTTCCCTATGACATGTCTTGTTAAAGCCTTTCATCCACGCTGTAAGGTAGCCATGGAAGAAATCATTACCCTTTTTACAGATGAGGGTGATCTAGTCAGGTCAAGTCTCTTGTCTCAGTTGCCCAGGTAGGAAGGTCCATAGCCAAGATGAGGATCCAGATTTTATTTCTAGTCCAGTGTACTTTACATTTTTCAGCCTACAATAGTGGTCATGGAATCCTCTGGAAGCCATGTAAGAAAGGCATGGATCATACCAGAGAGGAGAGCTTAGCTCAACTAACTTTGTCATTGGATACTGAGGGTCTGTAACATTTTCTGTTCTCAAATTCATGGCCAAGTAGGGGATTCAAGTCAGATCCAGTTGTATGGGACAGAAATTCATAGTCAGGAGCCTAGCACTAAAGGGAAGTCAGCACTGGTGCCTGCCTCTGCCCACGTCCATAGAGTTTAATGCTTTCATCCAAATCCATCTTTTCAGGAACCAGTATATACACAACTAGAAGAAAGAGTATTGGTAGGGTAGTTGAGCATGAGGGCTCTAGACAGACAGACCTTAGTTTAACTCTCAGTTCCAGCATTTGTGCCTCCATAACATTGAGATTTCAATATCATTGTAAACAGATGCCAGTTTTCAAGGGCACATGAAGAGTCTGTGTTTGGTCATTAACACCATTAAGGCAGTGGTTCTTATGATTTCTCTTCTACCTGAAGTGTTTTGAGTCATATGCATCTAAACTTCATACTCAGTAAAACTTATACAATTTATATAGTTATCCATTTATTTTGAAAGAGGACACTTGACCGAGATTTGAATAACATTTTCCTGAATGTTTCTGTACTGTCAATTACTATGAGTGAAGGCTCACAAGTAAGATCAATTTAACTGATTTAACATGACAGAGTACGACTTTTCTAAGCTTAAAAAGAAGGTAGACCTAGCAGGTCTAAAATGGGGCACTGAGAATCTTGATCACTGGCACTATTGTGATTTCCCACCAGCAGGGAAGCTGGGGCCACACTAACAGAACCTAAAATAGTGGATCAAAAAGTGGCCAGTGCAGTCCATGCACAAGAGCATATGTGATGCCCAAACTATTTATAGTCCTTTTCTATCATTTTTTTTTCTGGAATTAAATGTCAGTGGGACATTTAAGGGAATCAATTTACATTTTAACATGTTAGTTGAAAGGCAGGGAGGTTCAAGGCAAATTTTAGTTATAATTTACTATGTTAAAACCTGAACAACTGTGTCCACGTTCTTTCCCTTAGAAGGATCTTAAAAACGTATTTTATGAAGTCATTTGACATCACTGACTTCTCTGAGGTGTATCTTTTACAACAATATGTTCTATGGCACAGTTCCCAAACTGTGAGCTATGGTGCTCAGGGTTCCTGCAGTGAACTCTTGGGGATGGGACCATGTTTTAAATGTTGGCACCATGTAAATTACTCAATAGGCACATAAATCCCATTAGCAATCAATTGTGGTTATTCAAGAATAAAGTTAAACTATTATTTAAAAATTTCAGTTTATGACCAAATGTGGTGGCTCATGCCTGTAATCTCAGCACTTCGGGAAGCTGAGGCAGGAGGACTGCTTGAACTCAGGCGTTCAAGACCAGCCTTGGCAAAAAAGTATGACCTTGTATCTATTTTAAAAGAAATCAATTTGTGTGATTTTTTTCAAATAGTTACTAAGATTTTTAGAACATAAAATCTTATTAATTTGTTTGGTCCTAGTTACTTAGAATTGGAACTATTAGGTAATTCTTTTGGCTCATGGGCTCTGTGACAAAATTACTGAAACCTAAGGGGATGGAAAAAGCTTGGGAACCTCTGTCCTACAGTGGGTCAAGTGTAGCATCATGAGAAGATCAAATTGCCTTTGCTTAGTATCCTCGTATGGCTTCCCACTGTCCCAGTGCACATAACAAAGCAATGTAAACTCTCTCCCATGAGCTGCTAGACTCACCAGGATCTGCTGCCTGTAGAGCCTTCCAGTAGCTCTCCTTTTCATGCCTTTGGCCACACTGGACTTCTTTTGCTCTTTTAATTAAATTTTTCCTAGTTAAGCACTTTTTCTCCTCCCTATGTGCTATGGTTTGAACTTGTTCCCCAAAAGTTGATGTGTTGATAACGTAATTGCCAATGTTATAGTATTAAGAAGCGAGGACTTTAAGAGGTGATTGGGTCCTGAAGGCAGAACCTTCATGAATGGATTAATGCCATTATTGTGGAAGTGATTGCGTTTTCTTGAGTGTGCGTTGTTATAAAAGTGAGCTTGGCTTGCTCTTGCCACCTCTTTCACATGTGCTGACTTGCCCTTTTTCTTTTCCATTATGCTATCAAGCAGCATGTGGTGCTCACAAGATGTGGTTGCTTGATTTTGGACTTCCCAGCCTCCAGAACTGTGAGCTAAACAAATTTTTCTTTATAAATTATGCAGTCCTGGTTAGTCTGTTATAGAATAGAAAACAGACTAAGACCCTATACATGGAAGAGCCTTCGTCACTCCATATTCTCAAGGTGGATGCCTTTGAATCCTTAAAAAATCAGTATGACCTCTCCTATATGAAGCAGGTAACCCCCCCCACGCCCCCACAGCCTTCTGTTATCCACACATGCTATTTTTCCTATAGCCTTTAATGATGTTTATAATTTAATTTTTATTTTGCTTGCTTATTTTTCCCCCCACACTGTGAAATGTAAGCTTCATATAGGCAGTGCTCATGCTGGTACTTTTCACTCTTTACCTAGTTAGGACTTTGTTCATAGTAAATACTCAAAATGTGTTTGTTGAGTGAGTATTTAAGGTCATATCAGGATCGCCAGTCTGTCGTGTAGAAACATGACTATACAAGAGTTATTTTAAAGACTCTTTTTGAGGATCTGATTATTAAAGAACAAGGTCTCTCCTCAAAGCAGTTCTGCAGCATCCAGTTAGTTCTCATACCTACTAAAAGCAAAGTATCTGTGTCTTACTTAGAATTTAGAGATGAAGAAAAGATTACCCTCCACTCCAGCCTTTCTGCTCCTGTGCTGTACATCAACACAGGACATGTTCCTGCCTTAATATTTTTGCTCTTAATAAATCGCATTTATGCCTAGTGTTCCATTAGTGGAATGCTAAGCATGTGGGAGTTATTTATATCCCACTCCTCAAGGTCAAAAAAGATTGCAAAAATTCAAAAAATTACCACTTCAGGCATAAATGGGCTAATACTCCTTCTGCCTGTGACACACTTCCCTCAGATATTACAATGACTTGCTTCCTCATCCATGTCAGACTGGATCCATGAGGCCTTTTCTGATCACTTGTAACTTCTGTGATGTCATATATGATTGTCCTGGCTATGCTGTCTACAGAGGAGGGGATCTGAGAAACCCTAAAGTCTAGCCCATGTTCTGACCTATATTCACTCCTGGTGAGGAGCAGGGAAGAGAGAAACACCTTTTCTAATTGATGCAACCAGGTGCCAGAGGGGCTGCCTTACATAATTCAAAGATGCTGTCTTGGCTAGCTGTAGTCTTGTGGCTTATCTAAATGCCAACAAACTTGTTGCTTGCATATTATCTTTCTCTGCAGAGTGTAAGCTTCAGGATGGCAGGGATTTTTGTCTTTTTTCTTCACTGTTGTATCCTCAGCATTTAGAATAGTACCTGACACATAATAGGCCCTCCCAAATATTTGTTGAATATGTGAATGAATTTAGGTATTTTTTTTTAAAAAAAGCAACAAAAACAAGGCTAAGCTTTAGTTCTTGGGTTTAAGTCTTATTTATCCATATTTAGTTTAGTTTTTATTTGCAGCTCAGTTGTTCAACTGTTGTGATAAATTCACCAGTATCCTGGGATTTATTTACACATTACAGTTTTTATCCCATTTCACTTTCATTTAGAGATATGAAAATTGGCTGCTGCTTTTTAAAATTATTTTTCTTTCTTTTTTTTTTTTTGAGGGCTCTCTCTTTTTCTTGCATCAGATTTAATGAAAACTCCAATAACTGGATGAAAATATCACCAGGTTATTTTATTGGGGCATAAGCAACATAAAAGACCCACACCTACATATAACTAAGATAAACCTGAAATTTCATCTCAAAGCCTCACATGGAAAATAATTTCTTTTCTGGGGCTCCCTCAAGGTTCTCTCTTAAATACAAGTTTACCAGGAAAACCTTGACTTGAGAATAAATATTTTCCAAGCAGCTTTTGGTGTCTGGCTTAGATGTGTTTTCCAAATCTGAACTACTCTTGAGAAAGCCAAATTATTTGGATCAATCTTTATGCAACATTTCCAACTTGGCACGAATGGTTTTGTTTTGCGGGTATTTTTGCATAATGTACAGCAATTCACGTGTTTAAATATCTTAGTGTATACTGGTGTTGGGGAGTTGGATGCCCCTTTAATTGTTCGGCATCCAACCACCCTGAGACTGAGAAAACTATTAAAACTGAAATTCATTGCTGGCCTGGACTGATGCTACTAAAATTGAGAGATAATTCCCTAGTTCTGGCAGCCTACGGTTACTATTAAATTTCCTCCCAATGAAGAAAGGTGTAATTCTCAAACCTAGTTGACTAGAGACTTAGGATTTCCTTGCAAAACCAGATCTGAAACCCATGTAGTCTAAATCCTCCTAAACTGATTACCTTGGTGTCTCTTAAGGTTTGGTACTAACTTAATTGACTGCTGTGTGCAACCCCAGGAAAAGATGGTACAAAATCCATTCAAATTCTCACTGTTAAATAAAACTTGCCAGCAAATTACTGGCAGTTGAGAGGGTTGCAGAGTGAGAATCACCAGCAAAAACCTCATTCAAAGTAGTTGCCCTTGATCCCATTTCTTGATTAAATTAAAACATTTTAGCTTTCCTCTTGGGTAGCCCAGTTATCATGTTTGGCCACAAGACACCTATTTTAATGTTTTGTTTCAAAATAATATTCTGCTGCAGTCATATTTGTAATGCGTTCATATGTGGTTGTTCTTCTTTGAGTCAATCAATGCCATTGATTTTCCTTTAAATGCACAGATCACACAGTTCAGCTTTAATTGTGGATCTGGTTGCAAGGGCTGTCTATTGGAGGCAGACTGTTTTATTTCTCTCCTAATAAGTCACATTTTACTGGTAAACATTGGCTGGGTTGGACCTTTCTCTGTTAGCCTTTTCCCCTTAATGTTGTGCACTGAGGTCTGTGAACCTGTAAGGAAAAAGTTCACAGGAGCAGTTGATCGAAGGCATTTTAGAACGGCTTTAATATCTAGGTTACATGTTTTATTGTGTCTTAATAAAGGGGTTGAAGAGAAAAATTAAGCTAAAGTGCCCTGGGGAATACTTTCAAGAGTGTGTAACCGTGTTTGAGATTGTCATAAAAACAACTTCTCTTTAGGGAGGGAGCAGCCTGAAGCCATGAATGTTTTGGGTTCATTAGTATAGACCCATCTCCCCTCTCAGGACCTTTCACCACAATTTACCAATACTTGCTTTATTTGGATCCATTTACTCACTGATGTACTGATTCATTGATCTAAAGCCAGGCCCAAGTGACTTTAAATACTAACTCTAAGACTTGTGAGCTGTGTGACCTTAGCCAAGTCTTTTCATCTGTGTTACTCATTTATCAAATGGGAGTAATAACTACCTCCAAGGCTTGGCTAGGATTAACTAAAATAATGCATGCAGAGGGCTTAGGATGATGCCTGGCAAGTAGGAAGCACATAGTTTTAACACTAGCCTTGTTATGATATGGTGTCAGTGGGAAGGGAAGAAGTGACTGGTGTAGGTTTTATCCCTAAGTTGTTGACTACTTGCCTGGTGGTTCCTTGTCTCAGGCACAACCCTATATGCTTAACAAGCAGTCACTAACTTAATCCTTATATCAAGCCAACAAAGTAGGTACAATTATTATCATCCCCATTTTATAGATAAGAAAATTGAAGCTCTGAGAGGTGAAGACCTGCCTCAGCTATCATGACTGGTGCAGAGGGCCTGGTCATTCTTTGTGTCCATGTGTTTTAATGTTCTGCTATGATATTCCCTGCTGGGAAACCAGATACCTTTCCTTCACTTCAGATCTGGATTTGGGCATGAAAGTTTCTGGGTACCAACTGTTAATTACATAAAATGCCTGCATCCATCATCACACCTTGTTCTCTCGATCCTGTGTTTTGCTCCCAAGGAAGCTCGTGGGTCATGAAGTCTTTGGAGGTCCTTGTGTGGATGTTGTTCATTCACTGACTTGTGGAGGGGCAGCTGTGTGAAGTGAGATGGCTAAAGTTACCTAGAGATGTAGAACACTGAACAAATAATGACATTGGACTTTGATGTCTATTGCTTCTCCCCTGCTCTGTGACATAGAATTCTCTCCTGATGTTGTCATCTTCTTCTTACTTCATTTTGTCTTTATGCTGTTTCATTCTCTTTTTTACTAAAACCTGGACTTGGAGAAGTATCATCTCTGTTTTTCCTCTCGTTTCTCCTTTGCTCTCCCTCTTCCTTCTTTCTTCTTTCCTTCCCTTTATCTATTCCTCCTTTCCTTATTTCTTCCTTTTCTAATATTTAGGGAGCTTTTTTTTATGCCATGCACCTTTTAGGTATTAGAGATGCAGCTCTAAGCAAAACATCCATTCATTCACTCATTTGACTATTCTGAGTATCTAGAAAGTTCCATGTTTCGTTCTGGGCATTGGGGAACATAGCAGTCAATATACCATCCCAAATTCTTCTCAGAGCCTGCATTCTAGTGAGCCTACAGATGATATATGGACAGACAATAAATAGGGGTATTGATCAGTGATACAAAATAAAATAAGGCTATGTTAGAGGCTAAAGAGGGAAGGGGGTGGTTCTCTTTCAGATGGTCTAGTCAGGAGAGTTATCTCTAAAGAAATAGCATTTTAGCAGTGTCTAAAGGTGTTATGTGATTTATTGTATGATATTCTATGTGGAAGAAGAGCTAATACAAAAGCCCCAAGTGTGACTGGGCTTTGGTGCTTTGAGAAATATCACAAAAATCAGTGCAGTCATCTGCAGGCCATCTGATCTCTAATGCAACCACTTACTTCTGCCATTGTAGCATTAAAGCAGCGATAGCACATAAACAAATGGTATAGCTCTGTTATGATAAAAATGTATTTAAAAAGCAGGCAGTGAGCTAGATTTGTTCAGGTAACAACCTACAAGTTTCCTAATCTCTGGTATTCCAGTAGAATATTTAAGTATGACAATTAGATTGGTCTGAAGTAGCAAAAAACAGGAACAAAAGATTTAAAGTTTTCATTTATTTTTACCATTCATATCCTGAATCTTGTAACCTCTCAATTCTGAATTAATAATATTTCGCAAAATTGACCTGAAAAATTGGCAAGAAGTTAGGATTAATCTCTGTCATCTTTCTTACTCTGTTTCTTCTCTTTCGATGCCTAGGTCTTCAGTACTCTTGAACCTACCCCAGTTTCAGGTTGCTAAGTTATGTACAGTGGTGGCTCCATAAATTTCTATCTAGGATGGACTTAAGAGAAACAATTGGCTTTAAAGAGCTTGAGATGAAGTAAGTGTTCACATAGTGAGCTTATCATCTTGCTGATAAGTTTAAGGAGGTTATAAACGGCCAATGGGGAAGCCCTTGTAAGCCAACTTCTATGTGAGAAAGGGAAAATAATGGTGTGGCAGGTATCAAGGACTGGCAAGAAACATTTTTCCTATTTTCAGGCTAACAAGTTAGCTTGCTACAGTCCTATGGTTGCTGTTGAAGACACAAGACTTCTGGGTCAGAGACAAAGGCTGGTTTATTATTCATGGCAATGGTAGTAGCCAGAGTATCAATTTTTGTGCTGGCTCTCTGAGCTCTAATACCCACAGAGTAACACAAAGGGGACCAGGCCATACCTTGCCAACCATGCAATGGGTTGTGGATTGCCTTACAGGAAAGAAATCCCAAGTTTAGGGAACACAAATCATTTTTAAAAAATTTATTGCATTTTAGGTTTTGAGGTACATGTGAAGAACATGCAGGATTCTTGCATAGGTACATACATGGCAATGTGGTTTGCTACCTTCCTCCCCATCACCTATATCTGGCATTTCTCCCCATGTTATCCCTCCCCAAATCCCCATCCCCCACTGTTTCTCCCCTAGTTCTCCCCCACAGACCTCAGTATGTGATGCTCCCCTCCCTGTGTCCATGTGTTTTCATTGTTTAACACCTGCCTATGAGTGAGAACATGCGGTGCTTGATTCTCTGTTCTTGTGTCAGTTTGCTGAGAATGATGGTTTCCAGGTTCATCCATGTCCCTACAAAGGACACGAACTCATCATTTTTTATGGCTGCATAGTATTCCATGGTGTATATGTGCCACATTTTCCCTGTCCAGTCTATCAGCAATGGGCATTTGGGTTGGTAACACAAATCTTTTCTAATAGGGAATGCCTGTCCTTTGTGCCAGTGGGTGACATTATCTTAATTATTTTGGTCATAAAACAGACCTGAACTTTTCTCCAGAAGAAAATATCATCTCTATATCGTTCAAGACTGCTACACAAAATATTTGAAAGGATTGTCTGGAACAAAAGCAGCCAGTGCCTCTGCTCACAAGGCATGAAGAAATGCAAGAAGCTCATGGAGAATTGTCTCAATAGTAGGCTTCATATTTTAGATTTTAATTAGAGTGAAAATAGAGAGCTGAAATAACTGTGCTGTAGTTTTGGAATTTTCAGCATTAGTGAGGAATTAGGTACAGTGAACAAGATCCTCCCTGCAGCCCTCTTGTGAGCCCCCTTCACATTCACTTTGCTTCAACCCATAGCTGTGTCCAGAGTTTTTCTATCCACTTGTCTTGGTGGTTAGAATTATTTTTATTGTGTGAAGGGCTGTTTTCACACATCCCGACTTTGGAGAGAAACCTTTGTTGTAAACACATTTGATAAATGATGCCCAAACATGCCGAAGAGTTCCAACTAAGAATGAATCACTTTTGAAGAATGCCTCTATACATGTTTTGGGAAAATAGCCTTTCTTTTCCAACCTGGGTATTAAATCATTACAGAGTTATCTTTGACTGAACGTAATGTAGTTGTGCTGTTGTATGGTCACCATGAGTTCTGCAGTCCCAGTGACGTGGGCTGTGGTGTTTTAACATGAGCCATTAACATATCATGATTTTTGAGTAAGTGTAAAATAAAACTCAATGAGTTCTCCTCTTCCTCCTCCTCCTTCTTCTTCCTTATGGAAAGGAGGTGAGATTCCCTTCATGTCAGGAGAGTTATATCTTAAAATTTCAACAGATCCCTGGGTCAGAAATGAGCTAGATTTGGAAATTCAAGGACACAGGATGAACTTAGATATTTTTGCATCTTCAGTGCCTATGCTAGAAATAAATAGAATACGTGGTATATTAAAGGTTCTCAATAAATGGTTGACACAGTAAATAGTTCTTGCTTGGCAGTAAACAATCATGTATTAAGTTCTTACCAAGTGTAAGAATGGATGAAACACAGATTGGAACAAGGGAAAGCACTTCCCTAGGGAGGCACAAAAGATAATTGCTACAGGAGTAATACATATTATAATGGTGATTCTTTAACCACTGATCCAACAGGCATAAATTTTGCACCTACTGTGTGCAAGGGATTATGGTGCTGGAGAGTCACTGATGAGCAAGAGATCCATAGCTTCTGCCTTCTCAGAGCTTAAAGTGTAGTGGAAAAAGAAAGAGAATAGGATACTGGAAGGGTGGGGTGGAAGTTATATTAGTTAAGGAAAGTTTCTCTGAGGGAATGACTTGAAGGACTAGAAGAGCTGATTTGTATAGGAACTGAGCATGAACACTCTCTAGAACTTGAAATAATCTTGGCTTATTAGAGGAGCAGGGATAAAAACAGTGAGGTCGGGGCAGAATGAACAAAGAAAAAGTGGCATAAAACGAGATTGGAAAGGGTGACAGCGCAGGTCATATGTGTTATTAGGCCCATGTTGAAAACTTGGATTTGACTGCAGGAGCATGGATAGCCATCGGAAGGTTTTAGCTTGAGTCTTGCTTCACTTGACTACGTGTAACATGGTATGTACCTACTCTAGACCTGAAATTATACCATAGGTATTGAAATCTGAGTGTGGGACAGATTGGAAACAGCCTACTAAATATTTGTTCTCTGTTTTATCTTACTAAAATAACTAAATTTAGTTATTCACAATGGCGCTACATAGGAATAGAGCTGAAGTCTATATTTCTCAGATTCCTTTGCTGCTATGATTCTGTCAATAAATGAGATATATGTGGAAGCCTTGTGAGGGAGGATTCCTTTAAGGGCCTCATCTGGGGGATAATCTTTCTGCCTTTTCTTTTTTTTTCTTCCTTCCTGTTCCTTGAAATAAAGATGTGATGGCTTGAGTTCCTAGAGCTGCCTTGTACAATGAGGTAAGCTTGGTGATGTAAGCCGCACACTGGGATGATAGAGCAGAAAGAAAGCAGGAGCCTGGACTGTGATAGCTGGAACTCAGGCACTCACTCTGGACTATACTCATGAACCGATACTGCATATTTCAGTCATTGTTATTTGGGGTTTTTGAGCGAAATTCAATCCTTATTTGTATACCAGCTCTGTCACTAGCCCTGTGGGCTCCATATACTTAATTTTTTTCTTCTCTTTAAGTTGAGGGAAATAATAATATCTACTTCCTATGTTTGTTATAAAAATGAAATGTGTTAATGAGTATATAGTGTTTAGGACATTGCCCAGCAGATATATACATATATCTGTATATACATATACACACCACACACACACACACACACACACCAGATATTTGATTTGCTGGGCAATGTGTGTGTGTGTGTGTGTGTGTGTATGTATATATGTGTGTGTGTGTATATATATATATGCTGGGCAATGTGTGTTTGTGTATGTCTGTGTATATGTATACACGTGTGTGTGTATATATGTGTGTGTGTGTATATATATATGCCGGGCAATGTGTGTGTGTGTATGTCTATGTATATGTTTATATGTGTGTGTGTGTGTGTATATTTATATATATATATTAAAAAAATTTTTTTTCGAGATGGCATCTCATTCTTGTTGCTTAGGCTGGAGTACAATGGCTCAATCTTGGCTCAATACAACTTTCACCTCCCGTGTTCAAGTGATCTCCTGCCTCAGCCTCCTGAGTAGCTGAGATTACAGGCAAGCACCACCATGCCCAGCTAAAATTTTTATTTTTAGTAGAGGCAGGGTTTTACCATGTTGGCGAGGCTGTCTCAAACGTCTAACCTCAAGTGATCGATCCACCTCGGCCTCCCAAAGTGCTGGGATTATAGCCATGAGCCACTGCGCCTGGCTGAAATGCTAGCTAATTTTATTAAGTTTTAGAAAATGTTGGTTCCCGTGGGACTGACTTGGAAGGAGGCAAGGTTGGAAGTGAAATAAACAGGTAGGAGGACTGGGGCAGTACCCAGTATGGAGAAGATCTGGCCTGATCTAGAGTTGTGTTCAAAAGTGTCCTTAATTCTTCCTGGGGGTTTCATATAAGGCTTCCTAAAGGAGACATTTGAAGAACAGGGGAAGGCATTTTGAGAAGAGTGGGAGTCATTTGCAGAAGAAGGAGTTGCTGGAAGAGTGACATTGTGGAATTACCACTGAGTGTGGTAAACAGCAGGTTCTCTGGTGGAGTGGGCAGAGGGATGCATGGAGATGTGGGAGAGGATGCTGACCCTCCTGCAGGTGGGTCAAGTAGTAATGTATATGCCTCTCCAAGAAGTTTGGGTGTTATTTTTAGTCCAGGGCAGATAGTGAAGGGTTTTTGAGAAGAACAGTGACTATGCTATTTTATATCATAGGACAATATAGCATAAGATAGCATATTAAGGTCTATAAATGTATATGTTACATATTTATACATGTGTATAGCTACATGATGACATTTTGGTCAATGACTGACCACATGGTATGATGGTGTTCCTGTAAGACTCTAATACCATCTTTTTACTGTATCTTTTCTATGTTTAGATACACGAATGCTCACTATTGTGTTATCATTGCCTCCAGTATTTAGTACAGTCACATGCTGTACAGGGTGGTAGCCTAGGAACTATAGGTCATACCACCCAGCCTAGGTGTATAGGAGGCCACACCATTTAGGTTTATGTAAGTGCACTCTATAATGTTCCCACAATGACAAAATCACCTGATGATGTGTTTCTCAGAATGCATCTCCATTGTTAAATGACACATGACTCTATGTGCAAATTATTATAATGGTAGTTGTTGGTCATGTGGAGGCTGAAAAACATGTCTGCAGGATTTGAAATAGGGATGCCAGTGTTGTTACAAAGTCATTATAATGATCAGGCAAGAGATGTAAAAAATTTGAAATAGAGCTGTGGACACCAAGTTTGTACAGCAACAAATGCAACAGTGTGATAGTTAAGAGCATGAATTCTGGGGTCAGAACATTCTCAGTAAGTAAAAGATGATGAAACCTACAGAGTCAACCTGCATTAGGCCCTTACATGTGGTTTACTGGTTTTATTTGTTATTATTATTATTATTATTATTGGTCCAGTTTTAATTACTCAGGGAGCTTCTCAGCTTGGAATGTCTCCTCAATGAAGACAAAGGATCCCAGAATTAACTTACCTAGGTCCCAGAGTTTAATTTACCTAGAAAGACATAACTTACTTTCAGAAAAGGCCTCACTTCAAAGCAAGGGAAGGTTTGGGGACATATATTCTTATGTTCATTATTTGAAGCTATTTATCTAGTTTTAAGCTTACATCTATTGAGCCCTTTCTCACTCTTTGGCCAGAATTATACTGTGTACTCAGGGATGGTTTAACATACATAAGTCAATAAATGTGATACACCACATAAATAGAATTAAAAACCAAAGTCACACAAAAATCTCAATAGTCACAGAAAAAGCCTATGACCAAATCAAGCATCCCTTTATGATGAAAACCCTCAGCAAAATTGGCATAGAAGGGGCATATCTTAAGGTAATTAAAGCCATCTATGACAAACCCACAGCCAACATTATACTGAACAGGGAAAAGTTGAAAGTATTTCCCCTGAGAAGTGGAACAAGGCAAGGAAGCCTGCTTTCACCACTTTTATCCGACATAGTACTGGAAGTCCTAGCCAGAGCAATCAGACAAGAGAGAGAAATAATGGGCATCCAAATATGTAAAGAGGAAGTCAAACTATTGCTGTTTGCTGGTGATACGATTGTATACTTAGAAAACCCTAAAGACCAATCCAAAAATCTCTCAGAACTGGTAAATGAATTCAGCAAAATTTCAGGACACAAAATTAATGTATATGAATCAGTAACTCTGTTATAAACCAACAGCTACCAAGCTGAGAGTCAAATCAAGAACTCGACCGCTTTTACAACAGTTGCAAGAAAACAAACAAACAAAAAACTTAGCAATATACTTAGCCAAGGAGGGGAAAGACCTCTACAAACAAGCTACAAAACTTTGCTGAAAGAAACGCAGGTGACACAAACAAATGGAAATGCATTCCATTCTCATGAATGGGTAGAATCAATATTGTGAAAATGACCATACTGCCAAAAGCAATCTACAAATTCAATGGAATTCCCATAAAAAATACCAACATCATTCCTCACAGAGCCAGAAAAGACAATCCTAAAATTCATATGAAACCAAAAAAAAAGCACACATAGCCAAAGCAAGACTCAACAAAAAGAACAAAGAGGCATTACACCACCTGACCTGAAACTATACTACAAGGCCTGAAAGTATACTACAAGGCCATAATCACAAAAACAGCATGGTACTGGTATAAAAATGGGCACATAGATCAATGGAACAGAATAGAGAACCCAGAAATAAAGCCAGGTATTTATAGCCAATTAATTTTCAACAAAGCAAACAAAAAAGTAAAGTGGGGAAAGGACACTCTGTTTAACAAATGGTGCTGGGATAATTGGCAAGACACATGTAGAAGAATGAAATTGGATCCTCATCTCTCACCTTATACAAAAATCAACTCAAGATTGATCAAAGACTTAAATCTAAGACCTCAAACCACAAAAATTCTAGAAGATAACATTGGAAAAACCCTTCTAGACATTGGCTTAGGCAAAGAGTTCATGGCCAAGAATCCAAAAGCAAATGCAACAAAAAGCAAGATAAATAGATGGGACTTAATTAAACTAAAAAGCTTCTGGGGACAGGCGCGGTGGCTCAAGCCTGTAATCCCAGCACTTTGGGAGGCCAAGGCGGGTGGATCACGAGGTCAAGAGATCGAGACCATCCTGGTCAACACGGTGAAACCCCGTCTCTACTAAAAATACAAAAAATTAGCTGGGCATGGTGGCGTGTGCCTGTAATCCCAGCTACTCAGGAGGCTGAGGCAGGAGAATTGCCTGAACCCAGGAGGCGGAGGTTGCGGTGAGCCGAGATCGCGCCATTGCACTCCAGCCTGGGTAACAAGAGCGAAACTCCGTCCCCCCCCCGCCAAAAAAAAGCTTCTGTACAGCCAAAGAAACAATCAGCAGAGTAAACAGACAACCCACAGAGTGTCAGAAAATTTTCACAATCTATATATCCAACAAAGGACTAATATCAAGAATCTACAATGAACTCAAATCAGCAAGAAAAAAAGCAATTTCATCAAAAAGTGGGCAAGGACATGAATAGACAATTCTCAAAAGAAGATACACAAATGGCCAACAAGCGTATGGAAAAAGGCTCAACATCACTAATGATCAGGGAAATGCAAACCAAAACCACAATGCGACACCACCTTACTTCTGCAAGAATCGACATAAAAAAATGATAGATTGTAAACAGTGCTGCAATGAACATTCGTGTACACGTGTCCTTATAGTAGAACGATTTGTAATCCTTTGGATATATACCCAGTAATGGGATTGCTGGGTCAAATGGAATTTCTATTTCTATGTCCTTGAGGAATCGCCACACTGTCTTCCACAATGGTTGAACTAATTTACACTCCCACCAACAGTGTAAAAGTGTTCCTACTTCTCCACATCCTCTCCAGCATCTGTTGTCTCCAGATTTTTTAATGTTTGCCATTCTTACCGGCGTGAGATGGTATCTTAATGTAGTTTTGATTTGCATTTCTCTTATGACCAGTGATGATGAGCATTTTTTCATATGTTTGTTGGCCTCACGTATGTCTTCTTTTGTAACGTGTCTGTTCATATCCTTTGCCCACTTTTGAATGGGCTTGTTAGTTTTTTTCTTGTAAATCTGCTTTAGTTCTTTGTAAATTTTGGATATCAGCCCTTTGTCAGATGGGTAAACTGCAAAAATTTTTTCCCAATCTGTTGGTTGCCGATTCACTCTAATGATTGTTTCTTTTGCTGTGCAGAAGCTGTGGAGTTTGATTAGGTCCCATTTGTCTATTTTGGCTTTTGTTGTCAATGCTTTTGGTGTTTTGGTCATGAAGTCCTTGCCTACACCTACGTCCTGAATGGTTTTGCCTACCCAAATGCCCATCGACGATAGACTGGATAGGGAAAATGTGGCACATATACACCATGGAATATTATGCAGCCATCAAAAACGATGAGTTTGGGTCCTTTGTGGGGACATGGATGAACCTGGAAACCATCATTCTCAGCAAACTGACAGAGGAGCAGAAGATCAAACACCGCATGTTCTCACTCATAGGCGGGTGTTGAACGATGAGAGCACATGGACAAAGGGAGGGGAGCACTACACACTGGGGTCAGTTGGGGGGACATAGGGGAGGGACGGTGGGGGGTGGGGAGCTGGGGGGGGATAGCAGGGGGAGAAATGCCACATGTAGGTGATGGGGAGGAAGGCAGCAAATCACACTGCCATGTGTGTTCCTATGCAACAATTTTGCATGTTCTTCACATGTACCCCAAAACCTAAAATACAATAAAATAAATAAATGGGAAAAAAAAATGATAGATGTCGGCATGGATATAAAAAGGGAACACTTTTACACTGCTGGTGGGAAGGTACAGTAGTATAACCACTGTGGAAAACAGTGTGGAGATTCTTT
This sequence comes from Cebus imitator, assembly GCF_001604975.1. Lineage (NCBI taxonomy): Eukaryota > Metazoa > Chordata > Mammalia > Primates > Cebidae > Cebus > Cebus imitator. The sequence continues at coordinate 2,805,952 of NW_016107414.1, forward strand.
AAAGAACTAAAAGTACATTAACCGTTTGATCCAGCAATCCCACTGCTAGGTATCTACCCAGAGGAAAATAAGTCATATGAAAAAGATACTTGGACATGCGTGTTTTTAGCAGCACAATTTGCAAGTGCAAAAATATGAAACCAGCCCAAATGCCCACAGAATACTACTCAGCCATAAAAAGGAAAAAAATAATGCCATTTGCAGCAACCTGGATGGTTGGATGGTTATCACTCATAAGTGGGAGCTCAGCCATGAGGATGAAAATGAGTGAGAATGATACAATGGACTTTGGGTGAGGGATAAGGGACCACACATTGGATACAGTGTACACTGCTCAGGTGTCAGGTGCACCAAAATTTCAGAAATCACCACTAAAAAACTTCATGTAAGCAGAAACCACCTGCTCCCTAAAAACTGATTGAAATAAAAAAAGCTATACTGTTTACTTCAACTGCATTAAGTCCTATACTCCTCAAAAGAATCCCATGAGGATATGCTTTGGGCTGAATGTTTATGTCTCTCCAAAGTTACTGTGTTGAAATCCTAACCCCCTAGATAATAAAATTAGGAGATGCTGTCTTTGGGAGGTGAGTAGGTCATGAATGTTCTGCCCTCATGAATAAAATTAATGCCTTTATAAAAGAGACCCTAGAGAGATTCCTTGCTCTTCCTCTATGTGAGGACACTATATGAGAAGGCACCATCTATAAACCAGAATGTGGACCCTCAGTAGTCACTAAATCTGCTTGTGTCCTGATCTTGGACTTCCCAACCTCTGGAACTATAAGAAATAAATTTGTGTGGTATAGCCACCCAGATTTTGGTATTCTGTTATAGCAGCGTGAATAGATGAAGACAGGATGGTACTACTAGTACTGATATTTTATAGATGGTGGAATTGGGGCTAGAGAGGTTGATCACTAATCATATTGCCATAACTAATTAATGGGGAAGGCTGGATTGAAACCCCATGTCCTGCCTCCAGAGTCATGCTGCTTCCCTATTACTCAAGTTTTTACTTTATCACCAAAACACAGGTGTGTGAAGAATGCACCAGAAAATCTTTATCTCCCTTGAAATTGAACAATATTCCAAGAAGCAAATTTTATGATTAGGTCCCAGGGATGCTCAAGGTTATTAGAATTGTATCAGTTATGTTGGCTGAAGGCATATTGTTGCTTCTTGAGACTCTTGTCTTCAAATAGAATATAGAGGGATAGCAAGGCCAACAGATCAGGAGATGATTACCAGGGAAAAGGTAGTTTGTTACTCACAGTCCTTGGGGAGGGGCATATCATGCCATTGGGGGCCTTGTCGGGGAGCACTGGGGCTGATCAGAGGCAGAGGGAGGGGAGACCTGTGGGTAGGAGCCTTTGTTGTTGTTTCCATGGGAAGGAACAGGCAAAGCAGGATCAGCAGGTTCAGGACTGGCTAAGTGGAATAATTTCAGGAGACTCTGGGCATGAAGGCTGTGCTTAGTTGTCTGATATTTGGCTCTGGGGTAATTAGGGCAGGTGGATAGTGGCCTGAACTGTGTGATGGGATGAGTGGTTATGGGAGTGTGAACTCTGAGCTGGTGGGTTTGCATTTGAAATCATGCCCCAGGAGGAGGATTTCTCCTAAGGAGGGAAGGCGTTAATGACGCGGGAGGCAGGAGACTAAGGCAAGGTGACTTGGGTATATTACCTGGTCATCCAGAACAAGCAGTGTCAGCATAGGCATGTAGGGCAGATGTTAAAGCACAGAGTTTACAAAAGCTAGAAACGTGGTTAGGGGAGATGTGTAGAGGGGTAAGACAGTGGGGAGGGAAGCAGAAGGAGAAAACAGAAGAGGACCAGAGTCATGGAATTGACTCTTCTAGTCTATTCATGGAATTGTGTGCTTTCATTTTGCTTTACCAAGACCCAGTCTCCTAATCTGTAAAGGTGGGACATTTTACAAAACTAGTATTTACCAAGATAGGGGACATATCACTAGTACTGCACTAGATGGCTTCAGGCAAAAAACAGACATGGCATAAAATAACATTACATCATACAAGGTTATTTACCTTCCAGTTTCTTTCAGTCCTTCCAATTGCCCCATGGGGACAGTCTCAATGTAGTGCTACTCTGCTGTTAACAGCTCTTTAACCCTTGCTACTTCCATTTCAACGAAAAATAGATTTCAGGCTCAGATACTTTGACAGGCTTCTGGTGGCTCCAGGCATTCCTTGGCTCTCAGGTGCATCCCTCCTATCTGTGCCTCTGTCTTCACATGGTCTTCTCTGTGCATCTCAGTGTCCTCCTGTCTTGTAAGGATTGAACTTGGAGCCCATCACAAATCTGGGATTTCGTCTTGGGATCCTGAACTAATTATTTCTGCAAAAGCCCTATTTCTAAATAAGGTCACATTCTGAGGTTCTGAGTGAACATAAGTTTTGCAGGGACACTTCATCAGCAACCAAGGGAAGCCAGGAATCTGATAAATTAAGAAATGTCATGAGATTGGCCTGCATGGGCACTGTGGGTGGCAGCTGGCCGTGCACCACACACTGCAGTGTGGGTGTCTCAGGAATTCATCCTTTTGTCTTTGGTTCTTTCCTTGCAAGGCTATGAGCCAGAGCATAGGGTCACTTAGACTTAGATGGGGAGCAGAAATCTATATCCTCTTTCAGCATACATTTGAAAAATCAAGACCCTGCCCTGTAATTTGGACTTCCCCATAAAGGAAGGATTTTCAGAAGTTATATTAGTCAGGGTTCTCTAAAGGGACAGAACTAATAGGACATATAAAGGGAAGCTTATTAGGAGAATTGACTCACATGATCACAAGGTGAAATCCCACAATAGGCTGTCTGCAAGCTGAGGAGCAAGGAAGCCAGTCTGAGTCCCAAAACCCGGTCTGTGGTCGAAGGTCCAGGAGTTCTAAAGCTGAAGAACTTGGAGTCCAATGTTTGAGGGCAGGAAGCATCCAACATGGGAGAAAGATGGAGGCCAGGAGACTAAACCAGTCTAGTTTTTCCACATTCTTCTGCCTGCTTTTAGTGACTCAAATGTTAATCTCCTTTGGCAACACCCTCACAGACACACCCAGGAACAACACTTTGCATCCTTCAATCCAATCAAGTTGACCCTGGATATTAACTATCACTGAAGTCAAGTATGCAAAAAATGACAAATGTGTACGATAGCTAGTAATCAGCTAGCTTTAATATCTTTTCCTCATTAGCTCTATTTTCACCATTGTATTTTATCCACATGATAACTGTTTTTTCACTTATGGCAGTACTGCTTTGTAAATTAAATTTATTTAGGTAAAAAACAGAACTTTTTTACAAATAGATAAGAAATTTATAACAGTGTAGAGATGCTACATGCTACAGCCAGATATGTGGGATACCCAAACGTAATAAGATTCACAAAGGTTTGGGGGAGGGAGAAATGTCCAGAGTCCAAGCTGAACTGGAGTATTTCCAGCCCAGACATTTCCAGACCTTATGATTCTTTGCACTCACAACTATTTGTTTAGAAAGACTTAGATGTCATGAGTCTTGGGGTTATATATCTATAACTCAACATTTCACAAAGAACTGAGAACAGACAATTCATAAGCTTCAGAGGCTTCAGCAAAGTGCTGCAATGCTTGTGTGTTTTACGTAAGTTTTTCAGCCAGTGCTATTTTAACAAATAAGAGGAACTGTATCTATTTGGACTGGCTCCTATATCTTTAATAATCTACTGGGCATTGTCACCTGTATATCTTGCTGTTACCTCAAATTTAGCAGGTGGAGAAACAAATTCATCATTATGCCCCCCAAACTTGTATCTCCTCCTGACTTCTCTGACATACACTCTCAGCCTGCCAAGCCTGCAACCTTAGAGAATTTCTGACTCACTCATCTCTGGCATCTCCTAAATGTATCCACTCGCTGCATTTTATTGAATTCCCCCCTGGAGGGTTTCTCGTATCTTTCATTTCCTTTCAGCTGTTACCATCTTATTCTAGGCATTTACCTGTTCTTTTTCTCTAGCCAGAGTCTCCAATCCTCCCTTCGCATGACTAGAATATGTAACTTCGGTTTGGTTACAGCTGTCTTTTGTCAGTTATCAGTAGTGCCAAGAGGTAGCTGCTGTGAAATTTAGCCTCTTCTTAGTTTCCAACAGCCCCACAGTCCTTAATAAGCAAATGATCTGAGTCCAAACAGTGTCCTTGCTCCAGAACTCAAGAGCTCAACAACAGTTTGTTCTCTTGCACACCTTCCAAAAATATCATCACTCTTCCAGCTATCCTGCATGGCTGTTTTGGAGCCAGCCTTGCCTGTTAGTGTTCTTTGAGTACAGCACACTTAGGGCTTTCTCCTTCAATCCCAATTTTCTTCCTCTTTCCATTTGGAATTCCCTTCTATTTCTTGATCTTTATCCTTATTAATCACATGAAAGTCTAGTATGAAAAGAACATTGGCTGTGAACTCAGAAGAAACAGGAACTTCTTGAACTTCGCTCTTTGCCATTTGTTCCTGGAGAGTATTTTTAAGACAGAAAATTTTAAGTGGCTAAACATTTACATTTTTTGTTTATTTTTTCCCATCCCTTCCCAGTTAATCTGCATTAGGATGCATCTGTTAAGCATGCACACCCAAGGCCCGGGACTAGTTATAGCCTTTGGTAAACAAGGTAGGAAAGACAGAGAACGTCTGTTTGCCTCTAGCTGGTAAGATTTCTGAGGCTTGGTGAGGGATACCAGCTGTCCTGTAAAGCCTTGATTTGTCACTGCTTATGGAAAGATGCTAATGCTCTAAAATTGACTAGAGCTGGCAAGGACAAGATAGGAGGGGACAGCGCTTTGGACACAGGGCAGAGATGGTAGCTGCAGCCTGTTTCTTAGGAAAAAGGTTCCTTCCCTCTCTTCAGCCTCAAGAAGATACAGTGCATCAGGGCCTGTGTCAGGAAGGGGAAGAACAAATAAGCATGGACTTGGGAGTTTAAAAACAAAGATCTCTGTGATTGTGTCTCATTTTAATTCTGAGTTGACCTGGGGAATTTCTGGCACTCCTTGGTATGCCAGGGCAAAGATGATGGCATTTGATCCCATGCCTTTTACAAAATACTCCCTACCCCCAGCAAAGACACAGCACAGAGCTCAATAGATATGTGTCTGATCCATTTACTCTACAACTATTTTTTTTTCTGTCTCAATTGTATCTCAGCCTTTAAGGTCAGTACTAGCTCTATTACCATAAACAAGACAGAGAAGATTCCTGCTGTCCTGGAGGAGAAGAATAACAAGCAAGAACATACATGGATCGTGTCATTAAAATTTGTGATTTTCACTATAAAGAATATAGAGTGGCTGTTCTTGTAGGCAGGGGCTGGATGAGAGGGTGTGGCAAAGGGAGGCACTGCACGGAGGTGCTATCGCAGCCAAGACTCAAAGGTTGGAAAAGGCAGGAGTACAAAATTCCGGGGCAAAGGAAATGTGATAGGAAAGAGGTTGTTTCCTAGGGCACAAAATGTGGCACATATACACCATGGAATATTATGCAGCCATCAAAAACGATGAGTTCGTGCCCTTTGTAGGGACATGGATGAACCTGGAAACCATCATTCTCAGCAAACTGACAGAAGAGCAGAAGATCAAACACCGCATGTTCTCACTCATAGGTGGGTGTTGAACAATGAGAATGCATGGACACAGGGAGGCGAGCACTACACATTGGGGTCTGTTGGGAGAAAATAGGGGAGGGACGGTTGGGGGTGGGGAGTTGGGGAGAGATAGCAAGGGGAGAGATGCCAGATGTAGGTGATGGGGAGGAAGGCAGCAAATCACACTGCCATGTGTGTACCTATGCAACAGTCTTGCATGTTCTTCACATGTACCCCAAAACCTAAAATGCAATAAAATAAAAAAAAAATGTGCTGTTGAGGGGGCTGTAATAGAAAGTCTGAGAGTTATGTGGGCTCTAGTTCCACAGGGCTTGCAGACCCCAGGGAGGAGTTGGGATTTTAATCTAAGTGTAGTGGAAACTACCAAAGGATGAGAACCAGGAGTGTAGCATTGTGAAAAATAGTGCGGGGGAAGGGGGCAAGAATGAAATGCGAAGGCTGCTGAGGAAGGTGCTGCCATAGGCCAGGTGAGAGGTGATGGTGGTTGGTGACAGTTCAAATGAAGAAAAGTTGATGGATTTGAGGGAAAGTTTGGAGGTAACACGAACAGAGCCTGCAAATATGGGGAGTGGGTAGTAAGACAATAGGAAGCCCAGAATAACTTCCCCCTTGCTACCTTTTGGATACTGGTGTCATTTACTAAGATACGTGAAAACTGGAGGAGAGAGATTTGGGAGAGCAAAATCATAGGTTTTATTTTGGACATGTTAACAGTTTAAGATGCATGTGAGTCATCAAAGTAAAGATGGTGCAGGGGCAGTTGGTTGTGCGAATCTAGGGCTCAAAAAAAGAGCTCTGAACTAAAAATACAGATTTGTGTAGCTAAAAGATGTTATCTGAAGCCATAAGAATGGGCAAAATCAGCAAAGGGGTAGAATAAATTTCCATGTGGGTTTGAAGCCACTTACATGAATGCAAAGTGATCCATCCAGTGCTTCAGGCTTTGAAAGAAGGTTTTTGAGAATGGAGGCCTCGTGTAATTGACAGCAGGGATTAAACCGCGGACCTTGTGGGGCAGAGATAGCTAAGAGCATGATGGGTGTGATGATCCGAGAGAAGGTGCAATTGTCCCCATGTTGTAAGTCCTGAAAAATCGTATTTTGGAGATAATGCTCTGTCTCACATAGGATATTTCCACTATTAAGGTCACATTTCAAGGATTTTATGCAGACTATAGATTTAAACTGGGTTGAGGTATTGGATGAAAAACACAGAACTCATCAGTGTCATTGTGAAATATTTTTTGAAGAGAAAATAAAGTTGATGATAATTTCCCAACAATATGCAACGATTGTGCCAAACCTGTTTTTCATGTGGTAGGATTATTCAACTGAGTGATGATATTTTGAAGAAAGATAATTGCACTGTGTATATGGGACACAGCCAGTTAAAAGAAAAAAAAATTTAAATAATAAAAAATCCAGTCAATTCGCTTATTTCTCACCCCTTTGTTTTATACCTTGGGAAGTGGCTGAATGTGTCTTTTTCCTATTTATTCCTGTTTATTTTAGCACTGTGTAGAACAAGCAGGTTACTTTTAGCTGCCTCGAGTGTTTCTTTATTGTTAATTTTTAATTGCATAAGTAATTCATGACCAAAATTTTACCGTTAAAAATTAAAACAGCAGATATGGCTGGCTTCTCTTTTGACCCCACATTCAATTCAGTACGTACACTGAGGGTTTCATAAAACTTTTTAAAGGTACATTTACATGTATTCTTTGGAAAGAGACTTGCCTGTTCTATGGAAATATATATATCATTTCATTCTTTTACATAAATCATTGCCACTTTTTTTTCTGGTCAAAAATAAGTCTTACAGGTCTTGCTGTATCAGAGCATACTCAGTTAACATTAGTTATTCTTTTGAAATTGCTAAGTAGCCTTCCATAAGTGGAAGTGCTTTATTTCTCCTATGGGTGGGTCTTTACATTATTTCTGATGTTTTACTGGTACAGACGGGCTGCCTGGAATGTTCTTGTTTCTTTTGTGCTCCGTGTGGGCTTCCCAAAAGAACTTTCCAATCAATATTTTATCTCAGAAGACTTCGATATGTGCCCACAGATTCAGTCTTCTTTTTTTTTTTCCTCCAACTTTTATTTTAGATATGGGGGATTATAGGGATCAGTTTGTTAAAAGGGTATATTGTACCAGGTGCACTGTGCCCAGTAGGTAGTTTTTCAACCCACACCCACCTCCCTCCCGCCCCCCACCTGGTAGTCCATAGTGTCTATGGTTCCCTTGTTTATGTCCATCTTTGCTCAATGTTTAGCTCCCACTTTAAGTGAGAGCATGTAGTGTTTGGTTTTCTGATCCTGCGTTAATTCACTTAGGATGCAATCTTCAGCTTTTGTCAGACTCTTCCTTTGTTTTGGATTTAGTGTTAGATGTGCTTGAATCCATCATCCCAGTCAATCCTTTGGAAACCATCTTTGCAAAATGATGACTGAGACAGTGAAAGAGATCTAACTTAACTGACTCCATCTTGCTTCTGACCTCCAGGCTGTCCTTGTTCATTCCTGGGTGTAGGCTGAACTAACTTTGTCAGAAACTTGGTTTATGGTGTATAATTTAAACGAAGCCAGTAACAGCCCTTTCCCAAAGCAGACCTTCTTCTTCCCTGGGGACTAGATTGCCTTTGTAGGACTAACATTAGCTACAAGATTAGAAATTATGGTTTAGGAGTCATGTAGCTGGAGGCTACAAGATTCTTATCCTCCCTAAACTGCTTGAGATAATTTGCAGATCCTGCACTTGATGAATCAGTTCATACTACCCAGATCAGTAAACTGGCTCATTTGATCGTGAGGCCCCTACCCAGAAACTGACTCAGTGCAAGAAGACAGCTTTGACTCCCTGTGATTTCATCCCTGACCAATCAGCACTCCTGGCTCACTGGCTTTCCCCAACCCACCAAGTTATCCTTAAAAACTCTGCTCCCCAAATGCTCGGGGAGACTGATTTGAGTGATAATAAAATTCCGATCTCCTGCACAGCTGGCTCTGTGTGAATTACTCTTTCTCTATTGCAATTGCCGTGTCTTGATGAATTGGCTCTGTCTAGGCAGCGGGCAAGGTGACCCCTTGGCTTGGTGGCTACATTCAGTCTCTTGTGAGGTGGGGCCTGTGATCACACTGGTTTTAGACATGGAGACCAGAAAGTCCAGAAGCCTGTATAGTTGTCTCAAGGGGAAATAGGAAGCAAAACGTTGGGCAGTGCCTGCAGCCAGGCGGCCAGCACCAATTCACTGCACTATGTTGCCCCCATATGTGCTCCTGTGATCACCCTCTACAGTTACAGAGAAGGAGGCACTTGGAAGTCATGTTCCTTGGATTTTGGTTTCAGATTCCTGCTCTTTCTTCCTCAAGGGTCTTGAGACTCTATCATGTCATGTAATCTCTCACACCTTCAGCTCCCTCATCTGAAAAGCAGACTCTGAATAGCACCTTGGTCAAAAGGCATGTAATTCTCAAGTTGTTGCGGGCATCCAATGATGAGCTTTGAAAGGTAAGAGGTGGCAAATATGCAAAGCTTTATAGTGTATAGGAGAGGATGATGAACAAAGTCTGTATACTCATGGAAATTGAATTCTGTGGCAGTGATGGCTAAGCATATAACGTTGGCAGAACACCTTCCAGATTCCCAGGCATCTGATCAAAAGTCCATTGTTTCTTTTTCTCCTCTTCCTCTCAGAATTGCTAGTACTTTAGCATATCTAGGCCTTTTTATTAGTTTTGAAGAGATGATCTAAACTGGGAACACTTGTTTTATTTTGAGCCACATAGGAAACTAGTGAATGGAACTCCTTTCCCAATCATTTGGAAAATAAACATGGCTTGAGAATAGGGATGAGTGTTGGAATCTTTGATAACAACCAAAAACAGCAATAACAAAGAGTGTTTATTAAGTTTCTATGCATTGCAAACTCTACTAATGCTTTAAAGTACCAGGACTCTTAGCTGGAAATTTCAGAAGCCATATGTAAACTACTACAAGTACCAAAGGTAAGTAATTGGCTCATAAAAGGAGGAGTTTCCTTAGCCCTGCCTTTGGGCATGGCTGCATTCAGGAGCTCAAACAATATCATAAGGACCCAATAGTATTCTCTTCAGGGTTTTGGTCTATATTCCTCTGCTTGGCTTCTTTTTTAATCAGGTCCTCCCCTTTTGGGGTGATACAGCTGTTCTGAGCTGGCATCCCAATCTATTAATTTTTCAAAATGAGCATCCTTCTTTTTCCAGAAGATAACAGAAAGTAACTTGAGTTGGGCCTTATTTAGTCTGATTGGCGTTGCTTAGGTAATATAGCCATCCTCAAACTGATCACTGTGGCCAGGGGATGAGTTGCTTTCGTTAGCCAAGCCCAGGCTAAATGCCCTTCTTTGACGCCCAGGCTGGAGGGTTAGTTCTGATCTAAATCACTTAATCTGAGAGCAGAAAAGGTAATTTGTAGAGGAAAATCAAGGGAAGCAGGAGTGACATCTGGGTGAGCCAAAATCTCAAATCCCCATATAAATTTGTATAAAGTTCAGTTCTCATGATAATTACACAAAGAAGTGTATGCTTTAAGTGGTCAACTTGCTTCCTTGAGGCTACCCAGGTAGTAATTGGAGGAACTGGCCTCTGAGTCCGAGTTTGACTGTACATATGATTTTACTTTAATTTTGCCATTGTCCTAGAATTCCCATCCTAACCCTGTTCCTCGACTTCCCCCAAGCACAGAGGATGATGCATGTCTACAACAAGAGCTCCAGGACTCATCAAATTGCATTAGCATTGCTTCTGCCCGGTTTCTCTGAATGGCAAACTCAGCGAAGCAGCAAAGGCAGGTCGGCTTGCAGTCTTATTAAGGGAAATCTTTACTAAACCAATCCATGGAGTCCACAAAACCATTGGTCTTTCCAACTTCCCATCAAGTGGCCTGGTGCTCAAGGGTGAAGCAATGGGCTTATAAATCACAGGAAAGATTCCCTTGACATATTCCTCACAGCTGGAATATGAACAAAGTGTTGTTTACTTTGTTCAGCACCACAATTAGTGAAAACCAAAATGTCTACAGATGCATTCACTGTAGTAAATTATTAGGTAATTAACCTTAATGCTCCCTGCTCTGAATCACTAACTCACTTCTGCTCTGGAGCTGTTGAGAGTATTTTTCAGGCTTCATAATATACGACTGCACTACAGCTTAATGCTAAACACAACAAAGTTTAAATACAGTGGATGGGATTTAAAATGGAATAAATTACGAAAGAGGAAAAAGAAGAGTGTTGCTTACTGTTGCAGGAAAAATACAGACGAAGACTGAACTGACAAAATGGGGAAGAGAGGTGCTCTTTTTAAATAATTTCAAACCCATACTTTCTTTTTCTCTACTAGCCAGGTTTAAGTCCTTATCATGTCATGCTTGAGCTATTTTAATAGAGAATTTCAAAATGGTCTTTCTTTCTCTCCTCTCTGATCCATTGTACCAGATTAATCTTCTTGAAGCACAGAACTTATAGCACCACCTGACTCATAAGCCCTCAGTGGCTCTGCCTTGCCAATAAACAATACCTGAATACCTCTGTTTAATTTTTATTCTTTCTCAATGTAGTTTTCAAACCACCTCCTCCATCTGGTTCACTTGCTGTCTTTGAGGATCCAGCTGCTCCCTGAGCACCCTTCCAGGGTGTTTTTTTTTTTGCCTTAGCTTACACTCTTTTCTAGGGCTGGGAGGATGTAAAAGGGTGATGGTTAAAAGCAAAGGCTATGAAGTCTATATGGATTTTAAATCCTGCTTTGTCAGTGACTGACTCTGTGACCTTGAACATGCCAGTTAACCTCCCTGTGACTCAGTTTCCCTATGTATAACATATGCTTGCTAATGGAAATGGCCTCAGAGGGCTCTTGTAAAGATTAAATGGCATGATACGTGAAAATACCTAGGAAGTGACTAATAGACTATGGCACTTTTATTCCTAGAAGTGTATATCCTATCATTTTTTGACATATGGGAGCCTATCCCTGTTTTAATACAACCTGTTTTCATGTGTGATGATGATGATGATGATACCATTTTCTGTACTTAGCTTGTTTTCCTCATAACAATGCACTGAAGTAGAATTTGTTGTCTCCTACTACATAGTCATGACTCATGACAACTGACCATCGAGAAGATGGGTATTTCACACAAGATCACATAAGACCTAGTGAGTGGCTGAGCTGGGATCGGAACCCATGCTTGTCTTTTGAGCCCAGATACTTACTCTAAAGAGATGACCCCCCTCCAACAGAAATGCTCCCCTCCCTTGCAAACATGGCATCTATCACTCTTTGAGAACTTGCCACCAAGACCTGTGCCAACACATAGCTGTTCAATGTGATCTTTTTTTGGCTTGAGCATAATCATAGGGTCTTTTTTTTTTTTTTTAACATGAGCTCTTCTCAACAACATGCCTAGTACCTTGTGCATAACTGACCATATACGGATGGTTAATATTGAATAAGGATAGAAAATATTCAAGGTAGATTGAGACATATGGTACCTATATTTAGACTACAGTCATTGAGATAGGTGGCAAACCAGGAATTCAAGGCTCTGGCTCTAGAATCACACAAGCCCAGGTATGACTCCAGAGTCCATGATTTCCAGGCTCTTTGATATTTGTCAAACCACGTAATCTCTTCAAGCTTTTACCTGCTCTTAAAGTGAATTTGGAATAATAATAGTGTCTACTCTAAAAGGTTGATATAACGACTGAAAAAAAAAAGTAAGTAAAAAAATATTACATGTACACAGTGGACCCTCATTATTTGTGGATTCTGTATTTGAAAATTTGCTTACATGCTAAAACTTATAGGTAACCCCAAAGTCAATACTAGCAACACTTTCATGATTATTCACAGACATTAAGAGAGCAATGAAAGTTGAGTTGCCTGACATGCACATGCACATCCTCTAAGTTCTTTTTTTTTTTTGAGACAATTTTGCTCTGTTGCCCCAGTTAGAGTGCAGTGGCACAATCTTGGCTCACTGCAACTTCTACCTCGCAGGTGCAAGCAATTCTCCTGCTTTAGCCTCCCAAGTAGCTGTGATTACAGGAGCATGCCACCATCCCCAGCTAATATTTTATATTTTTAGTAGAGACAAGAGTTTCACCATGTTGGCCATGCTGGTCTCAAACTCCCCACCTCAAGTGATCTGCCAACCCCGGTTTCCCAAAGTGCTGGGATTACAGACGTGAGTTACCACACCCAGCCGACATGCGCATTCTCAGCTGAGGTTAAACAAGGCAATATTCTGCCTTCTTGTTTCAGCACTTACACTGTAAACAAGTGTTCATTCCACAGTCTATTTAGTGCCTTTTTTTTTGCGTGTTTGTGCTTTTTATTGGTGATTTTGATTAAAATATCCCCAAGCATAGCCCTGAAGTGCTCTATAGTGCTTCTTAAGGCAAGAAGGCTGTGATGTGCCTTATAAAGAAAATACAGACATTGGATAAACTTTGCTCAGGTGTGAGTTATAGTGCTGTTGGCTGTGGGTTTAATGATAGTGAATCAATCATATGTATTAAACAGAAACAAATACGATATAACAAGGTTATACATTAGTTGACTGATGAATGTATTGTGACCAGAGGCACTTAGGAGCCTAGCTGTGTATTTCCTCTAGGAACAACAGCTCATTATTTGCTAATTCAGTGTTTATAACAACTTTATGAAACGTAAGTACCACAAATAATGAGAATTCAAATGTAATATCTCAAAGATTGATGGTTAGGATGATGATGATGATGATTATTTTAGGAACATCATAAGCTCACAGATTTGGCTGCTTTCACAAGATTGAATTCTTCCTTTGAGAATCTAAAAATAGGTCAGTAAATTCAGTGCTTTTTATATCTTAGCAAATCACCAGTCACTCACATTTGGATCTCACCATTGTTCATCATGTTGTTAGAATCATAGTGTTTTTAGATTAGGGGCATCCAGGAGCTATACAAGGGTTGAGTTCTGGCTTCCTGGGAGTGAGTACAGGGTTGCAGAGAGATAGAGAGATGGAAGCTAGCATGAGCCAGTGTGATGGGAGTGAGAGATGTCAGAATGGGGCAAATAGCTTGAGAAGAATGAGTAACCAGGAGGAAGAGCCTGGGGAGACTCCTACAAGGCTGAACATAGAGATGGGGCCTTTTTATGGGGCAGCTCTGCCTTTGCTTATTGACAGAAGGGTTACTGATGATGAAGCTGAACAAGGCAGGCCTATGTGATCATCACCTTTACTCAATGATCTTTAAAAAATCATTTTAATTGCATAAGGAAGATATAAATTTCCTGTATAACAAAGAAGACATTACACATAAGGCTACTACTTCCTTTGACCCACTCTCCCACTCCTTAAAGGTAACTTCTATTAATTATATAACTCTATACCTCATCTGTGTATGGATATGCATAGCCATAGAAATTACATAGATTAAAAAGTGTTTATTTATATATATGACATCATGCTATTTAATGTTGTCCTGAAACCTATTTTTTTTTTCTTAGTTATAATACCTATGCACTTCTGAGTTATTATTTCTCCAAGTCTATTATTATATAGACCTATTATATGCCTCCTGTTTCCTTAAATAGCTGCCTAGCATTCTAAAGTATGAACGTGTCTTAGTTTATTCAGCTATTCACTCACCTATGGGCATTAGTCTGGTCTATTATGCCTTTACATTTTAGCTCTTAAGCCAAAGAATCCATTTTGATTCCTACTGCATTAATTTCTTCATTGAGTAAGTTATTATTCAGCACTCGGCACTGTGGTAGCTGCTGGAGACTAGCTATCCTTGGCTCTACAGCCTCATGGGCAACCAATTCAGGGAGCAAGGGAGCACATTCTCAAGACAGGTATGATGGGTTTCTCCTTACACAGGGCTGGGTTCTGAAGCCAATAAGCACACATGGCAAAAATTCTGGTGCATTAGAATTTGCCTTGAAAATCCCCTGAATTGTTTCAAGAAGAGCATTCAAGGTTTTCATGCAGTCTTTTTTGATACAGGAGGAGATAAATAGAGAATTCTGAAGTATTCCGCTCTTGCTTTCAGGATTTATTTTCATTCTTTTAAATGTGAGACCTCCATAACCTTTATGTAGAGATAGGGGTGTGTGTGTGTGTGTGTGTGTGTGTGTGTGTGTGTGTATGTGTGTGTGTGTGCGTGCGTGTGTGTGTGCGCGCACGCGCGTGCGCGTGCATGCAAAAGAAATAATGAGATTTTGGTAAGTACTGGGTTGGTAGATGATATGTGGCTGTTAGATTCTCAGATTAGCTGTTACTTAGATTCACATAAATGATATGATTCCACTTTATAGAAAATGCCCAAAGAAGCCAATGGCTATATGATGGTTAATATTGAGTATCAACTTGATTGGATTGAAGAATGCAAAGTATTCTTCCTGGGTGTGTCTGTGAGGGTGTTGCCAAAGAGATTAACATGTGCCAGCCGTGGTGGCTGACACCTGTAATCCCAGCACTTTGGGCGGCTGAGGTAGGTGGATCACCTGAGGTTGGGAGTTTGAGACCAGCCTGACCAACGTGGAGAAACCCCATCTCTACTAAAAATACAAAGTTAGCTGGGTGTGGTGGTGCATGCCTGTAATCCCAGCTACCTGGGAGGCTGAGGCAGAAGAATCACTTGAACCCAGGAGGCAGAGATTGGGCTGAGCTGAGATCGTACTATTGCACTCCAGCCTGGGCAACAATAGTGAAACTCTATCTCAAAAAAAAAAAAAAACATTATATATTTATATAACAGAGAGAATATTAGTTGATTTGATATTACTTCAATAGATAAATGCACAATTTGAAATAAAAAAAAAAAAAAAAAGAATATGTAGAAAAGTTAGAATCAAAGTTTCGCCAGTTATATTAGTCAATTTCCACACTGCTATAAAGAATACTACCTGAGAAGTGGTAAAGGAAAAAGGTTTAATTGACTCACAGTTCCACAGGGCTGAGGAGTCCTCAGGAAACTTGCAATCATGACGAAAGGGGAAAAGGAACATATTACATGGTGGTAGGTGAGATAGAGTGGAGGAGGAAAAGCCATACACTTATTGAACAACCAGATCTCATGAGAGTCACTCACCGTCACGAGAGCACTATGGGGGAGCCATCCCCGTAATCCAATCACCCCCCTCCCTCAACACATGGGGATAATAATTCGAGATGAGATGTGGGTGGGGACACAGAGCCAAACCATAACACCAGCGAACTCCCCCAAAATTAGATAGCATTCAGGTCACATAGCTTTTATATGGATGTGAATCTCATTTAAGTCCTGTCCTTTGTAGCCAAAGCTAGCAATAAAGGTAAGTCTTAAAGTTAATTAAGAAGATAATATTTGCATGGCATTTGTATAATCAGAGCAAGAATACAATATGAATGGTAGAAAAACAGAATTCTATCCAGATATAGTAAATTTTTACAGATTATTCATAATGTATCAAAGCAGTTCTGGCCCTTCTGAGTAATGTTGTCTCACTTCAGCGTCACCAAGAGTTGTCGCCTTGATTTCAGATCTACTAATATCTCCTATTCCTTTTCTAAAAAACACTTACTCTCTTAGAGCCTTATTATTTATTTCCTATCTGCTTATTAATATTTGGGGCAAAGAGAAGAGGAAGTAAGTCCTCTGAAACTCCGTCCTAGCTTATTTAATGTGTTCAGCTTACTATTGAGTATAAATGATTTGGTGAAAAGAATGAAGATAAAGGAAGAATCTTGCAAATAAGAATCTATAGTGATATGGCTTATACATCTGTAGTTACATGTTGCAAATGCCATGAATCCTGCTACATTTTAAAATTTTATAAAAGTTCATTTTTAACTATTGCAACCACCGCACACTGTGCATCTATGAGTCTGCTTTTTTAAAATCCTCATTTCGAGTATTACTTTAGAGTAAATATCAAGTAGTAGCTTTACTGGGACATAGATTTTGTAAATTTTAAATTTTAATAGACATTGTCAAAATGTTTCCCAGTCTTTTTTTATTATTATACTTTAAGTTCTGGGGTACATGTGCAGAAAATTTTATTAGGAGTCTGTGAGAGAAACTGCAGGCCCATGGTCTCACCAACACTTTATATTTCAAACTTTAATTTCTTCTGTCATTCTGTTGGGTGTTTGTGCTGACCTCTTACTGTGGAATGGTTAAAGAATGGTGGTTTAAGGGATTTAGCCTCATCTGCAATGTTTGAACTTTACAAGTAGAAGAAACACATGCATTACTTGTAAAATTTAAACTGTTTTAAAACAATACACCTTAAAATGCATCTGTGTCATTGATGTTTGACGCTGACCCTCATGACGTAGTGGTGATGATCTGAGCTGTCAGCACCAAGATAGAGAAAAGCCAAGGGCAGGTTGAGGTTAGGAATGAGAATATTTTTAGGCTGGTGGCCAAAACCTAGGCATAGACTGAAACGGGATTCAGGGTCATGCTGAGATGTGATACTGAGTCAATAGCAGAAAATTTGCCAAATTGGAAAAGCCAAGTGAGGAAATAAGAATCTGAAAGCAAATCACCAGATCACCAAATCATAGCCCCAGAGTTTGATGAGAAAGCATGGCAAGCCAAGAAGTTAGGAAAGATGCTAGGGTTCAGATAAATTTGTGTGGATGAAGCTTCCCTGATGCAATGGGGAGAGAAAAGTAGAAGAAACTTCCTTTAAAGCCTAGAGGCTCTTTTTGTGGGGTGCTCTCACTGGCCTTAAAAAATGATAGAGGCAGGAGGCAGACAAATGCCTAGGCAGACAGGGACAGGTCCCAGGTGAAACCTGACCTTCAAGATCAAAACAGTGCTGGGTCAATCTTCAGACCAAATTGAAAACTCCCTTCCCATTTGGCATGTTATATACACCTACACTTTCCTAATTGGTTTTCTACACTATTGTGCCCACCTTTGGGTGATGTCTTCCCTTTAATGTTCTTTGCATACTCACAAACCAATTAGCACACACATATTAGGAACTCTCCTGCTTTTGGGTAGTGGGACCATCCTTCAGTCTCCTGCCTACCGAAAGGTATTTCATCACTCAATACAACTTCCCTCCTGACAAACTCTGAGTGTCTACATGCCTAGTTCTTCCTGGGTGTGAGATAAGAACCAGGACCTAGCTAAGCTATGGAACAAAAAAATCTTGCATCCAAAACACAGAACTCTGTATTAAGCAAATAATGTTACCACTGTCTTTAGATTCATATAGTGTCTCTTTTCCTTTTGTGGAACTGAAACTAATTTGTAACTAGAAATTTATGTTTTCTTTTTTGAGCCTCATGTCTAGTCTAGGGGTTGGAAAATTTTTCTTTCTTTTTTTTTTAATTGTACCTTAGGTTCTGTGGTACATGTGCAGATCATGCAGTATTGTTGCATAGGTACACACATGGCAATGTGGTTTGCTGCCTCCAACCCCTGTCACCTACATCTGGCATTTCTCCCTATGTTATCCCTCTCCAACCTCCCCACCCCCACATTGTCCCTCCCTTGGCACCCCCCAACAGACCCCAGTGTGTGATGTTCCCCTCCCTGTGTCCATGTGTTCTCTTTGTTCATCACCTGCCTATGAGTGAGAACATGCAGTGTCTGATTTTCTGTTCTTGTGTCGGTTTGCTGAGAAAGATGATTTCCAGATTCACCCATGTCCCTACAAAGGAAACAAACTCATCATTTTTTATGGCTGCATAGTATTCCACGGTGTATATGTGCCACATTTTCCTTGTCCAGTCTATCGTCGATGGGCATTTGGGTTGGTTTCAGGTCTTTGCTATTATAAACAGTGCCACTATGAACATATGTGTGCATGTGTCCTTATAATAGAATGATTTATAATCCTTTGGGTATATACCCAGTAATGGGATTGCTGGGTCAAATGTAATTTTTATTTCTAAGTCCTTGAGGAATCCCCACACTGTCTTCTACAATGGTTGAACTAGTTTACACTCCCATCAACAGTGTAAAGTTGTTCCTATTTCTCCACATCCTCTCCATCATCTGTCTCCAGATTTTTTAATGATTGCCATTCTAACTGGCGTGAGGTGGTATCTCAATGTGGTTTTGATTTGCATTTCTCTAATAATCAGTGATGATAAGCATTTTTTCATTTGTTTGTTGGCCTCATATATGTCTTCTTTTGAAAAGTGTCTGTTCATAGCCTTCACCCGCTTTTGGATGGGCTTGTTTGTTTTTTTCTTGTAAATCTGTTTTAGTTCTTTGTAGATTCTGGATATTAGCCCTTTGTCAGATGGGTAGATTGTAAAAATTTTTTCCCATTCTGTTGGTTGCTGGTTTACTCTAATGATTGTTTCTTTTGCTGTGCAGAAGCTCTGGAGTTTAATTAGGTCCCATTTGTCTATTTTGGCTTTTGTTGCCAATGCTTTTGGTATTTTAGTCATGAAGTCCTTGCCTATATTTATGTCCTGCATGATTTTGCCTAGGTTTTCTTCTAGGGTTTTTATGGTGTTGGCCTTATGTTTAAGTCTTTAACCTATCTCTAGTTAATTTTAGTGTAAGGTGTTAGGTAGGGGTCCAATTTCTGCTTTCTGCACATGGCTAGCCAGTTTTCCCAACATCATTTGTTAAACAGGGAATCCTTTGCCCACTGCTTGTTTTTGTCAGGTTTGTCAAAGATCAGATGGTTGTAGATGTGTGGTGTTGTCTCCAGGGCCTCTGTTCTATTTCATTGGCCTATATCTCTGTTTTGTTACCAGTATCATGCTGTTTTGATTACTGTAGGCTTGTAGTATAGTTTGAAATCAGGTAGCGTGATGCCTCCAGCTTTGTTCTTTTTGCTTAGGATTGTCTTGGCTATGTGGGCTCTCTTTTGGTTCCATATGAAATTTAAGGTGGTTGTTTCCAGTTCTGTGAAGAAGGTCATTGGTAGCTTGATGGGGATAGCATTGAATCTGTAAATTACTTGGGCAGTATGGCCATTTTCACAATATTGATTCTTCCTAACCATGAGCATGGAATGTTTTTCCATCTGTTTGTGTCCTCTCTTATTTCCTTGAGCAGTGGTTTGTAGTTCTCCTTGAAGAGGTCCTTTACATACTTTGTTAGTTGTATTCCTAGGTATTTTGTTCTCTTTGTAGCAGTTGTGAATGGCAGTTCATTCTTGATTTGGCTCTCTTTAAGTCTGTTATTGGTGTATAGGAATACTTGTGATTTCTGCACATTGATTTTGTATCCTGAGGCTTTGCTGAAGTTGCTTATCAGTTTCAGGAGATTTTGGGCTGAGATGATAGGGTCTTCTAAATATAAAAGCATGTCATCTGCAAATAGAGACAATTTGACTTCCTCTTTTCCTAATTGAATATACTTTATTTTTTTTTTTCTTGCCTAATTGCTCTGGCTAGAACTTCCAATACTATATTGAATAGGAATGGTGAGAGAGGGCATCCTTGTCTAGTGCCTGATTTAAAAGGGAATACTTCCAGTTTTTGCCCATTCAGTATGATATTGCCTATGGGTTTGTCATAAATAGCTTTTATTATTTTGAGTTACTTTCTGTTGATACCTAGGCTATTGAGAGTTTTTAGCATAAAGGACTGTTGAATTTTGTTGAAGGCCTTCTGTGCATCCATTGAGATAATCATGTGGTTTTTGTCTTTGGTTCTGTTTATGTGGTGGATTATGTTTATAGACTTGCATATGTTGAACCAACCTTGCATCCCAGGGATGAAGCCTACTTAATTGTGATAGAGAAGCTTTTTGATGTGCTGATGCAATCAGTTTGCCAGTATTTTATTGAAGATTTTTGCATCTATGTTCATCATGGATATTGGCCTGAAGTTTTCTTTTCTTGTTGAGTCTCTGCCAGGTTTTGGTATCAGGATGATGTTGGTCTCAAAATGATTTGGGAAGGATTCCCTCTTTTTGGATTGTTTGGAATAGTTTCAGAAGGAATGGTACCAGCTCCTCTTTGTATGTCTGGTAGATTTCAGCTGTGGACCCATCTGAACCTGGACTTTATTTGGTTGGTAGGCTATTAATTGCTGCCTTAATTCTGCGCTTGTTATTGGTCTATTCAAGGTTTCAACTTCTTCCTGGTTTAGGCTTGGGAGGGTGCAAATGTCCAGGAATTTATCAATTTTTTCCAGGTTTACTGGTTTATGTGCATGGAGTTCTTTATGGTAATCTCTCACTGTAGTTTGTATTTCTGTGGAATCGGTGGTGATATCCCCTTTATGTTTTTTTTATTGCATCTATTTGATTCTTCTCCCTTTTCTTTTTTATTAGTCTGGCTAGTGGTCTGTCCATTTTGTTGATTTTTTCAAAAAATCAGCTCCTGATTTTTTTGAAGGTTTTTTTGTGTCTCTATCTCCTTCAGTTCTGCTCTGATCTTAGTTATTTCTTGTCTTCTGCTAGTTTTTTTTTGATCTTGCTCCTCTAGCTCTTTCAATTTTGACTATAGGGTGTCAATTTTAGATCTTTCCTCACTTCTCATGCGGGCATTTATTGTTACAAATTTCCTTCTAGACACTGCTTTAAATGTGTCCCAGAGATTCTGATATGTTGTGTCTTCGTTCTCGTTAGTTTCAAAGAACATCTTTATTTTTGCCTACATGTTGGCAAACTTTTCTATAAAAGGCCAGCTAATAAATATTTAAGGCCAGACAATCTCTAGCTCAAGTACTCAGCTCTGGCATTCCACTGGGAAAACAGTCACAGGCAATACATAAGTGAGTGGGTAAGGCTGTGTTACAATAAATTTTTATTTTATTTTATTTTTTAAAAAATGGGTAGGCTGGATTTGGATCATGGCTATGGTTTTCCAACTCCTGGTCTGGTTTTTTAAGTGAGGATGATGATAGTACTGATCTATTTTGATTTGAAGATTGAATAAGAACATGCAAGTAAACTTCTACCTTAGTTACATTCTGGCTTGATAATAATAATAAGCTTGATAATAAAGCTATATGCCTGGTTCAGTACCAAGTTTACTAGGAAAGTAAAGGAATAAAGAATGGCTATTCCATAGAGCAGCCCTCAGGGCTGCTGGTTGCCCATTTTTATGGCTATTTCTTGGCTCGTCTTTAAAGTGAATGAATATTCCGTTGATTACAGGTTCAGTACCTGGCATATAGTTTTATTTTTTCTATGTTATTTAAATGTTTAATAAATAAACATGAATTTTTGAAATAATCACTGTAATTATTTTTTATAAGTTTTCTTAATGTATCTGCTCATGAAAATGTTGACTGGGCCTGGTTTCTTGTCATGAAGTGTACCTCCTCAGGTCATTCATTTTTGTGAGATTCTAAGCACATAGAATTGTCTTCTCTGAGGTGCCCACATGATTTTAATAAAGACTGAACATATTCCTTAATGCAAACCAATGATTCTCCTTGATAAAAGAGGTAAGGAAGAACCAACTTTGCTAATTGTTCTTGGTCAAGGACATTACCTGGCATTTGATCTTTAGACAGGCCTCTTGCAGTAAATGCATTTCAAATTCAATTGGGAAGCTCAGTGATCTCATAGAAGCATAATAAAGACATCACTTCCCAGAACCCCTGAGGTTAGAGTGTCCTGGAAGGATTAAAAGCTATTTCACTGAGTGTTCTTCTTTAAAGTGAATGAATATTCCGATGAATACACCTGTTTGATCTGAACTATTTTTTTTAAGTGGTAGCTTGATTTGCTGTTTTGATAAGTCTGATGAAGTGTGTTTGAACATTAGCACAGATTTAGCAGGCATTTCAACTTGTTTGCACAATCTTCCCCAAATTGCCAGAATTATCCTCTCATTAATACTGCTGTTGCTATTTGGGATAAGGCATGTAGTGGGTGCATTACAGTTGAGATAAAACTGAAACCAAATAAACAGAGTAGTTAATTATCACAAGTGAATTTGCTCCAGAGTCATTTTATGTTACATCGAGATGCAGAGGAAACAGTTAAAGGTAACTGGGTACCATGCTTTTGATTAATTACATTTTAGCTTGATAATTTATGGTGACAAATCTGTATTTTTAGTATTTGGTACATTTTGACAACATAACAGAACAGAATGTCATGCCTTTGGCCATGAAGAGGGGTTCAGAATGACACAAGAGTATAATCTTTTTGACCAAAATAAAGTGGAAGTCCTTTAGATTCCGAAGTGAAAAATCGGGAATTTTTTTCTAGTTGTAGTTTTTCTCTTTGAAACAAAAGAGTAAATGTCTAATTAGGTTGGTGGTCAGGAGGTTAAGCTTTGGAGTTCCCACTTTTATAATTACAAGCTAATGCTTAGCCATAGTGGTGTGACACGGTAGAGACTGTGGACTTTAGGAATTGAAAGATGGGGGATAGCAGCCTAGGACCACTTAATGAGTGAGTGTCCTTGAGTCTCACCTGTGAATAGAGTGACCACCTTGCCTCACTTTGCCCAGGTCTTTCGTGGTGGGAGCACTGAAGTGTCATGTTCTGGGAATCACCTCAGTCACAGCAAAGTGGGATGATTGGTCACCCTGTTTCTAAAATGAGAACCAAAACACTATTGCTACTGGAAAGGGGCCCCGATACAGATCCCAAGAGAGGGTTCTTGGATCTTGCACAAGAATGAATCCAGAGCGAGTCCATAAAGTGAAAGCAAGTTTACTGGGAAAGTAAAGGAATAAAGAGTAGCTATTCCATAGAGCAGCCCTGAGAGCCGCTGGTTGCCCATTTTTATGATTATTTTTTGATGATATGCTAAACGAGGGGTGGATTATTCATGCCTCCCCTTTTCCGACCATATCGGCTAACTTCCTGACATTGCCATGGCATTTGTAAATTGTCACGGCACTGGTGGGGGCGTAGCAGCACAGAAAACCGATGCTCCTCTCACCATTTAGGTTTTGGTGAAATGTAGCCGGTTTCTTTACTGCAGCCTGGTTTATCAGCAAGGTCTTTATGATCTGTATCTTGTGGCGATGTCTTATTTCATCCTGTGACTTAGAATGCCTTATGGTCTGAGAATGCAGCACAGTAGGTCTCAGCCTCATTTTACCCAGACCCTCTTCAAAATGGAGTTGCTCTGGTTCAAACACCTCTGACACTATCTTATAGGATGATTGAAAGGATGAAGGATAATCATGGCTCAGCAAAGGTCTGGCTTGGTGCGGTTGAGTGAGTTACTTAACCTCTCTAAGTTTTCATTGCTATATCTGTAAAATGGGATGTTAACACCTACTTGGTGGGGTAATTGTAATGCTTACAAATAGGGTACAAAATAAATTATCAGGGTACCTGACATAAAATGAGCAAAATAACTGGTAGCTATTTTACTATCAATAAAGTAACATATCAGCAAGGCCTAAAGAAATAAATTAGGCTGACCTGGGGATGGTGTATATGTATTTTGTGTATATTTTTAAAATAGCAAGGGGAGAAATGCCAGATTTAGGTGGTGGGGAGGAAGGCAGCAAATCACACTGCCACGTGTGTTCCTATGCAACAATTTTGCATGTTCTTCACATGTACCCCAAAACCTAAAATGCAATAAAATAAATGGGAAAAAAATGAATTTATACTTTCAACAAACGTGTCAAACACTATTCTTTTTTTTCTTGAAGCTTATAGTCTCCAGGGGAAGACAAATACTATTTTAAAAATCGTACAAAATAAATAAAAAATACTAATAGTGATAAGGCTGCAGGAGAGAATGGGGTAATGTTATGGGAGCATTTAGTGGGAAGAGAAGGAGTTGGAGATGGTTTCCCTAAAAAGAATTTCCTTCGGAATTCTCTAGTAAGCTGGGCCAGAGAAAAGACCATTCTTTTTTTTTTTTTAAAATTTTTTTTATTGCATTTTAGGTTTTGGGGTACATGTGAAGAACATGCAAGATTGTTGCATAGGTACACACGTGGCAGTGTGATTTGCTGCCTTCCTCCCCACTACCTACATCTGGCATCTCCACCTACATCTGGCATCTCTCCCCTTGCTATCTCTCCCCAACTCCCCACCCCCCACCAACCCTCCTCTATTTCCCCCCAACTGACCCCAGTGTGTAGTGCTCCCCTCCCTGTGTCCATGTGTTCTCATTGTTCAGCACCCGCCTATGAGTGAGAACATGCGGTGTTTGATCTTCTGCTCTTCTGTCAGTTTGCTGAGAATGATGGTTTCCAGGTTCATCCATGTCCCTACAAAGGACACAAACTCATCGTTTTTGATGGCTGCATAATATTCCATGGTGTATATGTGCCACATTTTCCCTGTCCAGCCTATCATCGATGGGCATTTGGGTTGGCTCCAGGTCTTTGCTATTGTAAACAGTGCTGCAATGAACATTATTGTGCACGTGTCCTTATAGTAGAACGATTTATAATCCTTTGGATATATACCCAGTAACAGGATTGCTGGGTCATATGGAATTTCTAATTCTAGGTCCTTGAGGAGTTGCCACACGGTGGGAAGACAATTCTTAG
Organism: Cebus imitator; assembly: GCF_001604975.1. Taxonomy (NCBI): domain Eukaryota; kingdom Metazoa; phylum Chordata; class Mammalia; order Primates; family Cebidae; genus Cebus; species Cebus imitator. The sequence goes on from NW_016107414.1 coordinate 2,831,018, forward strand.
CAGAAAAAAAAATTTGAGATGTTCAGGAGCTTGGTGAGAGAGCTTTTGCCAAAGATATTGGGGGGGAGGGGATATATATATATATATATATATATATATATATAGAAAGAGAGAGAGAGAGAGAGAGAATGAAATAAAAGACTAGTGAGAGTGAAGCAGACCATGAGGAGGCAGGGTTTGTGTTAACTGTAAGAGCACAGTGGGAAGGCATTTACAGGAAACCAGTTGCAAACAAACAAAAAATTAACTGATCTTGAATCTAATCAAGCTCCTAGATCAAATTACCAGGCTTCAGGAAATAAGAGGGAGGGAGGAACATGATAAATGCCACCACAAGGGAGCAACCAGCTAAATCCAGAATGGGGGACATTCTGCAGGACAGATGATATAGTCTGGTCGTCTCATAAAGCAATGACCTGAAAATAACAGAAAGTAGGGGGGAAATTGATATAGAATAAAAGAGCCTTAAAGATGACAATGTAGTGTGCAGACTTTATTAGTCAAATAAAGCTGCTATGGAAAGACATCTTTGAGTCAATCAGGAGGGAATATAGATATGTACTTACAGTGATATTAAGACATTATTAATAATGATAGGTATAAAAATGGCAGGGTGCAGAGGCTTTTATAAAGCCCTTATTAGATATTTATATGAGATATTATGACAGAAATACCATAACATTGAAGATTTGCTTTAAAATTCTCTAACCATAAAAAGTGTAGAGGATGGAGGGTATGTATAAAATATATTTGGCCAACAGTTATAATTTTTGAAGCTAGGTAATGGATTTATAGAGGTTCAACACATAATTTCCTCTACTTTGTGTGAATTTGAATATTACCATATCAAGAAGTTAGGGTGAATGGTGGTGGCAGAGAGATGATAATACATTCAGATATGCATTAAAATTTTTTCTCTGGCTCATCTAACATATATGGTGGCTGAAATGCATTGGTTTGAGCAGATGGCAAGAGGACTCATTTTGGGGTAAGGAATAGCTGAGCAGAGATGAAAACTCTTATTTAATTAAGATTCAGAAAAGAAGGAGAGAATGAGGACAAAGCCTGGTTAGGTTCACTGTTCATCCAGAGAGCTTTTGGCATCCAGGCATCTTTTCCTACATCTCCTGGAAGCACCAGCTCAATTTTCCTTTGGAATCTCAACCCCTATAAATTAGTGGATGATAACTCTAGCTCTAGATGAGGGCTTGTAACTCTTGACCCATCAGCGGACAGTACTACCCTGGTGACCACAGAGATTGGCTCAAGTAAGGAACCTTAACTCTCTGAAGCGATGAGATTCAGATCTGAGACTTTTCCTGAAGCTCTTAGAAAAAACAAAACAAAACAAAACAAAATAAAAAACCCACTCATCTTCCACTGGGCTTCCTTAGCTTTGAGGATGTGAATCTGGCACATCTGACAGATATTTCTTTTCACTATATGGAGAGTCCCTGTCTGAAATAAATGACCACTGAGGAAACCAGGATTGGGTATTGGAGACAGGAAGAAGTTAAACCTTACTGACATTATTTCAGACTCCGGATCCTGCCAGATCTGAAATTAGTGACTCTTGAAATTTTTATTAGATTTATGAACTAATAAATCTTTCTTTTTTTCTTAGACAATTCAGATGTGCTTCTTTCACTTGCAGCTGGATGAATTATAAATGATATCAAGTTTTGAAAAGTTTTGTAGTTTTGCCATATTAATAGTTACGTGTACCCCTCCCCTCAAGTAATTCATAACTTGTTTTAAAGCTTTCTCAACTTCTGCCAATTGCTTAATTTTTATTAGATGATCAGCCAATATTCCCCTTTCTCTCCACTATAAACCATCCACAATTTCAAACTTACATGCTCACAAACTACTTTTTAATGGCAACCTGGGTATTCTTATTGAAATCATTGCATATGGTAATTAGTAATCTGAAAGATAATTTTAGCTAATTTTAAATTTAAAATCCATCATGCAAAACGAGTCAGATCAGAGTGGAGCTACGAACAAAAGAAATGAATCAGAGGGTGAGAGAAGCTCCTCACAACCCTGGAAATAAAAATGTGCAAATTTCTTAGGGGATGATCATTGTCTCAGTTTTTACTTGTAATTATAATTTAATTATGAATCTACTTTTGCAACATTTTAAAAGTACATAGTTAGCATTTAAGTACTTTTCACACAATTATCTGTTATTGAACCTGCTCATTATATACTAGTTGCTGCATAAATTAATGTGCTTTGTGTTAAAATATTGTTCATTTCAGGTTGACTCAAAATAAAATAAGACAAATCATTTCAATGATACTTAGTGGTGCCCCAGTATTGCATAGCAGCTTTGAAACTGATGAACTTAAAAAACGAAATACAGATGAATTCTAGCTTGTTTTGCCTTTTTTCCTCCTACGAATTTATTTCTTTTCTATTACTATTTTTAAAATTTCAGTGGTTTTGGGGATACAGATGGTTTTTGTTTGCATGGATGAATCTTCCAGTGGTGGATTCTGAGATTTTAGTGCACCCATCACCTGAGCAGTATGCGCTGACCCCAGTATGTAATCTTTTATCTCTCACCCCCCTCCCAACCTTCCTCCCCAAATCCCCAAAGTCCATTATATCATTCTGCATATTTTTGCATCCTCATATCTTAGCTCTCACTTTATAAGTGAGAAAATAGGTATTTGGTTTTCATTCCTGAGTTGCTTCACCTAGAATAGTGGCGTCCAGCTCCATTCAAGTTGTTGCAAAGACATTATTTCATACCTTTTTACATCTGAGTACTATTCCAGTATGTGTATATATACATACTTCATGTGCTTTATCCACTTATTGCTCAGTGGGCACTTAGACTGGTTCCATATCTTTACAATCATGAATTGTGCTGCTATAAACACATAGGTGCCTTTTTCATACAATAACTTCTAAGAATTCATTTCTTTCCCCATTGTTCCCCTTGAGACAGTGTTAGAAAATACATGAAACTACTGCTTCAGACAACTCCCTAGATCTAGCCCTTGATGGAAGGAATACAGGTGGGGGAAGAGTAAGCAGTGACAGTTAAGCACCATCCTGTGTCTTGTCGAATTCAAACCTCCTGTCACCCCGGAAGGAATATAATAGCAAGACACATACTAATACTATTCCATATTATAGATGATGAGACAGTGACACATGGAGGTTGATAACTTGCACAGGGTTGCATGGGTGGAGGAAGCCAAACCAGACTTGAGACCTAGGCAGTGTAACTCCAGAGACTGCACACCTAACAGCTGTAATGCCTCGTCTCAAAGGGTTGACAGAAGATGAAGCCACTGCAGGGAACGGGGACACTGAGTGTCACAAAGAGAGGAGAAGTCCTCCTATTTGTCATGTGAATGGCTTTTTAGTACCCATTCCAAGAAAGGAATATACCTACTTTCCAAAAAAGGGCAAGAGACTATTAGAGGACATCTGGGCATCAGCCTCAATGGTTCTCCTTCTGCTCTCCTGGAAAAACCAGGCAGCAGGAGGATGTGTTTTGCAAATTGTTAAGTGCTACAGGAGAAAAGGGGTCAGTGCTGTCACTTCTGCCTGTATTTGTATGTGGCATTTTTTGGAATCTCTAAGACTTGAGAGTTTGCTTAGGTATAAAACATCAGGTTAAATTCATACCACTTTTGTTGTTAAACTTCATTTATTCATATGTGCACAGATCAATTAAAATTAAATGCTGCTATAATATCTGAACATTCTCCTGTAAACAATGCTTGCATTTGTAGTTCTAAAAAAAAAGGAATAATGCCTTTCAATTATGTTCAGGCCCATGTAATCTCTTCAGTTTCTTGGTGCTGGGTTGAAAGTCTGTGGAAAGTGAAAAGAAAATTAACACTCACATTTCTCAACTGTTTATGCTGGGCATTGTGAAAGGTGCTCACCAAAGATGATCTTATTTAGAACAGACACCTGGAAGGATTAATTTTTATCTCCCTTTTGCATATGAGAGCACTGAGGTTTAACTAAGTTGCCCAATTCAGTGGTGGGGCTGGGATTCATATAGAGGGAGCCAGGTGAGGCCATCTGATTCTAGAGTGAGCCTCCTGATCAATACTGGAGAAGCAGAGGAATATGCCTCTTTGGGTGTGAGGGCTGGATTAGGATGGAAACTTGGGTCCCCTCCTCTCCAAGACACACAGGCCTGCTGCCTTCTTGTCCACAAAGGACCCTTGTGAGGTGGAGACCAAGCAAGAGGCACCTGGGGCTGTTCATTTCAGCACTGCCCACAGGGAGTTACCGGAAGAAGGATACACATCACATCATCAATGACCACATTATAAGCACAAATATATCATACAGGAGGCTGGTGGTGCATAGGAGGGCCCTGGATAACAAAGATGAGATGGAACGAAAGCAAAACTGGGAGCCAAGCAGAAGGAAACCCGAATCCAGACCAAGAGCTTCAGCAACTGCTCATACTCTCCTGTTGGAAGAGGTGAGGTGTATGCTCTGTAGCGTGTGGGCTCCATCCTTTCTTTTCTTTCACTAGGTTCTCCTTCCTATCTCCACCCCATGAAGACATTCAGGGGTTCTGCTCAAAGTGCTCCTCTTCTCTGAAGGCTATTTGACTATTTTTTTTTTTTTTTTGAGATGGAGTCTTGCTCTGTCACCCAGGCTGGAGTGCAATTGAGAACAATGCATGATCTCAATTCACTGCAAACTCTACATCCCAGCTCAAGCACTTCTCATTCCTCCTGAGTAGCTGGGTTTACAGGAACCTGCCACCACTTCCAACTAATTTTAAAAATTTTTTTGAGATGGAGTTTTGCTCTTGTTGCCCAGGCTGGAGGGCAATGGCACAATCTCGTCTCACCTCAACCTCCGCCTCCCAGGTTCAAGCGATTCTCCTGCCTCAGCCTCCCGAGTAGCAGGGATTACAGGCATGAGCCACCACACCTGGCTAATTTTGTATTTTTAGTAGAGATGCGGTTTCTCCATGTTGGTCAAGCTGGTCTTGAAATCCTGACATCAGGTTATCTGCCCACCTTGGCCTCCCAAAGTGCTGGGATTACAGGCATGAGCCATCGTGTCTGGCCTTTTCTGCCTTTAAAAAATTCCTCTATTGTCTTTCCTAAAGATTTCAGCTGAGACATTGATTATACCCTTGAGCACATTCTGTCATCATTGTGTATTTGTGCTTTCCCAATGGAAACATGGGCATAAGCTCTGTTCCATCTCTGTTTGGGTCTGTGTCTACCCACTACTGGTAGATGTCTGCATTTGGTAAATATTCATCAGAGGGTTGAGTAAATGAATCTTTCTCCTACTTGCTTTGTTTATTTCCTGATTCCTCTCACTATAATGAAATATCACTGACAAAAAGGAATTTGTTTTACTCATCACATCCTCAGGGCCTAAAACAGAGCCCTCAAACTGACATATGTGAGGTGCTTAATAAGTGTTGGGTGACAGAATCAACTATGCCTTTACTTCAGGCAGGGGTCAGGATGGAAAGTTTTAATTTGTTTATACCGTGAAGGGGCAAGCCCACCCAGTCACATTCAGGGGACAAACTTACCAATAAAAACTAAAGGGAAGAATAAACAACCCACATATCCATCAACAGAAGAATGGATACATAACGTGTGGTTTATTCATATAATGAAGTATTACTCAGCCATAAAAAGAAATAAATTACCGATCCATGCTACAACATGGATGAGCCTCAAAGACATCGTGTTAAGTGAAAGAAGCCAGACACAAAAGACTACCTGTTGTATGGTTTCATTTATATGTAATGTCCATTGTATATGATTCCATGTATGTAAAATCTATAGAGACAGGAAGTGGATTAGTGGTTTGCCAGGGCTAGAGGAGGAGGAACTGAGGAGTCACTGCTAATGGGTATGAGATTTCATTTTTTGGGTGATGAAAGTGTTCTAGAATTAAATAGGGGACGCACAACCTTGTGAATATACTAAAAACTACTGAAGATACAGTTTAAAAGGGGGTGTGGGGCCTTTCATGGGGTGGGGGGCTAGGAGAGGGATAGCAGGTAGTGGGGTTATTGGGGAGGGATAGCGTTAAGAGAAATGCCTAATTTAGATGATGGGGTGATGGATACCGCAAACCACTAAGGTACGTGTATAGCTATGTAACAAACCTGCACATTCTGCACATGTACCCCAGAACTTAAGTATAATAAATAAATTTTTAAAAACAAAATGGGGTGTTTTGTGATATGTGAATTATGTCTCAACAAGGCTTTTGTATTTTTTAAGCAGAACTGAAGGAGAAAACATACTTAATTTGAGCCTGTGAGAGTTCTCTTTTTCCTGAGCCATGTTCTGAAACTCTTCATTTCAGGTCCTTAAGAGAGCTGTACAACTGCTTTGGAGAAAAATGCTCCTTGTCACCAGCTGTCCTGCAGCTGAAGAAATGACAGCAGTGGTATCTGCTAATTGCCAAGGGAAAGGGTCAATGAGGAATAGGGAAGATTAGCATTGACTCTCCTGACTTCCTGCTTCTCATATTAGGACTCTTGTGATTATACTGGACCTACCTGGATAACCCAGGACACCCTTCGCATCTCAAGATCCTTAATTTAACCACACCAGCAACTTCTTTTGCCATGTAAGATAACGTATTCACAGTTTCTAGGGATTATGGTGCATACATTTTTTGTGAGAAGGGGACATTATTCTGTCTACCATACCTAGCCTAAATTCTTTGGATGACTTCCCAGTGCTTCAAGGAGGAAGATTCAGTTCCTTATCAGATGTGCAGAATCTGGGTCTTCTCTACCTCTTTAGCTTCAACTTAAACCATGCCCCCTTTTGAATTTTGCATAGCAGCCATGCCAGCCCTTTTCCGCTTGCTTAAATGTGCATGCTCCTCCTGCCTCATGGCCTTCAAATATGCATTTCACTTTGCCTGGAACCCTTCCTTCTTCCCCCTTCTTTTCTTCTTATAGTTTGCAGCTCAACATCATTTTCTCTGTGATGCCTTTATGCACCTCCTGACTTCTGCTTCCAAGCCTAGATCAAGGCCTCCTGCTACACATATCTGTTGCACACTCTTCTTTGCTTTCACAACACTCACTATAGTTTCTAAAGTTAATGTCTGGCCCAACACTACATTACAGCTTCCATAAAGATTAGGATTAAGTCTCTTTTGTTCATTGTTCATCCTTAGTGCTTACCCAGAATCCTGATCTCAGTGGGTGCCCAATAAATATTTGTGGAATATACCCGAAAGCATAGCTAGGGTAATTAAATTAAGTTGGGAAAAAGTACTGGATAAAGAAAATGTGGCACATATGCACCATGGAATACTATGCAGCCATAAAAAATGATGAGTTAGTGTCCTTCATAGGGCCATAGATGAATCTGGAAACCATCATTCTCAGCAAACTGATGCAAGAACAGAAAACCAAAGACCGCATGCTATCACTTATAGGCGGGTGTTGAACAGTTAGAACACGTGGACATAGGGAGGGTAGCAGACAGTTGTGGGGGGCTGAGGGAGGGACAGCGGGGGGTGGGGAGGGTGGGGAGGGATAATGAGGGGAGAAATACCAGATGTGGGTAATGGGGGGATGAAGACAGAAAACCACATTGCCGTGTGTGTACCTATGCAACAATCCTGCATGATCTGCACATGTACCCCAGAACCTAAAGTACAATAAAAAAAAATAACATTTAAAAGAGCCTAGCTAATCTATAAGTCATATCTGTAATTATTTACTTGTTTTTCCTCATTTAACTTGGGTTGTCATGAGCTGAGAGAGTGTTAATATTATTCATCATTAGATTCTTACATTTTAGCATGTGGAACATTTGCCTGATAAATATTTATCAGATGAAAGAATGAATAAAATACACCTTTATGCTGGTCTAAGGAGCTCTTTCAGCTATTCTCATTGCCATCTGGGATGGGATCCATGTAACGGTTGGCCACACATCGAGCATCCTCATGCAATGGTGAAGTTCATCTATACTTAGAGGGTGTTTAGCACATCTAAGCTCAGCAATAAACTCCCAGGCAAGTCTTTCTTTCCATCACCTTGGCTCTTGTAAACATCCTTCCTATTCTCATCACAGGGTTGGTCCTGAAATCTGGAAGAGAAAGCCCTGCTCTCATGTGCAAGATAATTCTCTCTGCTCTGTAATCTCTTATTCATGTAGATGGACCAAGGCCAGGCTGAATCAGCTGGAAATTAACCAGTCAAGCTGGGGCAGTGGTAAAAAGCCACCCACATTATAAAGTGTTTGAAAAACAACAATATACAGTTTATGAAACGCAAATTGTTTATGGCCAAAGACTGATCTTCTCATTTTCAGATACAGCTAAAGTAGGCATAAGCCATGTTCAAGTGGTTCTCCCCACACCACCCTTTTATGGTAGTAGTTACCAGTGAAATCTAGAAACATTAAGCCTGACGTATGAGACTTTTATGTATATATTCTCAGTGGTGTGGGTTTAAATATGCGAGCCCTGTTATTGGCTGCATTTTTCAACTTTATGGCCAAGTAATGTTTTGCTGCAGATTGATGTATGGAAGGATCAGTATCTGTTGGTGGTATAAGAGTAAGGCTGAGGTTTTTATCTCTCTCCTCCAATTATTCTAAGGAGGAGCAAAGTTTTAGGCAAAGATAAATGGCAATTATCCAGTAACTTCAAATATATTACTCCCCAGATCTCCTGTCTGGGTAAATCTGAGTAAATCACAACTACAAAAAATGAGATAATTAAAAACTAGTAAATATAAATGTGAGGTGCCTTCTACCATTAAGCTCAGAAAATGTATCTGGTTATGAAACACTAACTGTGTATTTTGAAATGTCCTATCAATTGTAAGAGACATTTTTACAGATCTTCCTAAGAAATATTTACATAGGACTATATTTTTATACACTATGTTAAATACTGAAGTATAGATTTAATTAAAACTATAAATAAGACTAAAGGTGTACTATAGATGTGAAATAGGCAAGCATAAAAAATCTTAGCAAAAGTTTAAATCAATTTCACTTTGAATTATATTGGCTTTTCTGTTACTTGCACATCCTTCAACACCCCTCCTCCTCAGCCCCCATTTAACCTTAATACCATTTCACTGGAGAGAAGGCATTTTTTGGGGAAAAAGATCTCTCGAAGTGGTTTTGTGTTTCCATGTTTGCTGGAAAAGGGATGTAAATTTAGAAAGTATATTTCTTTCTCTATTCTAAGTTAAGGTATTTAGTCCCTCCACCGCTTCCAGGAGGCCATGTGGATAACAGTATGAACTCAGGCTTTGGTGTTGAACCGAGATGGGGGTTTGAATCCTGCCTCTAACCCTAGCTGTGTGCCATGGGTAAGTGACTTTCTTTGTCTGGGCTTGAGTTTCCTCATTTGTATAACGAGATTAATGATACTTACCTCTTGGGGGGTGATAAGGATTAAAGAAGAGGATGCAGGAAAGTCTAAAGCACATACCAGGCACTCAGTAATTGCTCTTACAGTACTGCAATATACCTCTTCCTTCTTCTTATTTCTGGTTGTAGTTGAGGTACTGACTCCCTGATCTCAATATTATGGTTGGATAGAGAAGGATTGTGTGTAAGGAACATTAAATAGTCATTGTTGCCAATGTGTGCCAATAATTTAACTAAGACGACCAATTGTTTCAGAGTCAGAAGGAACTCCATGTGGAGAGCTTCGTTGCTGTTTTCTTTTTTTCAAATCAGAGTGTTTTATAGATCTTGATTTTTAGGGTTGATGCTTTGTATGATGACTTTGCCTGACCTACCAAATCAGCTACCCTGTTAGGCAAAGGTCAAATGAGATGTGGGAGGGGAAGAGGAGATCTGAAAGTTTCACCTTACAAAAAGCACTGTGGTCACATAATCGACTTGTCCTGGTCTACCCAGGACTGTCTGGGTTTTATCACTGGACAACTCATGACCCTGGAAATCCTTCAGTCCTGGGCAGACTGGGATGGTCACCCTACACTATGACCAGCAGTTTTAGTTCTGGGATAGGCAGAGACAGAAAGATTTGTGGTTAAATAAGGCTGGGTGTGAGAATGGGGAAGGACTGGAAATGGGCATAAGGTTTCTTTTTGGAATCATGAAAATGGTCTATAATGGTGATAACTTACAACTCTGCAACAATACCAAAATTCATCCACTTGTATTCTTAAAACAGGTGAATTTTATTGTATGTAAGTTATATTTCAATGAAACTTTTAAAAATAGGTTATTAAATGTATCTTCATAATAAAACATTTGACTTTTTGATAGAATTTGTCCATTATACACACACACACACACACACACACACACACACACACACACACACATATAAAGAATTTGAAGTGAATTGCTCAAGATTCGAAAAGATTTTAAAAGATTGGCAAAACTCAGAATTGACAAGGATCTGAGAAAACTGTCAGTCTCATGCTCTGCTGGTTAAAGGTGCGAATTAGTAAAATATTAAAAAACGGAATAAATTGGCTGTGTGTAGCAAAATGTAAAACATATGTACTCTCAGACTTAGCAACTTCATTTAAAAAATTTATTTCACACAGATAATTTTCAAGTGTGCAAAGATGTACATGAAAGAATGTTTATCACAGATGGTTTATTATAGAAACAATGGCTTAAAATTAGAAGCAACCTACATCTCCATTAATGATTTTGTTTAAATGAGTTATGGCAAATCCATATAATGAAACACTCCATACCATGACACCGTTTAAAACGGTAATATAAACCTATGTCTACAGCTAGCATGACCAACGTCCTAGTTTGCCTGGGACTATTCATGTTTTAGTAAGGGAAGGCCCAAGTTTAGAGAAATCTCTCAGTCCTGGATTAATAAAGTTGGTTGATCATGAAAATACTTATAGAAAAACAGCTAACAGGTTGTCACCAGAAAGTTAACTCCAGTTGTCTTGAAATGATAAGATTTCAAAAGTTTAACTTTCTTTGATATGGGTTTTGTTTGTTAGAAATTTTTATTTGAATTTTTTCCTTCCTTCCTTCCTTCCTTCCTTCCTTCCTTCC
>NW_016107414.1:2842350-2866055 GCF_001604975.1 Cebus imitator
CCTTCCTTCTTCAGACTCTTGCTCTGTCACTAGGTTGGAGTGCAATGGTGCTATCTCAGCTTACTGCAACCACCACCTCCTAGGTTCAAGTGATTCTCCTGCCTCAGCTTCCAGTATAGCTGGGACTACAGGCATGTGCCACCACGCCCAGCTAATTTTGTATTTTTAGTAGAGATGGAGTTTCACAATATTGGCCAGGCTGGTCTCAAACTCCTGACCTTGTGATCCTCTGGCCTCGGCCTCCAAAGTGCAGGGATTACAGGCATGAAACACTGTGCCCAGCCTCATTTAAATTTTTTAATCAAAAAGTTTACATTTGAGAAAAAATAAAAGTATTTGCATTATAAAAGAACTTCTATATAGGCACACCTCATTTTGCTTTTTCTTTGATTGTGCATCATAGGTTGCAATTTTTACAAATGGAAGGTTTGTGGCAACCCTGAGTCAAGCAAGTCTATAGGTGCTATTTTTTCAAAAGCCTGTGCTCACTTTGTGTCTTTGTGTCACAGTTTGGTAATTCTCATAATATTTCAAAGTTTTTCATTATTATTATGTCTGTTATGGCGATCTACGATCAATGTTCTTTTTTGTTGTTGTTGTTGAGACAGAGTCTCACTCCATCGCCCAGGCTGGAGTGCAATGACACGATCTCCACTCACAGCAACCTCTGCCTCCTGGGTTCACATGATTCTCCTGCCTCAGTCTTCTAAGTAGTTGGAATTACAGATGTGAGCCACCAGGCCTGGCTAATTTTTGCATTTTTAGTAGAGATGGGTTTTGCCATGTTGAACAGGTTGTTCTCGAACTCCTGATCTTGACTGACCTGCCTGCCTTGGCTTCTCAAAGTGCTGGAATTACAGGTGTGAGCCACTGTACCTGGCCGATGATCATTGTTCTTTGATGTTACTACTGTAATTGTTTTGGGGCACTACTAACTATACGCATATAAGATGCCAGACTTAATAAATGTGTGCATGCTCTGACTGCTCCACTGACCAGCCATTCTCCCATTTCCCTCCCTCTCCTAAGGCATCCATACTTCCTGAGATACAACAACATTAAATTGGGCCAATTAGTAACCCTGCAACGACCTCTAAGTGTCCAAGTGAAGGGAAGAAAGAGTTGCATGTCTCTTACTTTACATCAAAAGGCACAAATGATTAAGTTTAGCGAGGAAGGTGTGGCAAAAGCTGAGATAGACTAAAAGCTAGGCCTCTTGCACCAGTTAGCTAAGTCATGCATGCAAAAGAAAAGTTCTTGAAGGAAATTACAAGTGCTACTCCACTGAGCACATAAATGATAAGAACATGAAACAGCCTTATTGCTGATGGGGAGAAAGTCTGAGTGGTCTGGATAGAAAATCAAACCAGCCACAACATTCCCTTAAGCCAGAGCCTAATCCAGGGAAAGGCTCTAACTCTCTTCAATTCTATGAAGGTTGAGAAAAGTTAGGAAGCTGCAGAAGGAAAGTTAAAAGCTACTAGTGTTGGGCTTATGAGGTTTAGGAAAAGAAGCCATTTCTATAATATAAAAGTACAAGACAAAACAGCAAGTACTGATGGAGAAGCTGTAGCAAGTTATCTAGAAGATTTAGCTAAGATAATTGATGAAGGCAGTTATATTAAACAACAAATATTAAATGTAGACAAAACTGCTTTATAGTGGATGAAGATGCCATCTAGGACTTTCATGGCTAGAGAGGAGAAGCCAATGCCTGGCTTCAAAGGACAGGCTAACTCTAACACAGCTGGTGACTTTAAGTTAAAGCCAATGCTCACTTACCATTCCATATATCCTAGGACCCTTAAGAATTACGCTAAATCTACTCTGCCTGAGCTCTAGAAATAGAATAACAAAGCCTACATGACAGTACATCTGTTTACAGCATGGCTTACTGAATATTTTAAGCCCACTGTTGAGACCTGCTCAAAAAGATTTCTTTCAAAATGTTACTGTTTGTTGACAATGTACCTAGCCATTTAAGGGCTCTGATGGAGATGTACAAGGAGATTAATGTTTCCATGCCTGCTAACACAGCATTCATTCTGCAGTCTATGGATCAGGAAGTACTTTTGACTTTTAAGTCTTATTAAAGAAATGTGTTTCATAAGGATATGGCTGCCATAGACAATGATTCCTCTGATGGAGCTCGGCAAAGTAAATTGAAAACCTTCTGGGAAGGATTCACCATTCTAGATGCCATTAATAGTATTCATGATTGATGGTAGGAGGTCAAAATAACAACATTAAAAGAGTTTGGAAGAAGTAGACATCAGTGGAAGAAGTAACTGCAAATGCAGTGGAAATAACAAGAGAATCAGAATTAGAAATGGAGCCTGAAGATGGGACTGAATTGCTGCAATCTCATGATAAAACTTGAATGAATGAAGAGTGCCTACTTATAGAAGAGCAAAGAAAGTGGTTTCTTGGGATGAAATTTACTTCTGGTAAAGATGCTATGAACGTTGTTGAAACAACAGAGGATTTAGAATATAACACAAAGTTAGTTGATAAAACACAACAGGGCTTAAGAAGATTGACTGTAGTTTTGGAAGAAGTTCTACTGTAGGCAAAATGCTATCAAACATCATTGCATGCTGCAGGGCAAACTTTTGTGAAAGAGTCAATCAATGTGACAAAGTTCACTGTTGCCTTATTTTAAGAAATTGCCACAGCCGTCCAACCTTCAACAACCACCACCCTGATAAGCCAGCAGCCATCATCATCAAGGCAAGACCCTCTATCAGTAAAGTGATTATTACTTGCAGAAGGCTCAGATGATCATTAGCCTTATTTAGCAAAATATTTTAAAAGTTTTCACCTTTTGCTTTTTAGATAAAATGTTATCATGCTCTTAATAGACTACAATGTAGTGTGAATATAACTTTATATGCACTAGGAAAACAAAAAATTTGTATCACCTGCTTTATTGCAGTTGTCTGGAACTGAACCTGAAAGTACATGAATTCAGGAGATTCATATCTACTTGGTTTTCTCTCATAACACATCTGTCTAGTACAGTGCCTGGCTCACAGGACAAGTAAATATGTACTTATGAAAATATAATGACTACCAAAATTGGAATAAAATGTCAAAGCAGTACCTTTAAAATATTTGGTCAAATCAGCGAGCAGGTATTATTATCTTTAAATGATATCCATTGATTTGGCTGTTTTAACTTTCCTTTATAATGCATTGACTAACAGCTCGAATAAATTGACTGGTTTTTCTTCCCATGGTGTTTTTCATTTTTGCTTTTCCCCTTATGATAACACCATGTGTGTCTAAATAAAGTCAGAAATTGTCAAGCAGAAATATAAAAATAATATGCCTCTTCAAAGGTAGCAACTGCTAATGCCTTTCTCATACCCACTTTCCAACCCTTTTCTGTGCATAAAGCAAAGACATACATGTGATATATGTCTATATAAACATTTAATTAAAATGAGACCATCTTATAGCCTTCATTCATTAGACATCATATTGCAGTTTCCCTCTGCACCAATGTACACACAGGTTTCACACTGTTTTTCAAAGTCTCCATGGTATACCATTGAATAGACAGACCATACTTGAATGGAACTGACTCATTTAAAAATTTTTTTCAGGTCAGGTGAAGTGGCTGACGCCTATAATCCCAGCACTTTGGGAGGCTGAGCTGGGAGGATTGCTTGAGCCTAGGAGTTCAAAACCAGCCTGAGCAATATAGTCAGATCCTGTTTCTAAACAATTTTTTAAAAATTAGCCAGGCACGGTGGTGTGTAGTGTAGTGGTATTGTCCTAGCTAAGGCCAAGGCAGGAGGATCACTTGATCCTAGGAGTTTAAGGCTATAGTGAACTATGACTGTACCACTGCACTCCAGCCTGAACAGCAGAACAAGACTGTGTCTCTAAGAAAAAGTTAAAAATAAATTACAAGTCTGAGAATTTCACTCCAGATCTAATAAACAGCATCCTATGGGGATGGGGCACAGGAATCTTTAATTTTAACACTTGTGCTCTGTTGATTCTGATGTATCCCATAGGTGATAATCACCATGGTTTTAAGTTTAAGGTAGAAAGGGTCCTGGATTTTTGCAATGATTTAGGATATGGTTTTGGGGTCTGCATTTGTGCTGCAAGCATAGAAATGCAGGGAAACTTCATCTGCAAAAGGGGAACATGCCTTCTTCACATGGTTGCCAGAAGTTGTGTGGCTCTTAGAGTCATTTGTGCTGGGAAGACCATCTCCTGAATGAACCCCAGGACTTCCCAGCAATGCCTGCCTGACATCCCCTTCAATTGACCCTCACACAAAAGAAAGTAAAATACCCCAATAAACCTGAACCAAATCTTTCTGTTGTAGCAGGGACAGAAACTTCTGGATTATGAGCTCCTCAAAGGCAAGATATGTGTCCTATCTATTTGTTTGTTCATCTATTTATCTAGTAGTTATCTAGGTGATGGTAAATAGTAGATACTTATAAAATTGAATTTTATCAAATATGAGAAAGGGGTTATTTACAGTTTATTATTGATGTAACCTGGATTTTGGGTCACCATCATCAAGAAAAGAATAGTTTGCAATTTTCTTCACTTTGGGGAATATTCCACAGAAAACTCTAGGCTCTTTCCAGATAGAGGAAATGAGAATTTTTTGGTGACTCTCTTTGACTGGAAGGCAATGTAGTGTGGCAAAATGCTTGGAGGTTTCTTTGGTCAGACAGACATGGGCTCAAATCCTGGTCTGCTCTTGCTGATTGAGTGGCCTTGAACAAATCTCTGAACCTCTCTGAGCTTTTATCTCCTTATGTCTTAAGTGGATAAAATAATACCTGGCTTCCAGGGCAGCCGTAGAGATTTCATGCTGTAACAATATATGCATGGGCTTTTAGAAAATTTCTGCCAGAGACTAGGTCCTTCATGCTAAACTATCTTCTTTATCATCATTCTTATTTCATTTTGTCTAGACAGCTAAACTCTTATGTGAAAGTATCCCAAACTTCACCATCCATGTGTGTTTTCATATATGCATATGAACCCATCCATAGGTGACATGACTTGTAAGAATAAAATGTTTTACCTTTGTAGATTTCTTCATTTTTGCCATAGCTTGACTTACCTGGATAGAGACAAGGTATAATGAAATGGTTGTTTATTAATGCCTTGAGCCTGTGAAACTCCACTAGTTTTCACACAAAGAAAATGTATATTAATAAAATACTACTCCAGTGCCTTAGAAGTCTACAAGAAAAGC
Organism: Cebus imitator; assembly: GCF_001604975.1. Classification (NCBI taxonomy): domain Eukaryota; kingdom Metazoa; phylum Chordata; class Mammalia; order Primates; family Cebidae; genus Cebus; species Cebus imitator. The sequence goes on from NW_016107414.1 coordinate 2,847,587, forward strand.
TTCTGTGATAATATAAATACTCTTTGTCTAGCTGCTATTTAGCCAGAAGCAAACATGTAGCTCAATTACAGAATTGGGACACTAGGTATCAAAATTACATGGTTGGTGACTGTCACTCACAGGAGAAAATAATGATTCCACGCTTCCCTTTGGTTCTCAAGCTTTCTATTGCTTAACAGGTTGTCCTGCCCTCAGTTTAGGTCTCTGCCACTTGTGTGTCTCATCTAAGAGTCCATATTTCTAGACCAGTCTGTGACAGTTTCTTAAGAATTTTACTTATTTCTACTGTTTTTTTTCCCATTTATTTATTTTATTGTATTTTAGGTTTGGGGGTACATGTGAAGAACATGCAAAATTGTTGCATAGGAACACACATGGCAGTGTGATTTGCTGCCTTCCTCCCCATCACCTACATGTGGCATTTCTCCCCCTGAAAAGACATGTTTTCCTACATGGAGGATAAAACCGAATCCAACTATGATTTAATTCATACATCCTTCCTCTATTCTGCCTCCTAGCCATCATTTTTCCTTCTGTCCATCATTCCATCTATTGAGCAATACTTACCATATTCCAACTATATGATTCATTTGTTCAACCAATTTCTATTTTTTTCTCTTAACATTTTCATATATATTTTAAATTTTAAGTTCTGGGATACAGTTGCAGAATGTGCAGGTTTGTTACAGAGGCATACATATGCCATTGTGGTTTTCTGTACCATTCAACCCGACATCTAGATTTTAAGCCCCTCATGCATTAGGTATTTGTCCTAATGCTCTCCCTCCCCTTGCCCCCCATTTCTCAACAGGCACTGGTTTGTGATGTTCCTCTCCTTGTGTCCATGTGTTCTCATTGTTCAACTCCACTTATGAGTAAGAACATGTGGCATTTAGATTTCTGCTCCTGTGTTAGTTTGCTGAGAATGATGGTTTCCAGCTTCATCCATATCCCTGAAAATGACATGAACTCATTCTTTTTTATGACTGCATCAACCAATTTCTATTTAACTGCCTACTATATTTGAAGGATGTTGCATGTACCAGGTGCTGGTGATAAAATGGTGAGAAGACAGTCATGGTACTGAATTTCCTGGGGCTTAACATCAAGTAGTGAGAAATATTGACAAAATACTCATACATGTGTATATTTATGTTACTGTATATAATGCCAGATTTGATAAACACAGTGAAAGAGTGGTTATGGAGTCAGGAGAGCTTATATTGATAGTAAGGGGAAGGTAATTTAATCAAAAATTGGGAATCGAGTCATATCTGGAAGGCGAAAAGAAACTTCAGTCATATGGAAATCTCCCCATGGAAATGAACATTGTGCTAAAGTCTAAAGAATGAGTATGAGTTAATTAGGAAAAGAAAGATGAGGCAAGTTCTAAGGACAGAGGTGGCAGCATGCACTGTCCTGTGCTAGAACATGGTAAGTGGGGGGATTGAAGACCTTGCGTGAGGCTGGAGCAGAGAGACAAAGCAGGAGGGAAGCTGTGTAGACCAGATCCGTAGAACTTTGGAGGCCGTTTTCAGCATTTGGATATAATCCTTGGAACATCCAACATGTACCAAAAAATTTTCAGCAAGTGTCTCTGTCAGCTAAGAGGAAGAACAGAATAAAGAGCGTGGTGTGGGTGTGGGTAGTTCATTTGGGAGGCTTCATCAGCAGCCCAGGTGAGAGATGCTGGAGACTTGAGCTGAACATTGGGTTAAAACTGTGGGGATTGATGGAGAACCATTTTATTCTAGGATCCCAGAGGGTGTTTGGGGACAAAACTTGCTGATAGATGAACTGGCACACAAACAACCTAAGATAGTGTAACAACAAGTGGTGGAGTTTGCAATGGAGGTTAGAGCAGATTGGAATGGCTTCTTGGGATTGGAACTTAATGTGGGCTGTGAAACAGAGGGTATTTCAGATTGGTGGGGGCCAGTGAACCAAAGCCAGGGGAGAGGATGTGCATAGTTTGTATAGAGAAAGCAGAGGAGGCAAAAGAAAAAAGACATTGAGAATAGTGGTGCATAGCAGCTGTGATGGTCTTTCCAGACAAAGTGATTTGTCATAACTCTGTGGTTTCATGACAAAAAATTTAGCTCAAACTGACTCAATGCAAAAAGTGAATCAATTTTATCATGTAAATGACAATTACATGTGTAATGGTCTCAGGTGAAGCTGGATCCAGGTGCTCAAACCATGGTTTCAAGACCTTTCCTCTCTCTATCCCTTGGCTCTGCATTTCTTTGGACTGGCTTCATTCCCAGGAAGCTTCTTTCTTCTCAGTGGCAAGATGATGCCAGAACATGTAGGGTTCCCTTCTGTCAGCTAGACAACATTCATGGTAGAACCTTGATTTATCAACAGTTTTAACAAAGCTCCATGATATCTGTCATACTGGCCTGGTCGATTTTATGAGTCTATTCTTGAATCAGTGACTGAGACCAGGGTAGCCAATGTTCTGATCTGCCTGGCCTGTATCACATATTTTTTTCAGCAGAACTAGGAAAGGGGCTGTCTCATTTTCCTCTGTCCTGAGGCAAATGGATTGGAAGAAGGGAGGGAAGCTTTTCCCTTGGAAAATAGAATGCAGTTATGAGAAGAAGAGAAAATGTTAACTGGGAGGGTGAACTGACAAACAATATGGATGTTTATTATATCACATGATGCTAATTGGGTAATTTGGTAAACTTAAAGAAGTGCCTCATTTGAAGAGATTCCTTTCTGACTCAAGAAATTAATAATCTAAGGCATATACTAATTTACAAATACACTTAAGAGACTATTTTTTAAAAATAGAATGGCAATGTATGTCTTCTATCCTTGAGATTAATGGTTTTTCCTAGAAGGTAGAGAATCTTCAAATTTGTGAATCTTTCTAAGACTGGCATCAAATACCTGGCTCACACCCAGACTCTATCTTTGCAAGTTGACATTGATTTGTTCATCTGGTATTTTATAAAACAGCATGAAAGTTGTCATAAAATTGGGAATTGAGTCATATCTGGAAGGCGAAAAGAAACTTCAGTCATTCTTTTTCATTTTCTGGTAGAGAGAGATTGATATGGGTTTTTGATCATAATTCAAGTAGGATGTGTCCTTGACAATGATTCAGGAGGAGTATCTAATTTAGAGCCCTTATTCTCTCATAAGTTATTTTTTCATGTTCTCTGAATTATTTTATCTTTTAGCAGGTTTTTTAAAAAATTTAATTTTATGTTCTTTTCATTTTATCTTGATTAAGCTTTGAAAGGCTTTCTGAGGAACTTATTCTGGCTGGTAATTAATTTTAAGATATTCTTTCCTGGTTCGTAATAGCTTTTGTTATTGTGTAATTAAAAACAAAATTAAAATATTTCTACCCCCTCAGTTTTGTGAAGCCTATAATCCAGCTCCTAGTAACGATTGGGATGTCGAGGTCGAATGCAGGGCATGGAGACCTCACTATCTGTTGCTACTGAATTAAAACTCCAATAAAAGAAAACAAAGTAAATGTTAAATCATTTCACAGAAACAATAAAATTTTTCACAAATGAATTCACTTATGAATTCAACACTCTTATCTTTAGCCTGTGTAGGGTTCTTGGACAAATGGGTATCAGGGTTAAGTTACTGTTTCCTAGGACAGCACTCATTACCCTCACGGGGCTTGCAGGACCCTACTGAAGTGAAGTAGTGCTCAACTTCAAGCAAAGGAGAAAGTCATAAAAGGAAACTAGGAAAGACAGGGTTTCTTCCCCTGCCCCACTCTCAGATTTCCAGAAGGGTTTTGGGAGGTCAGATTCTAAAGATGGCTCCCCCAAGATTCCCATAGCCCAGTTATTCAAGCAAACACTCACCTACATACTGTTGTGAAGGAATTTCGCATATGTAAAGTCTTGAGTCAGTTGACTTCAAGATACGGAGATTATTTGGGTGCGTTTGCCCAACCAGGTGAGCCCTTCGAAATTAGAGAATTTTCACTGGCTGGTGGCAGAATGGGAAGTCAGGTGTTCAAGAGTCTTCAAGAAAGACTCAACACACTGTGGCAATCCTGGTTTTAAGGTGGAGGGGATCACTGGCAAAGACCAGCAAGTACCATGTAGCAGCTGAGAGTACTTTCTGGCCAACAGTTAGCAAAGAAAGGTGGCCTCAGTCCTTACACGAAAGCATACGAATTTCTGCCAAAAACCTGAGTAAGTGTGCAAGTGGATTCTACCCTAGAGCCTTCAGATAGAACTGCAGCCTGGTCAACAGCTTGACTTCAGCTTGGTGAGACCTTGATTAGAGAACCCAGAGAGGCCACTCCCACCAAATTTTGCTACCTCTAGACTTACAAAACTACGAGTTAATAAATGTTGTTTTTAGCAGGTAAGCTTGTGGTAATTTGTTACACAGAATAAAAAACTAATTCAGTGGTTTAAAAGACAAGTACATAAGGTCAGGAAGTAATTGGGCACCAGGCCTTAGACACAGGTCTCTAAGATTTCAAGGTCAGCCTCTCAGAATGGTGACAGTAAAACTGTCTTTAACAGCTCAGGCAACCAGAATGCAAATGATGTCACATGCCTCGGTCTTAGTACTTACTCTGCAGCAGTCTTAAAAATGTACTATTTTTTCAATGAAGAGATAAAGGAAAAATTGAAACATAAAGTACTCAGTTCAAGTAATTGAGCTCTCTCACCTACCTTTAACTATTTTAGTGACACTATGTCCATGAGACCAAGAGCAGATTAGTGAGAAAAAGACAATATAAACTCTTGAATGCAAGTTTTATGATGGGATAATTGTGTCCATCTAATTCCTTTCATATCCCTGCTGAAAAATAGTGAATGAACAAAAGAGAGAACGATATTTATCAATGCCTGGAAACAGTTTGGGTTGTCACAACTGGGAAGGGAGATGTTATTGGCATCTAGTGGATAGAGACCCAGATGCTGGTCAACATCCTATAATTCACAGACAGCCTCTCCCCTGAGCCTGTAGAACAAAAGATTATCTGACTGACATTGTCAATATTGCTGAGGATGACAGATCCTAAATAAAAGGACTTTTACTTCTCAGTGGGATGAACTTCTTTTCTCCTACTTCCTTGTCATGGTCCCAGTTTTCATAGATAGTGTATTTTAATGATTTTCCAAACTATTTTATCACTTGCCTTGATTTCAACCTTTGGAATCCATATGATTTCTTAGATCCTGTCAGTTTCCTATGATATCCAACCCACTCATTCCCATGCTGGCTCTGAATACGCATAACGGTTAACACTGATGAGCACTAACTCCATGCCAGGAACTGTACTGCACAATTGATAGCATTGCCTTATTGTATCTTAACGGAAATTCTGCAATGTAAATTCTGTTGTCCCCATTCCACAGATGGAGAAGCTTGAAGACTAGAGAATCTAGGTAATATTCCCAGCATCATAAAGCTAGTGAGTGGCAGAGCTGCACTCTGACTCCAAATCCCATGATCCTCTTAACAGTGCTTTCTGCCGCCTTCTTTGCTCATTGGGACTGTACTTGCTTCTACTTTTTTGTTTTAGAAAATGCTTTAATGCTTTTTTCTTTCTGTTCTCACACTGTCAACATTGCTTGTCTATTTGTATTCCTTACTTTCCTTCCATTACTTCAAGCCAATGCCATTTACTACTTACTGTGGCATATCTCTGAAGTATCTTATTGTTTTGCCACTTCCTTATCTAATCTAGTACAGCGGCAGCCTAGCAAAGTAAAATGGAAAACTGGGGCAATTTATAACTCTCTGTAGAGCAACCAGAATCATTTCCAAAACACGCATTTGATCATGTCTCACTCTCTTGCATAAAACCCCTCAATGGTTTCCCATTTCTTAGGAGAAACCCCAATACCTTTAATGTGACCCACAAGGCCCCGCACAATCTGGCTCACACTTATCTCCTATAGTATGGGTAGGCCAGGCTGAAGGGATAAATAGTTCCAAAACTATATATGATTCAGCCACAACAGAATTTTATTTCTCACATAGACAACAGCCCAAACAGAATGCAGGTTTCCTGGAAGACCTGGGCTCCTTCCATCCTTTGGCTCTTCTTTACCTTCGGGTCATATCACTGTTTTTTTTTCCTGTCTGCTGAATGGAAAAGAGTGTGGAAAAAGAACAGAGGCTCCTCTAGATTTAGTGGCCCTTCACTTCCTCCACGTGCCATTGGCTGGAACTCTGTCACGTGGCCACGTACAACTGCAAGGGAAGCTGGGGAATGTAGTCTGGCCATGTGCCTACAGAATAGGAGAACATGGGCTTTCATGGGCACATGGCAATCTTTCTAAGTAATCTATCCATCACTCTTCTCTCTGTGCACTACAGCTGTGCTGTCCCACATTCTCCTGAAAGGCTCCATGTGTATTTTGTCCACAGAGCCATTGCTAGGAACCTGTACACAGAACCCACTGCTCTATCTGGTTAACTGCTACTTTCTTTGGCTCTCAGTTTATGTGTCACTTCCACAGGGAGAACTTCCCTGATTGTTCCCTCAGACATACCTCATCAAATAGACTCTTTTTTTGTTGTTGTTGTATGCTGTCATAAAACCTAATTTCCCTCATACCATCTATCTTCATTAAAAACAATGCCCACATTTATGTGATAGCTTTATTATTGTCTCCTCAACCATTAGACCATAAGCCCCAAGATAGAAGTGACTGTCTTGCTCATATTGTATTCCTGAGAACCTAGACAATTTCTGCAGCCACTTATTAAGTATTTGTTATACATATGTGTGTGTATATATGTGTATGTGTATATATGTATGTGTAGATATATGTGTACATATACATATATGTATATTATTAGAATACTATCAGTCTCTTCAAACAATGATTTATAAATCGTGCTCTTATCCTGGGACTGCTTTATAAACTCTCACTGAGATTCTCCAGAGATGATTGAGAGGTGGAGTTGAGAATATTCCTTTCTACACATAAGCAGATTTCTTTTTGTAGATCTCTCTCATTATTTTTCTTTACCTTCTTTCTGTTTATTTATTCATCAAACATACCCTGTATCTACATCAGCCATTATAGTGGGTCTTGAGTGTATGCAAATAAATAAGCCACATTTTTATCCTCAAAGGATTCTGGATAGCAAAGGAAATTGACATGTATTCAACACAGTAGACAATGCTATTATTCGTGCTATAATAGAGGTATGAATGAAAGGTGATATTTTGAGCCTGGTTGTTAGAAAATGATTGTGTTCCTAGAACAAATACTCCACATTGTCTTTGTCAACAGGTTCTAAGTGGAAAAAAAAAAGATATTAATTTCTTATGTTGGCCAGGAGTTTTCCATTTTGCAGAGTGCTTTTAGATATATTATCTCTTTTCAGACTCCAGCAAATTCAGGGCCAGATGATACTGATTCTGCTCCAATGACTAAAGAGAAGCTTAGTGAAATCATGAACTTTGTTGAGAAACAACAGGTGTTGAGGTATTTTGGGGAGCAGGTCATTCCTGAAGTGGCACTAGGACGTCAAGCTGATGGATCCTTTTAATGTGTTCTGAGAAATGGTTATTTCTCAACTGCTTCAGATATATATTAGCATTTTAATAACAGGCATGGTCTTTCCAGCAGGATACCAGCTGACCATCAGCCTAACTTCAAAATTGTGTTATATCCACTTTCTCATAGATTTTTCGTCCATAAATTTTATTAATTTTCCTTAAAAATATGTATTTTAAGCCAAAAACTATATATACATAGTGAAAGAGTGCAAAAGAATATAAAAGGAAAGTGAATTTTTCTCTATTTCCCCAGAAAACCAGTCCCTCAGTCCTTTCCCGAGAGGTAATGACAAATTCTGTATCATTTATAAACATTGCATGAGAATTGTACATTGTTAAATACAAACAGGAATGTACTGTTCTCATGGGTCTGCTACTTATGTTTTCTGCTTAATATATCTTGGAGGTTTCTGTATCATAACATGCAGGTTACCTTATTCTTTTTCACAGCTATAAAGTAAAATCCTGTAGAGACTATTATTTAATCATATCCATATATAAAAATACATAATAAGGATAACATATGTAATTAAATCATGTATGCAAGATTTATTCATAAAATGCACAATTGATAATAGCCAATTCATGGATGAATATGGATTACTCACTTATGCATAAATAAATCCACAAAATTAGGAGTGGAGAAACTATAGCCCAAGGGCCAAATCTGGCTTGCTATCCAATTTTGTAAATATAATTTTATTGAAACACAGACACATCCATTTGTTTCTGTAACAGCAGAGTTGAATAATTGTTAATAAGACTAGTTGGTACACAAACAAAACTTAAAATATTTACTATCTGGCCTTATATAGAAAGAGTTTGCAAACCCTTGCATTTCATCTCCTTTATTTTTAAAATTATTTAAATTCTGTTTGTGAGAAATACACAAATAAACTTTGTATGGACTGTTTATATTTGTTTGCTTACTCAACAATTTTCTTACCAGGAGGTATATAGGTTGTCTCCAGCCTTTTCCAATCAATGTTGCAAAGAACATCCTTGTCCATATGCTTTTGGACAAATAAAGGGTGTGCTACACAACATATACTTGGCAATGGATTGCAGGAACCATCATTCTGTGCATTTTATATTCTTATAAATATTGCCAAGTTGCTCTCCAGAGAGTTTGCACCATCTTCACTCACATAATAGGGCCTGAAAAATCCTGTTTCTTCACATCCTCACCAGGTACTATATGTTGGTCTTTTCTTAAAAATTAGATTGGCCAGGCATGATAGCTCATGCCTGTAATCCCAGCACTTTGGGAGACCAAGGCGGGTGGATCACGAAGTCAGGAGTTCGAAACCAGTCCAGCAAACATAGTGAAACCCTGTCTCTACAAAAATACAAAATTAGCCAGGTATGGTGGCATGCACCTGTAGTCCCAGCTACTTGGGCCATCCACTGCATCATGGAGCCACCTTGGGATACTATTTCTTTTTAAATTAAGTGTTCTTGATAAAGTAGAGAAATTAGCATCTTATATGAACTTTAAATACTTTTACCTTGTTAATCATTTGTCCTTCTACAATAAAAGCAAACAGAAACATTTGAATATATTAAGATTTATAATCTATTTCTTAGAAAGATGGTCCTTATTTCAAGATTAGAAAGAGCTTGCTTATAAAGATACTTATTGTGGAAAGTAAAAAGTTCCTCTTTAAAGTTTCCTTTCTTTTTAAAAAGTAAATCATAGGTGTTATAATAACTCTTTGTTAGGCCCTATCCTATGCAACTGTTAAGCATGCCATGCTCACAGGCACGTAGTATATTTTATGTCCTTATACTTTAACCAAGATATCTGTGCTGGATGTGCTCACAGGCATGTCCCAACTTGCAGCCTATGCCCCTTACTTGTTCAGAAAAGTTTTAAGTTGTTAGCTGATCGGGTTTTACTTTAGATTGTGAGGTCTGGCTCCAGCCAATAGAGGTTAGACACAGCAGTAAGGATGACCCTAAATGCATAAGGAATAAATATATCTGCTTTTCCTTTGTTCATTGTACTCTTGTGACAAGATGGCTGGCGAGGGTACCCTTCCTGCAATCCAGGAAGTAAAAATTGCTTGCTGAGCCATCCTTTTTCTCAGTGCTAATTTTTCTTTGTGGCACCGAGAATCTGTTTCCCAGATTTATTAGAAAGAAAAGTCATTTTTTTTAAACTCCCGTATTTTCTTCTAGTGCTTTTAAGGCTTTATATCATTGACCATTTGAAGTGATTTTTGGTGAAAGAAATAATGTAGAGATTCAATTTTATTTGATTTTATTTTTAGAAAACTTCCCAGGTGTCCCAAATCCATTCATTGAATAATCTATCTTTCCCCACTGATATAAAATGCAAACTTTGTCATAAATTAAATCCCCATCTGTATTTGTCTGTTTTTTCATTCAATTTTGTCCCATTAATCTTTCTTTCCATTCCTGTGTCAAGCATTGTGCTAAGCAATTTACATTTATTATCTCATTAGATTACTCCAACTTCATAATGCTTTCTCTTTCAAGGTTAATCCTACCACCTACTTACTTTGCCTTTTCAAAAAAAAGCTTTTTTTTTTTATTTTTTATTTTTTGGATGTCATTATTTTCTCCTGAGACCCTAATTAATTGGTTTCCTTCCTTCCTTCTAAAAAAAAAGTACCCACAACTCAAGTCAATTAAATGCCCTTTCTGGAATTTTAATGAGGATCATACTACATTCACATATTAATTTAGGGAAAGTTGACTTCTTAGTAAGATTGAGTTATCTTAGCTAAAAGTGGCTAATATCTTTTAATGTATCAATACTGTCTATAACCCAGTAATTATGCTCTATAGGTATAGTAGTTTGCTTGGGCTGTCACAACAAAATTCCACAAAACTGGTGGCTTAAACAACAATAATTTATTTTCTCATGGTTCTGAAGGCTGGAAGTCTGACATCAGTGTGTCAGAGTTGGTTTCTGGTCAGGCCTGTTTTCTTGACTTGCAGTTAGTCACCTTGTCCATCTGCATACACACCAGTGGTCCCACTGTGTACTATGTGCCTGTACTGAAGAGATCTCTGGTGTCTCTTTCTCTTCCTATAAGGACACCAGCCCTATTCATTAAGATCCCACCCTTATATCCTCATTTGACTTTAGCCTTTTAAAAGTCTTACCTTTAAATGCACTCACTTGAGGGTTTTGACTTCAACAGGTGAATTTTAGAGAACAAAATTCAGTTCAAAACAATATATTTTTAAGAAACTATATATTATTGAATTTATTTGCTGGTTTAAAAATATGTTTTTGATTTTGAAATAAAGTCTATTATCCCTTTATGCATTCTAATTGTTTGTATTTACATCTACATATGTCTTCAAAAATTATGAAATTATTTTTATATAACAAATATTAAATTTAACAAAATGTCATTATCTTTAGAACATCATGGGCTTTGTAGCCATTGAACACTAAATATGTTATCTTTCAGGTTACAACCTCATTTTTGCATACTGAAGTATGCAAAAGTCTTTTCACATCGATGTTTATATGTCAGATTGATTGTTTTATTGTGTTTTGTTAAGAATTAGTGTCAATGATGTGACAGCTTCAGAAAATAATTTTAGGGGTGTGTGTGTGTGTGTGTAACATTTTAAACAAATTTAAAGATACCTGTTCATTGAATTAAGGGTCATTGGATTCACTTGTAAAGATCTCAGGCCCTAAGTGTTAGATAGTGAGAGGTAATGGGAGTGTTTTAGGTTGAGTTCCTGGGAAGCAGAGCCTGAAACAAGGATGACTGTGAAAGTGATTTATTGAGGGAGTGCTCCCAGGACAGAGGAAGTGGAAGCACAAAGGGGCAGGAGAATTTAAGCAAGGATGTGGTTCCAGCAGGATCTGAACCTCAGGCTAACCCCATGGGGAGCTCTGGGGCATAAAAGGCTCCACAGGGTTGGTTTACTTGAGGTCAGGGACTGTGCACTCAAACCCCCATGTCAGTAGGGCATTGGCCACTAGCTCCTCCCCTAAACAGCTCTATCTCTTCAGGGAATGGGGTAAAAGTGCAATCTCCTGGAAAGGCAGGAGACTCTGATTGGATAGAGAGAAACTCTCAGGAGAAGGGAACATCTGTGAACTATTAACAGCTCCCTCGGCTGTGTGCCCAGGCCCAGGGAAGGGCCCTAGGCAGAGCACCAGTAGGAGCCACTTTGGTGTAAGAAGCTCTTTGACAACCAGAAAGCTTGGATTTCCTGTTCTCCTGTCACAATATATAGAACATATTCAATCAAATTTCTCTTAACAAATTCTTATTCTTTATACCAGTGATTACCATGAATTATTGCACTTTATTAAAAATGGCTTTCAAACTTGGGAATATTTGCTATAAAACAAAGAATTAGTATTTAGAGTAAAATGCTAAAATATTTTCACCTCCATGTCCCCCTTTTCCTCCCAAATCACATTAATCTCCCTAGAAATGGCCACAGTGGGCAAGTTGCTCTGTGTGTGTGTATGTATGTGTAGGTATATGTATGTACGTGTGTATGTATGTATATGCATATATGTGTGTGTATATATATTTGCTAAGCATTTGCATAACACTTATTTTTAGGAGAGCTAGGAAGTTGATTTAAAAAGGTGACTACGCCACCAGCATGATTGTCACATTTTCCTCTAATGAGGAGTGATTAACTTTTTGGCTGCAGCTCAGCCTACATATGATAAATACAAGTTCTGAAGTTTGAAAGAAAATGTGAATTAACAAGAAGATTCTGTGAAGCCTAGGACATTCAAAAGGGGAATTAAGAGGATAGAAATGAACAGTGAATCAAGTGTCAGTGGCTGAAACGGTCACTTTCAACTTAGAAAAGACACACTATTTAAAAACAATTTAATCTTTTCTTTATCATCCTCATTTTACTATATGAATCCAGTCAACATTTTCTCAGCGTGTTCTTAGTTTCACCTGGGGCAGGTTACTAACAATATTTCTGAACCCTGGTTTCTTCACCTATTATTTGGAAACAATAATATGCCTTTTTATTTGGTTGTTGTAGGTTTAAGTGAGATGACAGTTGTAAAGCACTTAGCTTAATGCCTAGCATATAGTAAATACCCAATGAATTATTGTTGATTTGTTACATGCATGTTTTCCTAGCCCACTAATTACTTAGGGATGTCTTTATACTTTACCATTTTCTGTTCTTAAATATTAAGGGAGGCTACCAGATTTACATGGACAAATACCAACCTATCCTTCCCAAAAATAAAACATAAGAAAAATAAATGTCTGCTGTAATTCAAATATTCCAGTGTGGTGCTGGCAGATTACTCAGGTCTTAGTGAAGCAATTTTGTCTTATAAATGAATAACTCAGAATAGTCAGCTCTTCCCTGGAGCTGTTCCTGTCTTTTGGATATGTGAAAGATAAGTATTGATTGAGAAATCACACAAAAACATGGCAAATGAAAAATTCTCACTGATTGTAGTCCAGCCAGTTACTTGATAAAAAATAAACAAACCAGTAAACAAATGCTTAAAGCAGCTGAGTGGCATTTTTAATAGTTTTCTCTTTGTCTAGTTTACCCCTTTTTGTAGTGGGACTGCAGTGGGATGCTGGGGAGGTGAGGGTTAATGTTCTTTTCTGCCTGTCCTTTCAGTGGACTCCTTTGAGTCAGGTGGCATACTTGAAGGGGAAGGAAACATTTGTGGGGACAAATACCCTTGACACCCAATTCCACCTTCTGCTAATAAGCAATCCCATCTGATCCTTTTGAGGATCTTTGAAGTGCATATTTTCTCAAAATTGTTAATTGTGTTTACCCTCCTTAGGGAGATGCCAACAGAGAGGATGCTCCTGCTGCTGCTTGTAGAAGGAACCCTCAGGGAAGCTTAGAATGAGAGGAGACCCCTTTGGGTTTGGGGCAAGTGAAATATGTTTCCTCCTCCTGGCTGCTCTGAAGGAAAAGCCACAAAAGAGCTTTAGGTATCTCTTGGCAGTGTGTCATTTGGAGAGACCCCAAAATGTACCTGAGGAATGTGCCAGTCACTACTCACAAAGGCATTGCATAGAGCTGGATGGCCTTGACTTGAATTACAATTGTGCCTCCATTCTGTGCCTGGCTGCTAAACCTCATAGCAGATCTTTTGATGTGTGTGCATTTTCCTAGCTTGGAGATTTTGCTGGCAAACTGCACGGTTGGCAGTAGGCGCAGCGCTGGCCCTCTGCAGAGCTGGCAGGGAATAGTGTAATGTACTCAGCACCCACAGAGCCCAAAGTCACTTGAAAGAGACAATGATGGTCTCTAGATGAAGTTGGCAAAAAGTTTAAAGGGATAGAGGGTCTCAATGTTGATCACGTTGTTTGGTTTCTGTTGCTGGTGCCAATAAACATTTAATCAGTTTTCAGTCTCAGATGAAAATGTTCTTCCCATCCATGTGGAGTAAGATGTGAAAGGATACGGGGAGAGGCCATGAGAAAGGGAAGAATAGAAGAATGCATATTTACAGACTGTCAGCAGTCAGATTTTCCAACCTCCTACTTGCTACAGAAATTCCCATGTAATAGTCTGGAGAGCGCATTAGATTTTGCTTGATTGCCTCCAGTGATTGCAGGCATAGTGTTTACAAGGTCATCTCTAATTGTTAGCTAATCAATGATTGTGTTTAACAACTTTTCATTGAGCTTCCCTTCTTTGCAAACATTATTATTATTTTTTTTTTCATGTAGTAATGTCTCAGTTGTCCCCTTCAGTCTTCTGGAAAAGAAACCACTGGCTATTTAGTGTTCTATCCTTCTGGTATCCTTTGTTTACCACTACTTACTGCTTCTTCTTGGTTTTATGGTTTCATAATTACATGAGTGTTTTTCAAAACACCAAATCACATTGTTTCCCTTTATTTTCTGTGCTGAGTATAGTCAATAACCAATATAATAAAAGGAGTTAAGAGTTGTAAGCAGTTATTATCTGTCATGCACTGTGCTAAGCACTTTATACAGATTATTATCTTCAAAACTATTCTGTGAGATAGATATTGGGATTATTCTCTATTTGCACACAAGAAAACTGAGGTATGTAGAGATTAAGTAATGAGTTTAAGAACATATATCTGAGCCAGTAGGGAAGTTGTGTGATTCTAGGACCTTATGCTTTTAACCATCACAACAAAATCTAATTATCCAGAATCTGACAGCTTAAAAAAAAATGCAGTGTATCTATGACATGCTCAGGACTGAATGGTTTAGTGGTTCATACATCTAAGGTTAGCTGTACTATTTATTTGTTTATTTATTTTTGAATTATAGTCAGACTTCTGTATCTGTAGGTTCCACATCTGTGAGTTCAATTGACCGTGGATTGAAAATATTTTAAAAATTTGCAACTGGACCGAACATGTGCAGATTTTTCGTCATGATTCCCCAAACAATACAGTATAACAACGATTTACCTAACATTTACATTGTATTAGATATTATAAGTAATCTAGAGATGACTTAAAGTTTATGGGAGGATGTGTGTAGTTTATATGCAAATACTTGATATGTCATTTTATATCAGGGACTTGAGATTTTTGGTATGTGAGGGAGATCCTGGAACCAATTCCCCAAGGATATCAAAGGATGACTGTACTTGCTTTGAAATAATTTCAGAGTCAGAAAATATTTGCTAAAATTATCCAGAGAATTATAATACACTCTACCTGGTTCCCAAATGTTTACATTTTATAAAATCTCTGTAAAATTACAAAATAACCATATAAGTAACATTAATAAAATACTATTATCAAATTTGTAAATCTTATTAAACTTTTACAGATTATCCTACTAATATTCTTTTTTTTAGTTTAAGATCCAACTCAGGATTGCACATCTCCTTCGTAGGTCCTTTTAATCTGGAACTGTTCCTTAGCTTTTATTTATATATTTTTAGGACTGTATTAGCTTCTTAGGGCTGCTTAGCAAATTGTTACAAATTTGGTAGCTTAAAACTACAGAAATTTATGATCTCATAGTTCTGAAGGCCAGAAGTACAAAATTAGGGTGTCATCAGTGTTGCTTCTCCGTGGAGGCTCTGAGGGAGAATCAGTTTCATGACTCTCTTCTGGCTGGTTGCAGACAATCCTTGGTTTGGGGCTTCAAAATTCCAACCTGCCTCTGTACTTATATGGATTTCTTCTATGTTCTTGCATATTCTCCCTTTGTAAAGATACATGTTATTGGATTTAGGACCCATTGTTATGCAGAATAATCTTATTTTGAGATCCTTACCTTCATTACATCTGGAAAGACCTTTATTCCAAATAAAGTCATGTTTTGGGGTCTTGAGTTGGCATATATTTTGGGGGCCACAATTCAACCCACTAAAATGACCTTTATTCTTTTGAAGCATACTGACTAGCTGTTTGTAGAATGTCCCTCAATTTGGGATGTCTTGGTGTTTGCCTGATATTCCCTTACGATGAGATTTAGGTTATATATACTTTTAGGAAAATACTACAGAAGTGCTCTTGTGTCTCTAGAGCTTTGAATCAGGAGGCACATGATGTGAATTTGTTTTATTACTGGTGACATTAACTTTGAATACCTAGTTAAGGTGGTATCCTGCAGGTTTCTCCACTGTAGTTACAATTTTACTTTGCAATTTATATGTATCTTATTACAAGACACTTTGAGGCTATGTCAATATCCTGTTTCTTTTCACTCTGTTTACTAATTTTCATTGTTATTCTGCATTGAGATATAATCTAAATACTATAAAATTCACCTTTTAATATGCAGTTCAGTGGTTTTTGTTATATTAGCAAGGTTGTACAACTGTCATCACTGTTTAATTGCAGAACATTTTCATCACTCCAAAAGATACCCATAGCCGTTAGCCATCACACCCTATTATTACCTCTCCTCAGCCTCTAGTGACCAATAATTTACTTTCTATAGCTTTGTTTTGTTTGTTCTGTTGTCCACTATTTTAGCTACCATTGACAATTCTTACTTTCAACAATTATTGCTGTTCTGTTTGTCAAATGATGATATTTCTAAGCCATACACTTTTGAAGGCTAAAAGTTACGGTGACCCAGCCAAAGGAATTAAATGACATATACTATTATTACATGACTTGTATGCTCAGGACAGTCCCCTTTTCCATTGACATTTATCATTCTTCTCAGACAAAGACATCCTATTTGGATAATAAATTATATGGTCATTCCACTTACTGTCACTCAGGTGGTTTATGATAATGTTTAACTGGGTAAATCCACTTCTGTAGTCCTATATGGGTCTTGAGCATGGAAAGATTTGTAGGGGACTTATCCCTTTTCTTTCCCCTCAGATATAAAAGAAATTATTGTTGTCCTGAACACATTCTCTTACACAAGCAGGAAGTAGAATTCTCTTTGTATTCTCATGCATTTTTTTTGCTTCTGATTTGTACGTGACATGGTAGTAATTTCTCAGCAGACTACACCTGAATCTATACCATGTCAGATGACACACTCAGCTTATTTATATATCATATATTTATTTGTAGTTGCATGAGTGTAACTTCAGTTGTAGTAAAGATATAGCAGGAATCCCAAATCCCCAGGCCGTGGACTAGTACTGATTCACGGTCTGTTAGGAACTGGGCCACACAGCAGGAGGTGAGTGGAAGGTGAGTGAACATGACTGCCTGAACTCTGCCTCCTGTCAGATCATCAGCAGCATTAGATTCTCATAGGTGTACAAACCCTATTGTGAATTGCACATGCAAGGGATCTAGGTTACATGTTCCTTATGAGAATCTAATGCCAGATGATCTGAGGTGGAACAGTTTCATCCTGAGACCAACCCCCTCTAACCCTGGGTCCATGGAAAAATTGTCTTTCCCAAAACTGATCCCTGGTGCCAAAAAGATTGGGGACTGCTTGTATATAGTGAATAAAATTTCATGGCACACTTTGATGTGGGCAGTTTCGCCATGTTGAAATCTACAGTTGTAGAAGACTGCAGACATTGATTGCTTTACATTTACTTGTTCCCTGTCTCCCTCAGTGGTTCGTAAGGATGCTTGTGTTTTCTTCTCATGAATCACTGCTAAACTGGATCTCTGGATCTTATGTTGCTGCAGTTGATTTTTGAATATTAGGCAAAATGAGATTAATTTTCATTTGTGCCAATAATTCCAGATCTTAGAGATATATCTTGCTAGAGTTTTGGCTTTGTGCATTTTGCATGTTTATACATTCTTTAAGTTTGTGGAACAGAGTTCTGCTTGGATAAATGGCCATTTATTAAGCATTCACTAGATACTAGGAATTGCATTAACTGTTTTACACAGGTTATTTCACTAATATAAAGTTTCTTCCTCTGTGTCTGTTACTTTATCAAACAAAAATAGCTAGATAGATTTTCATGAAATTTGGGAGTTTATTAGGGATAGTTGTACTTTTATTATGGACTCTGAAGATTGGGGGAAGGGATCATTTTTAAGGGACTCTGGGGGATGATACCAGGGCAAGAACAGCTGTGCTCCAGAGAAATAAAAGAATTGGCTTGTAATGGATTGTGAAGAATTGCTTTGTATAAACCATGTAGTTCTTCATGTATATTCGGGGTAAGAAGTAACACATAGATTTACTCATTACTGTCTTGAACAATGTTAGGTAGATCAATTAAATTTGACATAATAATAAAATATCCCGTTATTGCAATACTTGGGTTAGGTATTGTTATTTTCAGTAGTTTATGGCTAAGAAAATTGAGTCTTAGAATGGATAAACTGTATGGTTAAGGCTACATACTTATAATGTGGCATTGCTGGAATTCAATAGGGATCAGTCAGATTCTAGAACCATTGCATTTAATCTTTATGGCTAAGTGTGTTAGAACTATAGTAACTAGGTTAGGCATTGGGGCTCACGCCTGTGATCCCAGCACTTTGGAAGGTTGAGGCAGGTGGACCACTTGAGGTCAGGAGTTCGAGACCAGCCTGGCCAACATGGTGAAACC
>NW_016107414.1:2866180-2877793 GCF_001604975.1 Cebus imitator
AAAAAAAAAAAAAAAAAAAAAAAAAAAAAAAAAAAAAAAAAAAAAAAAAAAAAAAAAAAAAAAAAAAAAAAGAAAAGAAAAGAAAAGAAAAGAACTATAACAACTATATAAGTTTGCTCAGAGCAATCCTGGTGTCCTGAACAAATGGCATTTATAATTTGTTCCAGACAAAATCATCTTATTTTGATGATGGTTGGTTACTGTAGTTATCAACTCAGGTTGTTCTTAATAAGGTTAAAACCATTTCACCACTTCTGTGGCCCTGTGTGAATGTTTCTGAGAGGAAAGATATATAGGGGACCTAGTAGGCTCAGTTTAATCATACTTTTTAAGCTATATTTCATAGATCAGAAATAGGATACAAGCAAACAGGTGATGAGGGTCACTCATGGCTGGGAATTGGGCTCAGGAGAAATGGTAGGGGTTCAAGATTGAGAGAACGTGCCTTCATTGAAAGCAGTTCACCAAGACTGTTGGTTCCGGGCTTGAGAGGAAAGCAAAGTCATAATGGAGAAAGAGGCTGAAACACTTGGAAAGCGTTCAAGGGTCTGGATGTCAAGAAGTGTTTAAAGAACGTCATCAAAACATGTGAGTGAATGGTAATGGAGAAAGATGAGTACTTGTGGATAGAATTAATTCAAATGTTGGCTCTCCTAGTTGGGCAGCTTGCAATGTAGAGCATGGTGATTTAATGTGTGGGCTTTGGAGGTACAGACAACTAGGTTTGAATCCTGGGGCTAGATGTGATTTTTACGATGGAGGGAATACTTATGACTATTTGTATTTATGTATTATCTCACTATAACTCTCTTGAGTTACATCATCTTCCATGATGATGTGTTTTAGGGTTGTTCTGGAAGTATATGTATTGTTTGTGTTGAGTCAGATACCTTTGGTTTTGGTTATTGCTTATAAGGCACCAACTTATTCTGAACTTGGCAAGGCTTTCCTTGCTATCTTGGGAGTTGTGTCCATTCACACCATGTCAGCAAACTCCACTCAAAGAACACAGTACTTCAAAAAAACCCCACAGTGCCAGTACCTCACTAAACACCTTCCCTATGGAGTGCAGAAACAACTCATGCTTGTCTGGATGGATAGACAGTAGAGAAAGTCAAATGAGATTAGAAATATTAGTGTAATTTATGCAATAAAAGTTTTTATGTTCTTAAATAGAATAATAAATCTTTTAAAAGTATTCTTATGCAAATGTTGAAAGGTTCCAATGCTCCTATAATGGATGGGAGTCCATAATGACTCGTGTCCTATGCGAGTTTAATGAGAAGACATAAACACACAGAAACACTTACATAACCAGGATTTTTTGAGAGCTGATTACAATGTGGAGATAAAAGGTATTGGTAGAAGACATAGGTCCCACGGAGTATATTAACCATAGTCCACTCTAAAGGTTTAATAATGAAATAATTATTTGGAGTCACGATTCTCAATTATTTGTGGACTTTGCCTCTCTAACTCCTACCATTTGGTAATTTCACTATTTGCTGTCATTAGATTGTGAGCAGGGAACGTAGCTGACAATAATAACTGCATTTTGCTCTTTTGCTTTTGTATAGCACATTTATACATTTCAAATTGCTTTGAGATTCAGATTAATTATTCCTTTCAACACCCTTGGTAATAAATTAGCTTTTATGGGATTGTTGAAACAAAACGACTTATTCTATAGGAGATAAGCTAAAAAATGGGATGAAAACCTGGTCATTTAATTCTTAAAATGAATCCGCTCTCTTTCACCTACCAGTATGTGACCAAAGTTCAAGGTTTAGACTCTTTTCTCCATCTTTAAGCTCTGCTCACCTCTGTGCTGTCTCCACTTCCAAGTAGGCTGTCCCTTGTGTTGACATGATGAGGCCAATAGCTCTAGGCCTGCATCATAACTTCTAGAGGGTAAAAAGGTGCTTCTCTCCTTGGTCTTTCCAACAAAATTCTCAGGCTCCACTTTGAATGAATCACATGGTCATCTCTGAGCCAATCATAGTGGCCAAGAGACTGTTATGTTCTGATTGGATAGGACTGTATCCCATGGAAATCTGGGACCTGAGAAGGGAGAAAACTCACCTGGACTTGTGGACTTGGAACCTGAAAGCTGAGCAGACATGGATTCCCGAGGAACATTAGGAAGCTGTCATCAAAAGATGGGAGGGTGAGTGATGGTCAGGCAAATCACAACTGTCCACTCTGCTGGGTCTGTGAGTGGCAGATAGGGTATGTGAGTTCACCATCCCAAGAATGTGGAGGAGATTGTGAGAATCATCTGAGCCAAAAATAACTCACTTCGTATTTCCCAAAGGTTCCCCCTAGTCACCATCTGTATTAGTTTCCCTGTAGTCCTTATAGTTTTAAAGATATTTTTAAAACAAATTACAGTTTTTAAGTAGTAATTGATTTTCTTATTTCTGTTAAGTCTTATAGGCTAGTGTAATTTGAACCACACAGAGTGACTAGAAAGTTACACAAATGGGTCAGTTAATAACATATCATCACCAATGCAATATTCTACTTCTATGCAAAGTTTCTGAAAAGATTTTTGAAATATTGAAAGTAGTTCACAAAACCCAATTATCTCTTGGACATTTAGGAATGCAGTGCCCCGATTAGATAATGTGAAAACATGAGAGTCTTTCTGTACCTCTTGATCCTGTCTCCAAAGGTTACTGAAACTTCATTCTTACATAGTTCTGATGAAACATTTGGTGGACAAAGGAGATTGAGAGTAATGGTATAGTAACAGTATAGGTAATCAACTCCGGACCTGAGTTGATTTTCACTATCCAAGTTTTCTTTTTCCTTGTTATAAATAAGCTAGTAAATTGTTCAAATGGACCATAAAGGTGGATTTCCTAGGGAGAATATTTAGGCTACCTGGGGCTCAGGATTAAGTGATAAAGGGAAAGGAAAGCTGTGAGTGGTCGCACTTCCCCTGGGTAACTTTCATTCTTACCAGATGTTAGAAAACCCTGTCAGTTCTACCTTGAAAATAGATACCAGTGTCAATCATCTCTTCTTGGATGAAGGTCCTAGCAACCTTAATTTGTTCCCTGTATTATTGTAGTAATTCCTCAACTGTCTCACTGCTCCTTCCCTTGTTCCGTAACCCAACCCCAAAATGTCTTCTAATCTCACAACCAGAATGATTCTTTTACAATACACCTAGAGGCCCACCACATTCAACTTCCCCGATCCATGTCATCATTACCTCCCACCTGGACTATTAGGAGACCCTCCTATCTGGTCTCCCTCATGCTGATTTTGCTCCCTACAATCTAATCTCAGCAGCAGCTTGAGTAATCCTCTCCAACGTAAGTTTCATCATGTCATTTTTGTTGTTGAAAGCCGATTCAGTGACTCCTTTGAGGTAAAAGGCAGAGTCTTCACAACAGCCCAGTTTGCCTGATATGTATCTACTTCCTCTGACAGTCACTTCTGACTTCACTCACTGCTACATTCCTCCTCCTGACTCCACTCAGCTGCACTGTTCTCCTGATGTCACTCCAATGTGCTGGTTGTGTACCGGACTCAGGGAATTTCACTTGCTGTTTCCTTTGCCTTGAATGCATTTTCCTCAGATACCTGGCTTGCCCCACTTCTCCTTTATATGTGTGTGTGTGTGTGTGTGTGTGTGTGTGTGTGTACATACACACACATATAATTTCAACTTTTATTGCAGATTCAGGGAGTACATGTGATCCCTGAATACAGGAGTTTGTTACATGGGTATATTGCGTGATGCTGAGGTTTGGGGTATGAATGATCCAGTCCATGCAGGTAGTGAGTATAGTACCCAATAGTTATTAAGTCCTTGCCCTCATCTCTCCACTCACAATAGTCCTCAGTGTTTATGGTTGCCATCTTTATGTTCATGAGTAGCCAGTATTTAACACCCACTTATAAGTGAGACCATATGGTGCTTAGTTTTCTGTTGCTGCATTAATTCACTTAGGATAAAGGCCTCCAGCTACATGTATGTTGCAACAAAGGACATTATTTTGTTCTTCTATATGGCTGTGTAGTATTTTATGGTATATATGTACTACATTTTAAAAATTCAATCTAGCATTGATAGGCATGGGGGTTGATATTTTGGTATTGCCATTGTAAATAGTGGTGCAATGAACGTACAAATGTATGTGTCTTCTTGGAAGAATGATTTATTTTCTTTTGGACATATACATAGTAATGAGATTACTGGGTCAAATGTTAGTTCTGTTTCAGGTTCTTTAAGAGATCTCCAAACTGCTTTCTGGAGTGGCTGAACTAATTTTCCTTGTCACCAACCGTGTATAAGTGTTCCTTTTTCTCCGCAGTTTCACCAACATCTGTTGTTTTCTGGCTTTTTAGTAATAGCCATTCTGACTGGTGTGAGATGATATCTCACTGTAGTTTTGATTTTCATTTCTCTGGTGATTAGTGATGATGGGCATTTTCTCCTGTTTTTTGGCTACTTCTATGTCTTCTTTTGAGAAGTGCCTGCTCGTGTTTTGCCCATTTTTTAAAAAATGGGGTTATTTGGTTTTTGCTTGTTTGATTGTTTAAGTTCCTTATAGATTCTGGATATTTAACCAATGTCAGATGCATAGTTTGCAAATATTTTCTCCCATTTTGTAGGTCATCTGATTACCCTGTTGATTGTTTCTTTTGCTGAACAGAAGCAAAATTTAATTATGTCCCACTTGTCAATTTTCGGTTTTGTTCCAGTTGCTTTCAAGGAGTTAGTAATAAATTCTTTACCAGGTTGATGTACAGAGTGATGTCCCCTGGGTTTCTTTTAGAATTTTAATAAGTTTGAGGTCTGGAATTTAAATCTCTAATCCACACTGAGTTTATTTTTGTATATGGCAAAGGGTAGAGATCCAGTTACATTATTCTGCATATGGTTAGCCAGCTATCTCAGTACCATTTGTTGAATAGAAAGTCCTTTCCTCATTGCTTATTTTTGTTGACTTTGCTGAAGATCAGACGGCTGTAGATATTCAGCTTTATCTGTTTGTGTGTGTGTGTGTGTGTGTGTGTGTGTGTTTTAAAAATTTTGTTCTATTTGTTGAAGTATCTGTTCTTGTACCAATATCATGCTGTTTTGGTTAAAGTAGCCTTATAGTATAGTTTGAAGTTAGGTAATGTGAAGCCTCTGGTTTTGTTCTTTTTTCCTTAGGATTGCTTTGGCTATTTGGGTTCTTTCTTGGTTGCAGATAAATTTCAGAATTGTTTTTCCTGGTTTTGTGAAAAATGATATTGGTGCTTTGATGCAAATATCATCAAATTGGTAGATAGCTTGGGACAGTATGGCCATTTTAATGATATTTATTATTCCAATTGATGAGCATAGAAGTTTGTCTATTTGTTTATGTCATCTATGATTTCTTTTAGCAATGTTTTCTAGTTCTTCTTGTAGAGATCTTTCACCTTCTTGGTTAGATATATTTCTAGATATTTTATTTTGTTTGTTACTATTATAAATGGGATTGCATTCTTGATTTGGCTCTCAGCTTAAGCATTATTGATGTACATAAATGCTACTTATTTTTGGACAATGATTTTGTATCCTGAAACTTTACTGAAGTTGTTTATCAGCTCCTTGAGTCTTTTCATTGAGTATTTAGGATTCTCCAGGTATGAAATCATATTATCAGAGAAGAGAGCTACTTTGACTTCTTCTTTTCCTATTTGGATGCCTTTTATTTCTTTCTCTTGACTGTTTGCTCTGGCTAGGACTTTTAGTACTGTGGTGAATAGGTGGTGAAGGTTTTTGATATGAAGGGATCTGGGTTTTATTGAAGATTTTTTTCTCCATCTATTGAGATGATCATATGGTTTTTGTTTTTATTTCTCTTTATGTGGTGAATCACATTTATTAATTTGCATATGTTGAACCAACCTTGTACCTTATGGATGAAACCTACTTGATTGTGGTGAATTAACTTTTTGATGTGCTGCTGGATTAAGTTTTCTAGCATTTTGTTGAAGATTTTTGAGTCTGTGTTCATCAGAGATATTGGCCTGAGGTCTTATTTTGTTTTTTGTATATTTGCCAGGTTCTTGGTATCAGGGTGATGCTGCCTTCACAGAATGAGTTATGGAGGCATCTGTCTTTCTTAATTTTTTTGAAATAGTTTCAGTAGGATTGGTACTAGCTTTTCTCTGTATGTCCGGTAAAATTCAGCTATAAATTTGATATTGTTTGGGTCTGTTTCTCTGCCCAAATTTATGTTCAAATTCTAATCTCCAATGTTGGAGGTAGGGCCTGCTGGAAGGTGACTGGATCATGGGGGCAGATTTCCATTTAGTTCTGTTCTTCTGATAGTGAGTAAGCTATTGTGAGGTCTGATTGTTTAAAAGTGCGTATTATCAGCAACAAAAGCCAAAATAGACAAATGGGGTCTAATTAAACTCCATAGCTTCCATACAGCAAAAGAAACAATCATTAGAGTGAACCAGCAACCAACAGAATGGGAAAAAATTTTTGCAATCTACCCATCTGACAAAGGGATAATATCCAGAATCTGCAAAGAACTGAAACAGATTTACAAGAAACAAACAAACAAACCCGTTCAAAAGTGGGCGAAGGACATGAACAGACCCTTTCAAAAGAAGACATATACGAGGCCAAAAAACATATGAAAAAATGTTCATAATCTCTGGTCATTGGATAAATGCAAATAAAAACTACATTGAGATACCATCTCATGCCAGTTAGAATTGTGATCATTAAAAAATCTGGGGACAGCAGATGCTGGAGAGGATATGGAAAAATAGGAACACTTTTACACTGTTGGTGGGAGTTTAAACTAGTTCAACCATTGTGGAAGACAGTGTGGTGATTCCTTAAGGACCTAGAAATAGAAATTCCATTTGACCCAGCAATCCTATTACTGGGTATATATCCAAAGGATTATAAATTGTTCTATTATAAAGACATATGCACACGTATGTTCATAGTGGCACTGTTTACAATAGCAAAGACCTGGAACCAACCCAAATGCCCATTGATGATAGACTGAACAAGGAAAATGTGGCACATAAAGACCATGCAATACTATGCAGCCATAAAAAAGCAATGAGTTTGTGTCCTTTGTAGGGACATGGATAAGTCTGGAAACCATCATTCTCAGCAAACTGACACAAGAATAGAAAGTCAAACACTGCATGTTCTCACTCATAGGTGGGTGTTGAACAATGAGAAAACATGATCACAGGGAGGAGAGCGTCACACACTGGGGTCTGTTGGCGGGACCAAGGGAGGAACAGCAGGGGGTGGGGAGGTTGGGGAGAGACAACATGGGGAGAAATGCCAGATATAGGTGACAGGGGGATGGAGGCAGGAAAACACATTGCCATGTGTCTACCTATGCAACAATCCTGCATGATCTGCACATGTACCCCAGAACCTAAAGTACAATGAAAAAAAAAAGTGTGTAGCACCTCTTGTCTCTCTTCTTCCTCCTCTGGTCATGTGAAGAAGTACCTACTTCCCCTTCACCTTCCAGTCTATTTGTAAGTTTCCTGAGGCCTGCCCAATCATTCTTCCTATACAGCCTGTGGAATCATGAGCCAATTAAACCTCTTTTCTTTATGAATTATCCCATCTCAGGTATTTATTTGTAGAAATGCTAGAACAGACTAACACAGAATCCATCTGATCTGGGCTTTTATCACTGGTAGGCTTTTATTACTGATTCAATTTCAAAACTTGATATTGGTCTGTTCAATGTTTCAGTTTATTCCTGAATTAATCTTGGGAGGTTGTGTTTTTCCAGGAATTCATCTATTTCCTCTAGGTTTTCTAGTTTGAGTGCATTGAGGTGTTCATAATAGTCTCGAAGGATCTTTTTTATTTCTGTGGGATTGGTTGTAATATCATTTTTGTCATTTCTCACTGTGCTTATTTAGATCTCTCTCTCTCTCCTCTCTCTCTCTCTTTTTGTTAATCTAGCTAGTGCTCTACCAATCTTATTTTTACTTTGAAAGAAACAACTTTTTCTTTCAGTGATTGTTTGTATAGATTTTTGGGTCTCAATTTTGTTCAGTTTGACTCTGATTTTACTTATTTTATTTGTTCTTCTAGCCTTGGAGTTTATTTGTTCTTGTCTTTCTAGTTCCTCTAAGTGTAATATTAGGTTGTTAGT
Source organism: Cebus imitator (assembly GCF_001604975.1). Taxonomy (NCBI): domain Eukaryota; kingdom Metazoa; phylum Chordata; class Mammalia; order Primates; family Cebidae; genus Cebus; species Cebus imitator. The sequence goes on from NW_016107414.1 coordinate 2,874,325, forward strand.
TTGAGATCTTTATAACTTTTCCACATAAGAATTTTGTGCTGTAAACTTTTCTTTTTTTCATCTGCTTTTTCTATATCCCAGAGACTTTGGTATGTTGTGTCTCTGTTTCATTTATTTCAAACATTTTTTAAAAAATTTCTGCCTTAATTTTGTTATTTATCCAAAAGTTATTTAGGAGCAAGTTTTTAAATTTTCATGTAGTTGTGTGGTTTTAAGAGGACTGGGGCATGAATTTGTATTTTTATTCCACTGTGGTCCAAGTGTGTGGTTGGCATGGCTTTGATTTTTTTTGAATTTATTGAGACTTGCTTTATGGATGAGCCTGTGGTCAATTTTGGAGTATGTTGTGTGTGCAGAAGGGAGAATGTATTAATCTGCAGTTGATATAGGGAGTATTCTGTAGATGTCTTTTAGGTCCAGTTGATCAAATGTTGAATTCAAGTCTAGAATTTCTGTTAGTTTTCTGCCTCTGTTTAATGCTGTCAGAGATGTGTTGAAGTCTCTCAGTATGATTGCATAGCTGTATACATCTTTTTTAGGTCTTGAAGTAGTTGTTTTATGAATCTCAGTGCTCCACTGTTGATTGCATATATATTTAGAATAATTAAGTCATCTTATTGGGTTGAACCTTTTATCATGATGTAATATCCTTTGTCCTTTTTTACTATTATTTGTTTAAAATCTGTTTTTATTTGATATAAGAATAGTGATCCCAGTTTTTTTTTTCTTTTTTCTTTGCATGATAGATCTTTTTAACCCTTTATTTTGAGCCTATGGGTGTTGGTACATGTGAGATTCATCTTTTGAAGACAGAAGATAGATGAGTCTTTTAAAAAATCCAGTTTACATCTCTGTGCCTTCAGACTATTTACATCCAAGATTATTGATATTTGAGATAATAACTTGATATTGAGATTTTGATTCTATTTTTAGCTAGTTACTCTGTAGTTTCCATTGTGTGGTTGCTTTACAGTATCTGTGGGCTATGTAGCTAAATGTGTGTTTGGTAGTAGATATTCTTTTGTTTCCACATTTAGAACTCCCTTAAGAATCTCTTGTAAAGCTGGTTTAGTGGTAACAAGTTTCCTCAGGATTTACTTGTCTGGAAAAGATTTTATTTCTCCTCCACTTTTGCAGCTTAGATTGTTTGGATATGAAACACTTAGTTGGAGTTTCCTTTCTTTAAGAATGCTGAAAACAGGCTCCCAATCCTCTCCTGGCTTGTAAGATTTCTGCTAAGAAGTCTGCTGTTAGACTTATGAAGCTTAGTTTGGTGGGATGTGAAAAGCTTGGTTGGAATATCTTTTCTTTAAGAATGCTGAAAACAGGCTCCCAATCCTCTCCTGGTTTGTAGGATTTCTGCTGAGAAATCTGCTGTTAACCTGATCAGGTTCCCTTTGTATATGATCTGGCCTTTTTCTCTGGCCGCCATTCTGGTGACTATATGTCTTGGGGACATTCATTTTGTGTAATATCTCTGGATTTCTTGCATCTGGATATCTACCTCTCTGTCAAACAGGAAATTTTCTAGAATTATTCCCTGACATATGTTTTTCAGGTTAATTACTTTTTCTTCTTCTCTCAGGAATGGCAGTAATTTGTAGGTTTGGTCACTTTACATAATCCCATATTTCTCAAACCCTTTGTTCATTTTTCTTAATTCTTTTTCTTTATTTTTGTCTTAGTTAGTTCAAAAGACCATTCTTCAAGGTCTGAAATTTTTTCTTCTACTTGGTACAGTTTATTGATAAAGCTTTCAATTATATTTTGAAATTTAAGTGGGGTCTTCAGCTCAGAATCTCTGATTGATTTCTTTTTAAAATTTTTATCTCTTTCTTCAATTCCTGGATTGAAGGAAGCTTTAGAAGTTTCTTTTTATTGATTTTCAACCTTCTCTTGGATCTCATTGAGCTTCCTTGCAACCCATGCCTTGACTTCTTTATCTGTTGTTTCTGAGTTTACATTTTGGTTAGGGATCGTTGGTGGAGAGCTAGTGTGATTCTTTGGTAGTGTCAGTACAAGCAGAATTTTCATGGTGTCGTAATTTTCATGCTGGTTCCTTCTCATCTAGAGATGGTGGCACTTCTAATTTTTGTAATTATTTTCATGCAAGTAAGATTTTTCTCCTTTTCTTTCTTTCCTTATAGTATTCTCGTGGTTTTTTCCCTTCCCTTTTACCTCTCCCTAGGGGGTGTTACTATAGAGAATGCTGGGTAGAGTTTTTTTGGCTTTTCCTCTGCAACCCTATGTGCTTCTTTTTAGCAGGTTATTTACTGGTCTGTGCAGTTCAACCTACAAGTCAATAGATGATCCTTATGGGTAAGAGCCAGCTTCAGCCAATGTGGCTAGGCATATACTTGATCATTTCTTACCAGTAGAATCTCTCTGTTGCTTCAGACAGTGGGCTGATGCATAGAGTGAACAGTAGTCTGAGTTCCCTGCTCAATTCTGGGGTTTATAGGGCAAGATGGGTGGAGCCAGTCTGGGAAGGCCCACCTACAGGTCCTCAGTGGCAGGCATAAGCACCATTGCCAAGGGAGAATTTGGTGGGTGAGATGTGGCTGGTCATAAAGCTGGGAAACCTCCTTAGTCCCCAGTGATCTGCAGGGTTGGGGTAGGGGTTGAGGGCAACTCAAACTCCTAATCCAGGAAAGTGGATGTTCCAGATGCGTGGAGATCTGACTAGGCATGGAGTGTAGAATGCTCCACGTCACCACAATCTCTGCACAGGAAGGGGGCTACCCCTCCTTTTAGATCTTTGTCCAAATGTCTACTTTTCAATGAAGCCTTCCATGGCTAGCATGTTAGTTCCCTCTGGCCACTATAACAAATCACTACAACTTTAGTGACCTGAAACACCACAAATTTATTAACTTACGCTTCTAGAGGTCCCACATGTTTTCCACTGGGCTAAAATCAAAGTGTCAGCAGATCTCTGTTTCTTTTGGACACTGTAGAGGAGAACTAGGGTTTTGTTGTTTGTTTTGTCTTTTCCAGCTTCTAGAAGTTTCTCACATTTCTTCCCCTTCCAGAAGGAATGATATTTCCTCAACATTTGTTCTCACCTCCACATCTCTTCCACCTCCTTATAAGGACCCTTGTGACTACATTGGACCCAACCAGATAATCCAGGATGATAATCTCATCTCAGGAGCTTTAACTTATTCACACCTAAGTCCGTTTTGTCATGTAAGGTAACATATTTATAGGTTTCTGAAATTACAACATGGACATCCTAGGAGGACAGCCACTCTATGTAAATTAGCATGCCTTTGTCGACACACTCTATCCTTCTCTCTGACACACTTTCCATTTTGTTTATTTATTGACTCTGCTTAGTAGCTTAGCAAGCAAGCAACCAACGTGAGATGGGGGCTTTATCTGCTATATTACCAAGGCCTGGAACAAAGCCTCACTCGTAGTAAGCATTACACACACACACACACACACACACGTGTATACACACATG
>NW_016107414.1:2877897-2880731 GCF_001604975.1 Cebus imitator
ATATACACACACACACGTGTGTGTGTGCATGTGCATTTTGAGATCGTGTTTTGCCCTATTGCACCCAGGCTGCTGTACCGTGGCATAACCTTGGCTCACTGCAACCTCTGCCACTCAATTTTAAGTGACTCTCATGCATCAGCCTTCCAAGTAGCTGGAATTACAGGCATATGCCACCATACCTGGCTAATTTTTTATATTTTTAGTAGAGATGGGGTTTTGTTATGTTGGCCAGGCTGGTCTCTAACTCTTGGCCTTAAGTGATTACCTGCCTTGGCCTTCCACATTACTGGGATTACAGGCATGAGCCACCACCCCTGCAATCAATATATATATTTTAAAATAAATAAATAAATAAATAACTTCATAAATGCATCATTTTTCCCCACAAATAAATTGTATGAAAGACAATTTCACATAGTTACTATTTTGGACTCCTGTTAATGCTGACAGAGGCCAGTACTGTAAATGCCATTACTTACTAAATATTCGAATCTTCTGCTTTATACAGAGAACAGGGAGGGAGAGAAGCAGGCATCACATACCTGTGAGTGTCACTCTGCAGCCCTGCTGTGCACAGTTTGAATCTAATGCTCAATATATACCATTTGACACTTGTCTCATTATACTCTCCATCTGTGGTATGGTTCCTGTACCTGGGAGTGAAAATAAATGTTAAAAAAGCAATTTATTATTAGCCTTTGAAGCAAAAGCACGGCTTTTTATTTCATCATTGTAATTAACATGTGCCTTACATTATTTTTAAATTGTTACACTTGCTGTGGAGAGAACAACCTATAATAGTATTTCTGAATTCAGCCACTTTAAGGGTGTGCTTGTGATTGTAATCCTAGTAGTCCCAGATAAAAAATGGGTGATCTTTTTGAACTTTCGAATACAAATTACATAAAACAATTAAAACATGACTACTTAAAATTTAAACATATGATAATTAAGTTTTGAATAGTTAATACATACACATAATACAACATTTTGAAGGTCAACAAGTTATATGACAGCTTCTCTCCCTCCCAATGCTGTTAAATAGAATTTACTACAGTGATGTCAATGCTCTGTATTTGTGCTGTCCAGTGTGGTATCTGCTAGTCACGTGAGATACCTGCACATTTGAGATGTGGCCAGTATGACTAAAAAACTGGATTTTAAATTTTAATTTAACAAACTCCACACAGCAATAGTATCGGATGACATTGCTCTAGCCATTCAGCCTCTCATTTGCCAAGTTACTTCTGTTCCCAGGTTGTGTGTCTTCTTTTGTTTTCCATGGTGTGATCTCAGTGCATAAAACTATGCAATATGGGTAAACTGGGGCAGATCCTGTGTCTCTGACTGACCCCATCAGCTTAGCCTTTGCTGGAGGGATTACTGACACAGAGCAAAAGGATATGAAGCTCCAATGGTGGCCATCTCCCTCAGGGTCACAGATTAGGGAATGTCCACTCTTCCTGGTCAGTCTTTTCCCTAAAGTTTTTCTGGATGTATCCTAAGAAAGCTTCTAAACAATTTCAAAGCAGAAATAGGCTGTCTGGGGATTTCATCATGCGTGGCAATGAATTACTTTATGTATGAGTATAATACTCTTGAAGTTTCACTACCAGTTGAGGTGATGGGTTTTTCCTATGCCATCAAATTCCATTGCATGTTACTGTTAAGTTCCTTTTGTGAAAAGCTGGTTAGTGATAAGTTGCAGTTTGACAAGACTCCAAAGAGAAACTCCTACCCCTTCATTCTTCTTTTAAAAACATTATAGATATCCAGTAGCAGAAGTTCTCTAAGACGTTATTTGAAATGAGTAATATACTTCTCTATATTACATGGGAAGTTTAAAATACACTCATCAAAAGACAGTATATACATTATGTATGTGTATAGGAACATGACACTGTACCCCATAAATATGTGCAATTATTAGGTATCAATTAATAATAAAATTAAAAAGACTGGTACAGTAGCACAGAAATGGTAATAAAATTTTCTTTGTGGCCCTGATGAGCAGCGAGACCATTCCTTTGTACGTTTTATCTTTGAGAAAGATCTCTAAAGACAGATTACCCCTGATATCTTTTCTTTCCACTCTCTGTCTCCAGTAAGATTTCAGTCCCATCCACTGAACATTTGAATAAATGTTAACCCCTCTCTGGTAAAAATTGATTTTATATATACCTTAATAGTTTCTCTAAGATTATATCTTGAGAATACAAAGAAAAGAGTGATAAACAAAATTATCATGACATGAGAGCAATAATTCATTTCCAGAACTTACTTCTAGATAGCTCATGTGCACACAGCAATGTGAAGTACATGCAGAGGACTCATGGGTATGACATCACAGTTACCTGTGGTTCTGCACCTGTTTGTTTTTTTTTTTTTAAACTCAGAAATGTCATGGATATATTGCCATGTCAAAAATGATTGTGATAAGAACAAACATTTATTAAATGTTTACTTACTCATTTAATAAAACTGTTTTGAGGACAAGCCCAGTGATAGGCATTTCAAGTGCATCCTTTTACTTAATTTCTACAATTCTCTGAGTCAGTTAATTTTGGAGAGGCGACATAACTTGCTTAAGATAATAAAGGTAATAAATGGTAGGATGGGGACTTAAAGTTTGGCTTATCTGATACCAATGTTTGTGACCTTATACTGTCGACATGATTATTTTAGATGACTGGTTTGCATTCCATTGTGTTATGTCTCAGAATATTTTTAGGGTGGCTAGAAAAATCTTTTATCACAGTCAGCTATCTAGCTCTGGAGACAAGTTACCAATGGCAAAAATAACTGATATATTTCTTAGAGTCCACTTTTTT
>NW_016107414.1:2880814-2882603 GCF_001604975.1 Cebus imitator
ACTGCAACCTCTGCCTCCCAGGTTCAAGTGATTCTCCGGCCTCAGCCTCCCAAGTAGCTGAGCCTACAGCCATCTGCCACATGCCAAGCTAATTTTTGTATTTTTAGTAGAGACGGGGTTTCACCATGTTGGCCAGGATGATCTCAATCTCCTGACCTCATGATCTGCCCACCTTGGCCTCCTAAAGTGCTGGGATTACAGGTGTGTGCCACTGTGCCTGGCCTGGGGTCCCATTCTTATGCTTCACTTTAGAGTTTTCTAGTTTAAAGCTTTTAAACTTTTCGTTGTACCAAGAATTTGCTAGAAATATTTTTTGGATGACATGAAAGAGAATGGTTATCTTTCTGCAACAGGATTTAGCATGCCTTTAGCATTTGTTTTTACAACTATAAAAATAATACATACGCTGTAATCCCAGCACTTTGGGAGATTGAGTTGGGCAGATCACAAGGTCAGGAGATCAAGACCATCCTGACTAGCATGGTGAAACCCTGTCTCTACTAAAAATACAAAAACTAGCTAGGTGTGGTGGTGTGTGCTTGTAGTCCCAGCTACTTGGGAGGCTGAGGCAGGCGAATTGATTAAACCTGGGAAGTGGAGGTTGCAGTGAGCCAAGATCACGCCACTGCACTCCAGCCTGGGTGACAAAGCAAGACTCCATTTCAAAAAATACATACATGCATAAATGCAAAAATGCATAAACAAACAAAACTCCTAATGCAGTAACTTGTAGTTCGCCATCGCTCCCCCTCTGAACATTCAAAACAAGCTTCCAAAACACAGAATTGCCAACTCATCATTCAGAGATGGGCAAATCTTTGTCTCCAGATAAAGCTGTTAATTATCCATTTATCATTCTCCAGTAATCCCCAATTGTTTCATTAGCTGACAGGAGAAAATGCCAGGTCACTCCCTATTAAAAAACAAGGCCAGTATGAAGTTATATACTTGTATTCAGGGAACATGTTAGCCTGTTTTATGAATAATATCTCAGATAAAAGCAAAATCTCTGCCCTCGTTATTCTCTCCCCTAACCCTGGAAAATACCAGAAGAAAAAAAACATCTCATGTTAATTTCCGTACTTGGTAACCAAAGATTTTACATTTTGGTTAGTATGTAAGAAAGATTTTGAAGATGAAATTACATCTGGACTATTGAATACTTATCAAGAGTTTATTCCCAAACTATTATATAATAATTTTACTTTTAACTTGATATTTTATATAATAATATCTAAAAGTGCTTTATAGGTATTTTTACAAGTGTTCTGTGATTGAAGGACAAGTTTATTGCATTTCACATGAATTGAACCAAAACACCGTAGACCTTATGAAAGAATAAAAAGTATATAATTGATTTTCAAAGTAGGTCACATACTCTCATTGGCAAATCTTTAAGACAATTCAAGTTCATAGGAATGAGAAAAGAGGAAGTGCATATGTGTGTGCCTGTGTGCATCTTAGGAAGTGAATTGTCTGTCTTGATGTAAATATAACAGGGCTTTAATTTTAAGAAGTATTTCAAGGCTGGCATCTTTTTATTAAAGTAATTAGATTTTAATGTGTTCTTTATCATTATATCTAAGTCAGGAGATACATTCTTAATTATTGATTAAAGTCTAATGTTAAAATGCCCATCCCCTTCCAATGAAGAGAGATTCATCGAATTTCCTCAGGCAAGAGCCCTTATTCTTTTTTTTTTTTTCCCATTTGTTTATTTTATTATTGCATTTTAGGTTTTGGGGTACATGTGAAGAACATGCAAAATTGTTGCATAGGTACACACGTG
>NW_016107414.1:2882763-2973095 GCF_001604975.1 Cebus imitator
CAGTGTGTAGTGCTCCCCTCCCTGTGTCCATGTGTTCTCATTGTTCAACACCCGCCTATGAGTGAGAACATGCGGTGTTTGATCTTCTGCTCTTCTGTCAGTTTGCTGAGAATAATGAGCTTATTCTGACACATCTTAGCTAACAGTTTGATGGCTATTTGAATATCAACAGCATCATTGACTGTGATGAGTTAAAATAAAAATAACCTGAAATAAGTTTCAAAATTTAGACTTAGTCACAATCTCTGGTCACCTTGGTATTTTTTTTTTCACTTTGCTTTTCTTGCTCTTCCAAACCTTTTCTCTGATCATTTTTCTTTTTCCAGAAATTTCTTAGAGCCATACAAACAAACCAAAGTAAACCAACAGACATAAATGTGAATCACCTATGACTTTTTTAAACCTAAAATTCCCTAGAATCTTCAGCAGTCACTTTAGTTCTTTCCTTATCAGTCAGAATCTGAAGTGGTACCCATTGTAGGAAAGCCAGAAGGTATCAACAGGCAGAAGTTATGGAAACATCTAACAAATGTAGTCTTGTTGTTGAGGTGATTATTGTTGCTTTTTGTTTCTATAGTGTGGTACAGCCAAATGTAAAATTTCTAAGTGTTGATGTTTAACACTTACAAAACATAAGTTGATGATGAACCAACTGTAGATGCCTGAAATTCAGCTCATTCCCTTAATAATGTCTATTTTAAAAAAAGAAAAAAACCATGGGACTTTATTAAAGGATAAAAAGGATGTGTGTTAAGATAAAATGGTTGTGTTGGTGTAAGCAATGTGTTCTATCTACGTCATTTACTATAAAATTGTTCACATGATGCATATATGTACATACACGTTCATTTCAAGCTGTAACAATTAACTAGAACACTTATACATTCATGAACATTCTATACCTAGTTCTATTTAAGTAAGGAGATAATACACATTTGTTCAATTCTAAAAGTATATTTGTACTTGTGGTTTATTGTACATACTTATATGTATAATATCTATCTATAATATCTATCTGTCTATCTATCCATCATCTGTCTATCTGTCTGGAGAGACTTCCAAATTTTATAGCCTGAAGTTAGGGATTGGATTTTATTTCTCATTTCATCAATATACATAATGTACCAGCCACTCTTCTAGAATCTAGTAGGTATAGCATAAATATTTATTGATTGAATAAATGAATTACTATTCATAGTTTTATTTTTATTATAAACTATCAACTGTTTTTCACTAAGATGTTAGCAAAACTATTTCCCATAAAAGGTAAAAAAAGTAAATCAGTTTCTAACACTAGTATGGAGAAGGTGTTTAAAAATCTCATAAAATAGCTTTAAAAGGTCATGGGCATAGTGGCTCACACCTGTTATACCAGCACTTTGGGAGGCTCAGGCAGGAGGATTGCTTGAGGCCAGGAGTTTGAGACCAGCCTGTGGAACATAGTAAGACCCATGTCTACATAAAATAGAAAAATTGGCTGGGCATGGTGGCTTGTACCCGTAGTCCCAGCGACTTGGGAAGCTGGGGTGGGAGGATTGCTTGAGGAGCTCAAGGCTGCAGTGAGCTGTGATCACGCCACTGCACTACAGCCTAGGTGACAGAGCAAGACCTTGTGTCAAAAAAAAAAAAAAAAGTTCATGTGTTCCTACTAAAAGCCCCTTTCTCTTGTATTCCTTTGTCTTTCTTGTGGAGTGTAACAGAAAGAAATTTTAGTAAGCTTCTTACTGGGAAACGTTTACCTCAAGGATATAGGCTTCCCTTTAAAATCAACCTATTTCAAAAGGGTACTTTCTGAAAACTTAAGTATCCTCATTCCAGCCTCCCTGAAGGTTTCGCTTCTTATTTGATTTGTGATTGCTTATGTGTTTATTGACTAAAGAGGTAGTGGTTGTTTCTGAAATTCAAAGTGATGATCTGTCATCTGTCATCTTCTGTGTAACATATGACAAAACTTCTAAAGTCTTCAGGATATGACCAGCTGCAGATAAAAATGGGAATAATTTTAGAACTCAGGAAAAGGCCCTAAATATAGTATATATTTTAAGTACTTATAGCCACATAGAGGGCAGATGGGTCTAGCTAAATACTTGTGAGAACTACAATACAATTTCCAGGAAATAGTAGATGAGAATAATAAATCAGGCCTTTACTTTAGAAGGTGGAGGTGAACCAGTAAAGGGGCATGCAGGTACACACAACTAAAAGCTGCCAAAAGAGAAACTGTTCACAAAAATTCAATCTACTAAGGCTTTAAGTAATGAACAGCCATAAGGAATTGAAGAAAATGCCTCTTTAAAAATAGATTGGCTACAAAGTTAGGGGAATATTTGAAAAAATTTTGTATTATTAGGAAGATTCATTTTATAAGTACATTTACAGAGTTAGAATAAGTAGGAAGAAGGAATAATCTGCCACTGAAATGTCTGCAAGGAAATTTAAGTAATGATTGAACTTAGGTGGGGGTAATGAGCTGTAGAGTAGGTATTGAAAACAATAGAATATAGAATTTGTCCCCTGGAAGGCAAATCAAGAAAATCACCTATAATTCTGAGGCAAAAAAAGAAGTGTTAAAAGTGATGAGTGAAAAAAAATGAGAGATGAGGATAGTTTCAGGAAATCTACAAAACAAGAATTGTAGAAAAAGAGAACACAGGCATACGGAGTCTAATTATCGGACATTGAAAAAACCCAACTAGCCAAATAATTAGATCTAAAAATCAAAAAGACCAACAATTAGTCTTGCCAAATTAAATTGGACACACATATTGGTAACACATTTAAATTTCAAATATAAAGAAATAACCTTTCAGAACTATAGATTTTCGGATAAACAGGTTACCAGAAATGAAGAAAAATTTCTCTTAAAGTCTTTGAACAAAATGATAGAACAAGAGATTAGAATATATTGGGCTGGCTAAATCTATTCTTAGAGAACAATTTATTTTTCTGAATGCTTTTATTATTAAGGAAGAACAGAAATTGTTAAACTAATTGATAAATACTAATTTGAACAGAAAACCAAACACTGTATGTTTTCACTCATAGGCGAGTGTTGAATAATGAGAACACACAGGCAAAGCGATGGGAACATCACACACTGGGGTCTGGTGAGGGGATAGGGCCTAGGGGAGGGACAGTGGGGGTGGGGTGTTTGGGGAGGGATAACACTGGGAGAAATGCCTGATGTAGGTGGTGGGGGGATGGAGACAGCAAACCACCATGGCACATGTTTACCTATGCAACAATCCTGTAAGATTTGCACATGTATCCCAGAACTTAAAGTACAAAAAAAAAAAAAAAATTATAAGCCTGGGCATAGTGGCTCACTCTTGTAATTCCAGCACTTTGTGAAGCCAAGGCAGAAGGATTGCTTGAGCCCAGGAATTTGAGACCAGCCTGGGCTGGTCTCAAATTGCTCTAACTTTATAAGAACCTAAATAACTGGCAATAAAGTTGGTGAGACCCCATCTCTACAGAAAGTTTAGAAATTAGCCAAGCATTTTGGTGTGCACCCATAGTTCCAGCTACTTGGGAGGCTAAGATTGGAGGATCGCTTGAGCCTGGTAGGTTGAGGCTGCAGTAAGCTGTGATTGTGCCACTGCACTCCAGCCTGAGTGACAATGCATCGCCTTGTCTGAAAACAAAAAGAAAGAATATCTAAGTATAAAACCAACGAATCTTCTTGTACCTGTTTTTGGCATTTCCTTTTCATGTTTTTGGCAGTATATCTGAGATTCCATGAAGTGGAATTTCTGGGTTCTTGACAGATATTACCAAGTCTCTCTCTGAGAAGATGAATTACTTGGCAATCTTATCATCACCATTGGAAAGAGACTCTTTTTTTCAGAGCTTCCTCAGCAGAATGTGTTGCAGGGCCTTTGGATTTTTGCCTATCAGATGGGTGAAGAGTAGAGGGTAGCATGCTATAGGAGCTCGTTATTCATGAGCCAAGGTGAGTTTTATTCCCCATATCTTTAAGGATCATTTGCACTCTTTTTGGTGAACTATGAACTTCCATATCTCTTAGTACAACTTCGAAAAATTATTGTTTGAGGATAACGTATCTATCTGAAGAACTTAGAGAATCATCTGAAAATCTATTAGAAGAAATAAGAGCCTTTAGTAAAAAGAATTATATACAAAATAAATGCACGCAAATGAGTATCTTTATAACAGTAACACATAGAATATAATAAAATTTATTAAACTTCCATTAGCAATAAAAAACTCTTCTACAAAACCCTAAAGGAAATGTGTATTTTTTTAATAAAGATAATGGAACCCTTAATGGAGACATAGCATACTTAACTATGATACAGAAAACCATATTTCCAAATGGTAAAGTTTAGTATTCTGAAGATGTGGAGTCTTTCCCAATTAATTTGTAGCTTTAAATGAATTTTAATCAAAATCCCAGAGGAATTTATTTTCTCCCTTGTAGCGAAATCTGATGCTCATTTGAAAGAATAAATGATACAGAAATTTGATTAAATTTTCTAAAAGAAGCATAATTAAATGAGACTTTGTTGCCAATTATTTAGATTCTTATAAAGTTACAGCAATTTACACAGTGTGATTCTAAACCAAGAAGAAATATGTAGACCCACAGACAAATCGGAGAAATAGACCAAAGTATTTGATGTGATGGAGGAGCCATTCCAAATTGAAGGGACAATTTTTTGGCTGTGTTCTTTCAGGTGTGAATTTCATTTTGCTTAAAAGTGGAGGGATGACTACAAACATCAGACTGGGTATACCTAAGGCAGTCAGGAACGTTAAGGGAGCATATAACTAAGGTGTTGAAACATAACTTTCTTTCTTCATTAATGATCCTTGTTCAATTCTTACATTCTCATTTCTTTTTTTTAATTATTATACTTTAAGTTCTGGGGTACATGTGCAGAACGTGCAGGTTTGTTACATAGGTATACATGTGCCATGGTGGTTTGCTGCATCCATCACCCCATCATCTACATTAGCTATTTCTCTTAACACCAAGTATTCTATTTCTCCTAACCCCTCCCCAATAACCCCACCTTCTACTATCCCTCCCCTATCCCCCCACCCCCTGACAGACCTCCGTGTGTGATGTTCACCTCCCTATGTCCATGTGTTCTCATTGTTCAACACCCACTTATGAGTGAGAACATGTGGTGTTTGGTTGTCTGTTCTTGTGTCAATTTGATAAGAATGATGGTTTCCAGCTTCATCCATGTCCCTGCAAAGGACGTGAACTCATCCTTTTTTATGGCTGCATAGTATTCCATGGTGTATATGTACCACGTTTTCTTTATCCAGTCTATCATTGATGGGCATTTGGATTGGTTCCAAGTCTTTGCTATTGTGAACCCACATCACATACATCGCAGATCTCAGGTCATCTCTGAAGTGAAGGTAAGAATCATATTACACCAGGAGGGACTGTGTTGCTTTAATGTGGCAAATTTAAAGGTTTTTTTGCTATCCTTATTTCTTTTGATAGCAAAAATCCCTTTTTAGGATTAGCAATTCAGTCTCTTCTGGTGTAATATGATTCTTACCTCCTCTCTGGGGTTGATCTGAGAGCTGGAATGTGTGCAAACAGTTGTATGCCAGCCTGGCCTCTGGGGAGGGGCACGTGGTCCTTGTCAGTGCTCTTTTCTCACTGTACCAAGCTTCTAGGTCTTTGCTGTGTTACCACTGATGTCCATACTTTCATGGTTTACTGCTTGTACAGTTAACGCTATATCCTTTGAAAGTATCCTCTTGTCATTCCTGAAAGTCATCTTCTAGTTCTTCACCCATCCCTAGGTATTCATTAGAAGCTTACATATGTTCTTTTCCATCGTCCTCATGGGTACCACACTGGTTGCATACCTGTGGCCTTCTGGCCATAGATTCTATCTGGCTGTGGGCTAAGCATATGTTTTTAATTTTATATTTGTTGAAAACTAATCTCACAAAAATATATGACATGCAAAAATTACATGAAACTCAAATTTCTGAGGCCACAAATAAAGTGTTACCAGAACACATCCTTGCCCATGTGTTTGCATGTTGTCTGTGACTGTTTCCTCATGACAGCAGCAGAGTCAAGTAGCAACAGAGGCTGCTGGTCTGCAAAGTCTAAAATATTTACCATTTGGCTCTTTGCAGGTAAAGTTTGGCAAACCTTGGTCTATAGGATTGCGTGAGACCATACTCAGGCTCCCTGCCTTTATCTTTGTACCCAGCTCTGCTGCTCTGCCACACTATGACCTGGTGGGCAGGGAGCTCACGAAGCATTCTTCAGTCTTCTTGGGCTCTACCATGGTAAAAAAAAAAAAAAAGGTCTCATCTCTCTGTTTTGTACAACTTCTCTGGGATTGCTGCCATCTCCCCGCTAAGGTCATGGTGTGGTTGAAGTACAGGGCAAAAACAAGAGGTAGAAACCTCATGTCTGCCTTTAAGTTATTTTTTACTCTTTATCTCTTTTCAGATTTTTCCTCATCTCGTCCCAGAAAGAGTTATTTCCACGCTGTGTGGTGAGAAAATTGTATTAGCTATTATAAACTCTTCTTTGAGACACAACTACACCTTTGAAATTAAAAAAAAGAAAAAGGAGAGAAAGAAAAAGAGAAAAACATTTTTCTAGTGCTCAGTTCTTGCAATCAAAAGACAAGGTCTTCCAGACTTTGTTTTTGTTGGGCTCTCTTATGTCCTGAATTTTTTGGGACAGTCTGTTCCAGAATGGGTCCAGTTTTAATGAGGGCAGTGGTCTCTAGGTTTAAACAAAACAAAACAAATACTTATGCATGTATACATATACGTGTAATACACCTCTCTCTCTGTTTCTTTTATCTTTCTCTCCCTTTCTCTCTCTCTCTTTATATAGAAAAAAGTATATATATGGAAATATATACATATATATAGAAATATATATAGAGAGAGAGAGAAAGAGAGAAAGAGAAGTGGAAAGGCAATACTTATTCATTTAAAATACTTCCCTGGTATATATTAATTATACATATTTACATTTATATTCTGTAGACACCAGTGAGTTATATTAATAAAAATCTTGAAATAACCTAGTAACAGTTGCAGCATGAGCATGTGGCATTTTGTTAGTGTTTGAAGGTTGTATAAATGAGTTTCAAGTGGAAACCTCTAAAAATTCATTTGGGAAGAAGGCATTGGTTTTCTCTAAGAAAAGCAATGTGACTGTTTTCAAAATAACAATATATTTTAATGCACATTAAAAACTACATCAGGTAAAAATTTATCTCCAACTTGTACTAATCATGAGAAGTGTGATAAGATAATTAGCATCTGTTATCTCTGAATGTTATCTCCTCCTGGTCTCATTTTATATGGGAAACAACTTGACATATTGGTTAGAGACAGTTGTGTCATATAACAGCAAGGAATACTAAAAAAGAACATTTATTAAAAACAGAACCTCTTAGAGAAAATGAGTTAATTTTTTTATCTTTTCTTTTGAGACAGATTTGTGCTCTGTCACGTAGGCTGGACAGCAGTGGTGCAATTTTGGCTCACTGCAGGCTTGGCCTCCTGGGTTCAAGTGATTCTTGAGCCTCAGCCTCCTGCGTATCTGGGATTACAGGCATGCACCACCATGCCTGGCTAATTTTTGTATTTTTAGTAGAGATTTGGTTTCACCATCTTGGCCAGGCTGGTCTTGAACTCCTGACCTCAAGTGATCCACCCACCTCAGCCTCCCAAAGTGCTGGGGTTATAGGCTTGAGCCACCATGCTCGGTTAAAAATGGGTTAATTTTCTTAGAGAAAGAGAAACCCCATCTAACTAAAAAAAAGAAAAAAAAAAAAGAAAAATTAACCTGGTGTGGCGGTGGGCTCCTATAATCCCAGCTACTTAGAAGGCTGAGGCAGGAGAACTGCTTGAACCTGGGAGGTGGAGGTTACAATGAGCAGAGATCACACCACTGCACTCCAGCCTGGGTGACAGTGCAAGGCTGTCTCAAAGGAAAATTTTAAATAAAGAAGAAGAACATGTATTTTAAGATAAATTTCAGATGGTTTCAAGAGTTAAAAGTAAAAAAATAAAACAACGAAAACAAGAGTGGCAAGCATAGAAAGACTTGAAACAATGACTTAAAAAAGCCAGAAAGAAGATTTGGTGGCTGCTTGGCAAAAGATATACTATCTGCCTGTGTAAATACCCAGAACTGCTGTAGGACAAGAAATAAACAGGAGAACATTAAAATTCAAACAATAAACCAGGAAATATATTTTCAGCCAAGGAATAATTTTAAAATAGAATTCTTAAAAACCATTGAGGAAAATGACACCTTAATGGAAAAAATGGGCAAAAGATTGGAGAGAAACAGAAATTTACAGAATAATATACATTGTGACTGGAGACTGTATAAAGGCCTTCATCTTCACTAGCAATCAAAGACATCTTGAAAAGCAACAGGTACTTACTGCTTATCAAATTAGCACAGGATTTCTAAAAGTTGACCTTAATTGACATGATTATATATTGCTTAGGGAAATAAAAAGTTGTTATCTTTCTGATGGACTGTTTGCCAGTATGTGTGAGAATTTTTAAAAGGCTGATACCAGTTTCACAAGTAGAAGCTGCGAACCATCTGTCTGCATAAGAATTGCTTGTGGGGCTGGCCGGGCGCGGTGGCTCAAGCCTGTAATCCCAGCACTTTGGGAGGCCGAGGCGGGTGGATCACCAGGTCAAGAGATCGAGACCATCCTGGTCAACATGGTGAAACCCCGTCTCTACTAAAAATACAAAAAATTAGCTGGGCATGGTGGTGCGTGCCTGTAATCCCAGCTACTTAGGAGGCTGAGGCAGGAGAATTGCCTGAACCCAGGAGACGGAGGTTGCGGTGAGCCGAGATTGCGCCACTGCACTCCAGCCTGGGTAACAAGAGTGAAACTCCGTCTCAAAAAAAAAACAAAAAAACAAAAAACAAAAAGAATTGCTTGTGGAGCTTACTAAAAGATACATATTGTCTGAGATCTAATGAATTAAAACACTTGGAGTGGCACGGCAGGTAAATCTGTAATTCGTAGGTATATCAAGAGCACAAAGGTGAGGTTTATAGAAGCCAGTGTATGGGATTGCTAGTTCCCCTAAACCCACTTATTCTCTTTAACAATAAGCACCCCCCACCCCGCACGCACATTATTGTATTTTTATATCTTTATAAAAGTGAAAAGATCAATCTAAATGTAAAAGATAAACGTAGTTAAATAAAACAATGTAAATTTTTGTAATAGGTACTACATGTATACACAATAGAACTATTTCTCCAAAAATATATATTAGAAATGCCCATGATACAATTCAAATTTAGTTTTAAAAAGGGTATAAACGTTTATGTACTGTGTTAATTTAAGTTCATAAACCATGCATTTATACAAATAAGAGAAGTAACTAAAATATTCATGTTTTATCAATATGTTTTTCCAAATTTATATTTTCTTTGTAATTTTTCTGTCTTGAAAACTGTAATTTTCAATATAAAATTATAAACTTGCATTTTCACAAAAAGTATTTTTAAAAAAAGATTAGAGCCCTTTTTATGGAAGAAAAAAAGAGATGTAGAAACTTTTAGTGGATCCTACAGTGCAAGGAGGTCTGACTACCATCTTCTTGGGGTATGGGGAATAGTAATATGTGCTTAATCCTTCATTCACCCACATACTCTGCTACCTTTCAGCAGAACTCTTCCATCAACCTTACTAATCACATGTGTTGTAATTATAGTGTTTGTGCATTTTTAAATGTGTATGCTATGATACTGGATAATTTCTTTTTGGTGTGTTGTACCATCTCATCTATTCTAAGTTCTTCTTATAAGACATAGTATACAATTAAGTGTACACCTAATGTGTAACTATGTACCCTGGACAGCTAAAGCATATAGCCCTTGCTTGCTGAAAATTTACCTTATTAAATAATTTATCCTGGTGATATCTCTGATAGACAAATTTGTGTAATTATTCAATTTATTGACTCATCCTTATAGACGGGTGCTTCTCAACAGTGGTTCACAATAAATTCACCTGGAAAGTTAAACAAATGTCTGCATAACCACCCTAGACAAACTGGGTCAGAATCTTTGGGGAAAGAGCCTTTAATTAATTTTTAATTGTGATAAGAACACATAACATGAGATTACCTTCTAAGTTTTATGTGCATACCACACTATAGGCACAATGTCGTACAGCAGGTGTCTACAACTTATGCATCTTGCACAACTGAAAGTTTATTCTCATTGATCAACAACTCCATATTCTTCCCCACCTCCAGCCCCTGGTAAACAGCAACTATACTCTGTTTCTGTGAATGAATTCGATGATTGTACATACCTTATGTAGTTAAAATCTTATGTATTTGAACTTCTGTAATTAGGCTATTTCACTCAGCCTAATGTCCTCCAGCTTCATACATGTCACATACAATGGATTTCCTTTTCATAAAGCTGAATAATATTCCATTGTATGTATATGTTTCATTTATGTCCATTAATTTATTGATGAACATTTGTTTCCCTATCTTGGCTATATTGTGAATGTTGTGACTAACCCTACAATGAATATGGACATATGAATAACCTCAGGATATTTTTTTCAATCTTTTGGTTATATTCCTGGAAGTAGCATTGCTGAATCATATGGTGATTCTATTTTTAACTTTTTAAAGAACCTTATTACTGTTTCTATAGTGTTGTGTCATTTTACATTCCCGCTAACGATGCACAAGGGTTCCAGTTTTTCCGAATCCCACCAGCATTTATTATCTTTTTAAAAATGATAATAGCCACCCTAACAGCTGTGAAATAATATCTCATTGTGGTTTTGATTTGCATTTCCCTAATGATTCATGATGCTGGGAATCTATTCACATACCTTTTGGCCATTCGTACAACTTATTTGAAGAAATCTTTTCAGGTCCTATGGCCATTTAAAAAATCAGGTTGTTTGCTTTTTTTTTTTTGGCCATTGAATTGTGGTAGTTTGTTATATTTTGGAATATTAACCCCTTGTTATATAGTAGTTGCAAACATTTTTTTCCATTTTATAAATTACCTTTTTTGGGCTGGGTACAGTGGCTCAAGCCTATAATCCTAGCATTTTTGGAGTCCAAGGTGGGTGGATTACCTGAGGTCAGGAGTTCAAGACCAGCCTGGCCAGCATGGTGAAGCCCTGTCTCTATTAAAAATACAAAAAAATTAGTAGTGTGCAGTGGTGGGTGGTTGTAATCCCAGGTAATCTGGAGTCTGAGGCAGGAGAGTCGCTTGAACCTGGGAGGCGGAGGTTGCGATGAGCCGAGATTTCAATACTTCACTCTAGCCTGGGCTACAGAGCAAAACTTTGTCTCAAAAATAAATTAATAAATATAACCTTTTTTGCCCTGTTGAATTTTTTATTTGCTGTGTAGAAGCTTTTTAGTTGTAGTCCCACTAGTTTATTTTTGCTTTTGTTGCTTGTGCCTTTGGTATCATATCTAAGAAATCATTGACTGGACAAATTTTGCTTCTGTTTTACATTTTCTTATAGGAGTTTTATTGTGTCAGGTCCTTTAAGTCTTTAATCCATTTTGAGTTTTTCTTTTGTGTATGGTATATGAAAAGGGTGCAATTTCATTCTTTTGCTTATGGATATTCAGTGTTTCTAACATCATTTGTTGACGAGACTATACTTTCCCTATGTATTTTTGGTACTTGGTCAAATATCAGTTGCTGTATATGTGTGCAATTATTTTTGGGCTCTCTGTTCTGGTCTGTTGGTCTATACATTTGTTTCTGTCAGTACCATACTGTTTTGGTTACTGTAGCTTTGTAATGTATTTAAAAATGAGGAAGTGTGATGCCTCTAACCTTTTTCTTTCTCAGCGTGGCTCCTGCGTATTTTTGTGGCATCTTATGGGTTTTAGGATTTTTTTGTTTCTATTTCTGTAAACAAATGACACCAGCATTTTGATAAAGATTGCATTAAATCTATATATTGTTTTTATAAACATTTGAATAATATTAACTCTTACAGTCCATGAACATGAGACAGCTTTCCATTTCTTTGTGTCTTGAATTTCTTTCATCCATGCTCTGTAGCTTCCAGTCAATGTCTTCAATCTCGTTGGTTAAATTTATTTCTAAGTATTTATTTATTTTGTTGCTATTATGAATAGAAATGTTCTTGTAATTATTTTGGATTGTTCATTGTTAATATATAGAAATGCAATTGATTTTTGTATGTTGATTTCGTACTATGAAATTTTATTTAATTTGATTATTCTAAGAGTATTTTTGTGATGTCTTTAGGGTTTTCTATGTATAAGACAATGTCATCTCAAATAGAGAATTTTACTCCTTCCATCATGATTTAGGTAATTTTTATTTCTCTTTCTTTTCTAATTGCCCTGGCTAGCACTTTCAGTACTATGTTAAATAGAAATGGTGAGTGTGGCAATGCTTTCCTTGTTCTTGATCTTAGAGGAAAGATTTCAGTTTTTCATGGTTGAGTATGAAATTAGCTGCAGGCTTCCTATACATAGGCTTTAATGTTGGGGTAAATTCCTTTCATAGCTATTTTGTTGAGAGTTTTTATCATGAAAGGATGTTTAAATTTTTCAAATTCTTTTTGTGCATCTCTTGAAATGATTATATGATTTTTGCCCCTATTCTGTTAATGTGGTATATCACATTATTGACTTGAGCACGTTGAACCATACTGGCATCCCAACGATAAATGCCACTTGGTCATAATATATGATTCCTTTAACGTTCTATGGAATTTTGTTTGCCAGTATTCTGTTGGGGATTTTTGCATCTATGTTCACAAGGGATATTGACCTGTGGTTTTCTAGACTGTCAACAAATTTTTCAGAGACATTTTTCAGAACAAAGGAAGTTGGATAATACATTTGAAATCATGAAAGAAAAAACTGCCAACTACTAAAAATTATACCCAGTAACCTCTTCTTCGAAAAAGAAGGGGAGATAAAGACTTTCCAAAACAAACAAGAGCTTAGAGAGTTCATTGTTCCCCAACTTATGAGAAATGTTACAGGGAATTCTTCAAGTTGGAAACAAAGGTTGCTAAGTGGCAACACAAAAGCATATGAAAATATAAAACTCATTGGTAAAGGTCAATGTATGTACAGACACAGAATCCTGTAATACTGCAATGGTGACATATTAATCACTTTTAATTCTAGTATAAAAATAAAAAGTAGTAATAACTATAACTATAAAAATTTGTTATTGGATATGCAATATAAAACAATATAGATTTTGACATCAATAACATAAAGTATTGCAGGGAGGAAGTAAAAGTGCAGAGTTTTCGTACACGATTGAAGTTGTTACCAGCTTAAAATAGACTTTCTAACTGTAAGACATTTTATGTAAGCCTCATGGTAACCACAGAGAAAATACCTATAAAATCTACACAAAAGAAAAAGAGAAGGCATCAAAGCATATTAACACAAAAAGTCAACAAATCACAAATGACAAGGCCACAAAAGAGAAAAAGAGAGATAAAAGAATGACAGGACAGATGGAAAATAATTAGCGAAATGATGATAGTAAGGTCTTACCTATCGATTAAAAAGTTGATTTCTTAGAAGTAAGAGTAGAATAATGATTATCAGAGGAGGCTGAGAAGGGTATGGAGGAGGAGCTGATGGGGAGAGTTGGCTAACAGGTGCAATATCATTCTTAGGAGCAATATATACTAGTATTCTATAGTAGGGTGACTGTCGTTGACAATAATTTATCGTATGTTACAAAATAGAAAAAAGTTTTGAATGTTCTTAACACAAAGAAATTATAAATGTGTGAGGTGATGGATATGCCAATTACCTTAATTTGATAATTACACATTGTATACATGTATCAAAATATTACACATACCTCATAAATCGTACAGTTGTTATAAGTCAATTAAAAATAAAAAATGAAGTCACCAAAAATTTGAGAAATATACTTTAAACATGAATGCATTTTATGACATACATTTGTCAAAACCCATAGAAGTGTGCACCACAAATAAACTTTAATGTAACTACAAATTTTAGTTAATGATAATGTACAATGTTGATTCCACAATTTTAACAAATGCACTGAACTAATGTAGGATGTTAATAATAAGGGAAACTACTTTGGAGGAGTGAGAGAAGGTATATGAAAACTCTACTTTTTGTCCAATCTTTCTGTAAACCTAAAATGTTTCTATAAATAAAGTCTCTGAAAACAAAAGGTAATATAAATGGATTAGATTACCCAATGAAAAGACATAGAGTGGTTGAATGAATAAAAAAAATTAGATCAAACTATATGCTGTTTATAAAAGACTAACTTTGGATTTAAAAACATTCATGGGCTGAAAGTGAAGGAATGAAACAATGATATTCCATGAAGTGGTAACCAAAAGGGCAGGGATGGCTACATATAGACAATATAGACTCTAAATCAAAAAATGTGACAGGAGACAAAGAAGTTCAATATATAATGATAAAGGAAAAGGTCAATTAATCAGGAAGATGTAATAATTATATATACCTCTAACATCAGAATACCTATATATATGAGTTGTATATATTAATATAAATGTATATGCAGCAAACATTGATATAGCTGAAGGGAGAAATTGACAGAAATACAATAATAGCAGCATACTTTAATCTCCACTTTCAATAATGGATAGATTATCCAGACCAAAAATTAATAAGGAAACAGCAGACTTGAACACCACCATACACCAAATGGACCTAACAGAAATATGCAGAACATTTCATCCAATGGCCATGAAATGTACATTCTTCTCAAGCACACACAGCAGGATTGATTATATGTCAGGGCTTAAAAAAATCTCAACAAATTTGCGAAGACTGAAATTATGCCAAGTATCTTTTCTGATCACAATGGAATGAGACTGGAAATTAAAAAGAGAAGAGAAAAATGGAAAATTCACAAATATTTAATAATTAAACAGCAGCCTCTTTTTTTTGAAAAGATAAACAAAATAGACAAACCCTTAGCTAGATTGACTAACAAAAAATAGAAAAGACTAAAATAAAATCATATATGAAAGAGGAGACATTGCAACTGATGCTATAGAAATATAAAGGATTATAAGAGACTTCTGTGCACCATTATGTGCCAACAAATTGGATAACCCAGAAAAAATGAATACTTTTCTTTTTTGAAATGTACAACCTACTGAGATTAAATCATGAAGAAACAAAATTAGAATGGACCAATCATGAATAAGAACGTTGAATCAGTAATTGAAAATCTCCCAACCAAGAGATGCCCAGGACTAGATAGCTTCACAGCTAAATTCTACCATTTTAAATAATTTACACCAAGCCTTCTTAAATTCTTCGAAAACACTAACGAAGAAGGAATACTTCCAAACTCATTTTATGAGGCCAGCACTATCTTGATACCAAATCTAGACAAAGAAATTGCAAGGAAAGTAAACTACAGGGCAATATTCCTGTTTGGTTTTAATAATCTCCCCTGAGTGTTTGCAGTAAGCGTTGCAATCTTTTCATTTATATTAATGTGTTAATGGCTCAGGATTTGAGGTTGGATAAAGGGAAACAACTAAGTGTCTATTTGCTAAGTACAGTGGAAAGTTAAATATTAGGTCAATCTAGAAAGCCTATGATGATATCTCTCTCTTAGGACTTCTTTATAAACCTCATATATGAGAATCAAAGCCTGCAAGAATGAGAAGCAGTTAGTAACAGAGTAGGAGTAATGTAGTCAAGAGCATCTTTAACAAACGCATGTACCTATGGGAAACTTTTGAGAAGATGAGGTCAAAGCGGTTAAACTTGAAGGAGATAAAGTCAATGGGGTTATTTAAACTTGGAGGAGATGGGTTCAAAGGGGTTAGTTAGGAGCCAGATAAACATGTGAGTTATGCCATCTGACTCATACTCAAACAGCAACTGGGAAGCCATTGAGGTGTTTTAAATGGAAGAGTTCAGTAATTGTATTAAGGTTGCACCAGTGGCAACATGAAGATGAGGTTTGCCGGGGACAAGAATGGAATCACCAAGACCAGTCAGGAAGCTGAGGGACACAGTAAGTGAGAGATGCTTAGCTTGACTACAGAGGTAGTGGTATAGGTGGAGAGAAGAAACAAATTTGAGAATTATTTCCAAAATGACTTTTCAGGTCAAAATTTTCATTTTCGAGGTATTCTCCACCCATCTGAAGAAAACAGGGACTGAAATAATAATTTTCATTTGATAGATTTCTAACCAAAAACAGCAAGACAGGAGGCCACGTGGCTATCTCAAGGTCATGGAAATAATATGGCCAAGGAAAATGCAAACAGACTGGCAAAAGTATATCAAGGAGTCACCTTTCACTGGCCACCAGACAGCACTGTAAACATCTCACTGTCACGGTGATTTAATTCATTTTCCTTCCTAACCTCAAATGTATTTGATTTAAAGTCCTGTCTTAAGTAAAATATATTTCTCCCCTCTTTCTCCAAAGCTCAAGGTATATTCAGGCTGCTTGCTTTCTCCAAAGCAGCACCATAAGCTTATTCAAAACAAGAGGAAATGGATCTGATTGTTTACTATTTTTGGTGAATAATTTTTAAAAATTCAAATATATTTTTACAAATTTCCCTGAACCTCTCCATCTAGGGCAACCATTTTCAAACAAAAATATGGGGACTGTTGACCAGAAGTGTCATAAATTAATGTCATAAATAAGTTGTTATAAATTGATGGCCAAGAGGATCTGTGTTCCAAGGTCAAACCACACTGTATTTAATAACTGCATGAGTTTGGACAAGTCAATGAGCTGTTTTTGGACCTAAATATCATCTCTAAGATAAATCTTCTGCTGTGAAGACTAGATGGAATCAGCCCTGCAAAGTTGTACAGAACTCTGCATAATGCCTAGGACAACACTGGTGCCCAAAATGGGGTTCATTAATTGTAATCAGTAGAAAGGCAGATGGTGGAAGAGGGTAGAGGTAACAAGCACAGTTTCATGCATCTTCCACTGATAGGCAAATGGCTTTGTGTGAAAACTTGTTCTCAATGTAAAGAATGCCTCAATTTGAAGGAAATATTGTGCCGAAATACATTTTAAGAGAGAAATGGTTCAGTAAAATGGAGTGAGCATTTGGAAAAACCTGTCTTCCAACCTCATTATGGTTTTTATGTCTGAGATCTGCCTTTACAACGTTCATGCCTTGTTATTTATCTTGGTTTTCCTGAATGTTTGAGCCAGTATTTTCAACCTGCTATGGCTTGAAGTTTCTTCATTCTTTTGAGGATGAAGCCTGTGGCACACTGATAAATGGCCCCTCAAATATGTCCATGTTCTAATCTCTGGAACTTGTGTATATGTGGTTGTAAAAAAACCCTTGCAGATGAAGTTGAAGAGAACAAGAAGTATTGACTATCCGGGATTATCTGGGTGTGCCCTATGTAATCATAAGGGTCTTTTTTAAAAAAATTATATTTTAAGTTCTGGGGTACATGTACAGATCATGTAGGATTGTTACATAGGTATATATATGCCATGGTGGTTTGCTGGATCTATCCCCCTGTCATCTACATTAGGTATTTCTCCTGTTTTGTGGGAGGGTAAATTAGTTCAACCATTGTGGAAAACAGTGTGGTGATTCCTCAAGGATATAGAAATAGAAATACAATTTGACTCAGCAATCCCATTATTGGGCATATACTCAAAGGATTATAAATCCTTCTACTATAACTACATATGCACACGTATGCATGTTCATTGCAGCTCTGTTTACAATAGAAAAGACTTGGAACCAACCCAAATGCCTGTCAATGATAGACTGGATAAAGAAAATGTGGCACATATATACCATGGAATACTATGCAGCCATAAAAAAGGATGAGTTCATGTCCTTTGCAGGGACATGGATGAAACTGGAAACCTGACACAAGACCAGAAAACCAATCACAAGAGTCTTTATAAGAGGGAGGCAGGAATGTCAGAGGGAAAGAGACATGGAAGATGCTACACAGCTGGCTTTGAAGATTGTGGATGGGGACATGAGCATTCAGAGAATGCAGGTGGTCTCTATATGCTAGAAAAGGAAGGAAACAGATTCTACTGGAGAACCTCTAGAAATCACACAGTTCTGCCAACACCATAATTTTTGCCCTGTAAGAACCATTGTGAACTGCTGACCTTCAGAACTGTAAGAGAATAAATCTGTATAGTTAGAAGGCACTAAGTTTGTAGTATTTGTTACAGCAGCAATAGGAAACTAATACTGAGCTGAATCATCTTAATAGTAAGAGTTGTAAATTTCACTGACAGCAGTGCTCAAGCAAATAATCCAAATGAGTGGGTGCAAGGCTGGCTGTGGGTAATTAGGTCTGTGGCAAGAGCAGTTTATGCTCCAATTAATAATCAATACATAGGAATGTTGCTAGAGTTTCTGATTTTTTGAGAGCTGAGAAATCCAGATTTTTAAAAATATGAATTTCTCTGTTTTTACATTGGCAGCTAATTCAATGTTTTAAAGATACTGGGCAAGCTGAACAATCCATATCTAGGAAGAGGCCTTGCATTGGAGAGTATTTTACTTTAATTGTATGATAGTTTATCTCGATATGTTTTGGGGTTTTTAAATTTGTTTGTTTTGATGATTTATTACCAGCTTCTTTGCAAATAGGTGTATCTATTGGTCTCTTAAATGCATGTTGTCCTCTGTCAGTGGGAATCAATAGGATTTCCTTTAGAAAATAGAGAAAAGAAATGTGTATATTTGACCTTAGTTTCCTTAGCAAATACTTGGCATTTAGTTGCTTGGAAAATGGAATAAGCCATTAGATCATTTTGTGCTATAACAAACACATACGGAGACTCAGCAGGGATTAGAGTACAGTTGTAGTCCATCACCCCCAAAACAGTGATTCTATGTACCCTACGCAGGAGATCTTATGATTTTAATGATCTTGTACTCACTGGTAAAGCTAGACAAAAATTAATCATCTGTTTTTTCTTGTGTTCATTCTTTTTTTCCCTGTGTTCACGTCTTGGTCTTACCTCTTTGTAATTCTGTCATCTTTTTTCTTCTGTTTTTCCTTCTTTGTGCGACTTTCGTTTTCTCATTATGCTTATGCCACTCACCCTTTTTCTTTCATTATTTAGAGTTGTTCTTACATTTAACAGCACTTGTTTTTATTTCACCCGAGAAGCTTATGCCCTTGTTCAGAACTATTCAACAATAAGTAAAGCTTAGCTTTCTTTGTGAATGGTAGAAATTTATTGCAGATTTATTGCAGAAAATTTCCACTTTATTAAGCTGACAGATTTTGCTTGAAGGCGTACTACTCTGTGAAATTCTAAATTTGATTTAAAGGTCAGAGGAAAAGCCTGGCACCTACAATCTGCCTTTGAATTGTTTTTGTAACACTAAATAGAGTTTACAAGGAGAGGAAATTGCAATTGGTCAGCAGAAGACATGCCAATCACAGCTTCTTTCAATAAACTCTTTGCCTTTAACCAAGCTAAGAGATGAAGAGAATTATGAGATTAACATGATCTTGTGAAATGTATGAAATTTCAGGTTCAATTAGGTATACCGACTGGATGAACTACTTTGTGGGAAGAGAGGGGAAAACACTATATCTCTGAAAGCTGGAGAGAAACCTTAATTACAGTTGTCAACTGCAAGGGTGTTTTCATTTGCATAATAAAATAATAGCTTTCTAAAAGGATATATATGTGTGTGTGTGTAGATATATAAAATAAGCTTTATTTTTGTTTGTTTCTGAATACGTAATAGCTTAACTTGCTGCTAGTGATAAACATAGGTAGTTTATTTCCAAATGCTTTCTGTTACCATAGCAAAAATATATTACCTTCTTAATTAAAATTATTTTGTATATAATCAAGTTGTACATTTTAGCGGTAGGGCAGCTTAATTAAAATTTTAAATTTACTATGTTAATCCTTTAAAAGGAACAAACTTTAGTTATCTGATAATGAATTCCTAGGAATGCTGTGAAAGAGAGAAAATAAAGCAAACATATAAAACTTCTAAAGGCTGTCGACATCAGAGATGTCAGGAATAAGACTAAAATATGAATCCAAAATCGTCTAATATTGTTTTCATGTTTGTGGAATGACCATTTTTGGTGACCGTTGTACTTCTTTCTACTAAAGGGTAACTCTCTAAAGGTCACCTTGAGGTAGAAAAACATTAAGGTCCTGTAGAAACAGTGTAGATGGCTGGCTATACAAATAAACTGTAGCATGTGACAGAATCTATATTTACCTATTTTAAATCTTCTGCCTGAAATGAGCTCCTGGCCAAAAAAAGCCAACTCTTACTGACAATGCGGCTGGTAGAGTTGGCACGTTGGGCCTTTCATGGTGATCGAAGCAGCCATTCTCCTTCTCGTGACCTTTTTGCATGATGTCCTCAGCTATCAATGGTAACTTCCAGAGGTTTTAAATGGAGTTATTAAAACTGCCTGCAGGTTCTTGTTTTTTAAATAACATTTTTAAAATCAACCATAATAGTAATACATACTCACTGTTTAAAGTTTGGACTATTCATAATAACCTAAGGAAAAATGAAAATATCCCCACAGTCTTACTGTCCAGAAATAACCACTTAATAATGCCGACTATTTTGGCCCGTTTCCTCCAGCTTTGCATTCTGCGCATTATGCATGTACTGGTATTTGTGCGCTTCTGGTGTGTGTGTGTGTGTGTGTGTGTGTGTGTGTGTGTGTGAACTGTTATAAAATAGGAAGCATAGAATATGTAATTTTATGTTCTTTTTTTACATTTAACGTTATACAGTGAGAATTTTTCCTATTATTGAAAGTTTTGAAAAACCTGGCTACGATCACTGACTAATACTCCATTATAAGGCAGAAGCATCTTTGTTTATTTGTGTAGGCTATTCAGATCATCTCTAATTTTTCACTCTCGGAAATTGTCCTGTGGTAAATACGTTTGTACATAATTCCATATATATATACGATTTTTTTCAGGGCCTTTTCCCGAAATTGTGATGCTGGCTGCAAAGGATACATGAATAACCTTGAGGCTTTCAATCCATTTTGTTGAAATACAGCAGTGTCCACACTGTGGGTGAGGTTTTGGGACCTCCCTTTTCTTTTTGCATGTGGCTTTTGCTGCACAGCCAGAAAGCGGTGCTTCAGGCAGGAACTGAATCAGTGTCACTGGAGCAGGCTTCCTCTGTGCTTTCCTCTCCTATGAGGAGCCTAGTCACATCTGAGTTTGCTGACAATATACATTTAGATTCTTGTTACTTTCTCAGAAACAGAAAGGCAGAAGCTTGGTCTGATCTGGAATTGTATATATATATATATCTAATATAGACACACTATGAAGGTAAATAATTAAAATGGCTCAGAAAGTTTGTAAGTCTGATGACAAGACATTCATGAAACAAAATTACTCCTTATTGAAGGGATGGGATGCAGTAAAACCAAACACCGCATGTTCTCACTCATAAGTGGGTGTTGAACAATGAGAACACATGGACACAGGGAGGGGAACATCACACTGCAAGGCCTGTTGGGGGTTCGGGGGAGCTAGGGATAGCTGGGGGTCAGAAGATTGGGGAGGGATAACATTAGGAGAAATACCTAATGTAGATAATGGGGAGATGGATGCAGCAAACCACCATGGCACATGTATACTTATGTAACAAACCTGCACTATCTGCACATGTGCCCCGGAACTTAAAGTACAATAAAAAAAATAAAAAAAAAAACTTAAAAATAAATGATAAAATCTAAATAAATTGTTTTAAAATTATAAAAAAAGAAACTCAAGAGTAAAGAAATTCCAAATGAAATTTTTAAGCAATTAACAAGTTTATTTTGATTATGTTTAAACAATGCATCAATACATTTTAAATCCTGTATAGGAATAATTAATATCATAAACATAAATAATACTGATGAATCAAAAAATGTAATCATTTGTATTATTTCCTTTAATTTTTACAACAAAACCCACAAAGTAGGTATTATTATTATCTACATTTTATATATGAGGTAATAAAACTAGAAACATTTAAATTTACCCAGGCAGCAAAGAACAAATCTGGAATTAGAAACCATGGGTAGTGACTCTCAAACCTGACCTTTACTTCCTAGCAGTACATCACCCCACTACTTTATCAAACTATAATTTGATAGTTTCCAAGGATTAAATATTGTTAAAAGATAACTTTCAAAAACAGTAAATTATGACTCAGATGAAAGGAACATGTGTTCGATATTTTAACTCAATCAGTGAGGAAACAGGTGGATCTTATAATTGCTACAAAGGAGAATACAAACAACACATTCATATGAGATAAAAGAATGTTGAAACAACAGTTCAAATGGAGGCAAAATCAGCTCCTTCCACAATGGCAGAAGGAAGTCAGTTGAATTACTGAACAGGGCAGAATTTGAATGTCCATAGACAAGAATTATTTTGCTTTGCTAATAGTTTATCATTTGCAGAGTCGTAAAGCAGCTCCCATGGAATAGATAAGTCTCTGGGCTAGACAATCCTTAGGTTTCCACTGAAGCATGAATTTTGTGGTGTACCCTTAGAACACAACAGGAAAGTTTCTTGCCATAGAGCAAGATAGTTCAGTCCTTCAAATGCCTCTAACTGAAGTCACGCAGGTACTTGAAGTAAGAGGAATTCACATGAATGATGTATACATTCAATTTTGTTGGTGGAGACTTGACCAAATCCACACTGTGTGATGACTTCACCAACGCCATTTCAGAAGAAGACGGGGAAAAGTTTTTTTTTTTAAATTAATTCTCTGAGTTTCATCTTCAAATTTTCTTGGTTTGTGAAATCACAATGTAATTTTTCTAAATGCCAGCCTTGCAAATTCAAGCTGGGCATGAGATTCAAGCTGTGTTTTTTCTGCTTCTTATAGTCCATCATCGCCAGTAATAAAGAGCTTGCAAATTTGTCAGCTGAGTCCTGACAGTAAAATCTTTATTGCTGGTGATGATGTAAGAGGCTAAAGGGATACAGCTTGAGTTGTAGATCCCGGAATGTAGAAAGCTGATGTCAAGAAAAAAAAATCTTATACCAAACAGATTTGATCATTAAGGCAAGATAAATGTGGAACCCAGCAAGGTCAATTTTATAACCATGGAATAACCATAAGTACTGTTAATTGTTAATCAGAAGGTGAAGAAATTTAATGTAGGGACTAACTAGCCAAATAGAAAGAACTGGAAAAATTAGAAAATTAATTTGAAGCAACAGCTAGCAATACAAGTCAGATTCAGTGTACAGCTGCAGGGAAAAATTGATCAAGCAATTTCTCAGAAAATCTATAAAGTACTACAAAATTGCCTTGTGATAAGAGCTGCAGAAGAAACAAACATTTAGCCTGTTAAGAATTGGAGGATTGTTTAATTAAAATTAAGCCAGATCTAAAAGGTTGGTTAATGACCACAGGTTGTGATCGAGCAGCATTAATAAAAAAGCAAGATCTAAATCGGGTAACAAAACAATGCACTGTAAAACAAACAACAAACAAAGTACTTTATCTGTAACCCCTGTAAACAAAGTGAAATGGAGGTTTGCTGTAACTATGCTGCTGACATGAAGTAGATCTGAGATCCCTTCTCTGCCCCCACTTCCAGAAAAACAGAAGCTTTTCCAAACTTATACTGTACCCTGTTCTTGTATTGCTGCATTGCTCAGAGCTGGAGAGGAGGGTTGTGTCTTCAATCCTGGGATGTCTCCACTCTCCAGAAATGTATCACAGTGCTACAACTGTTATAAGATAGCTGCACCTTGGGGATTGATTGACAACTGTCTGTTTCTCTCTCTCTCTTTCTCTCTTTCTTTCTTTCTTTCTTTCTTTCTTTCTTTCTTTCTTTCTTTCTTTCTTTCTTTCTTTCTTTCTCTTTTTTCTTTCTTTCTTCTTTTCTCTTTCTTTTTTTCTTTCTTTTTCTCCCCTCCCTCCCTCCCTCCCTCCCTCCCTCCCTTCCTTCCTTCCTTCCTTCCTTCCTTGTCTTTCTCTTTCTTTCTTTTCCCTCCCTCCCTCCTTCCCTCCCTCTGTCCCTCCCTTCCTTTCCTTCCTTTCCTTCCTTACTTTCTTTCTTTGAATTCTTGCTCTGTTGCCCAGGCTGGAGTGCTGTGGCCTGACCTTGGCTCACTGCAACCAATCTCCACCTCCCGAGTTCAAGCAATTTTCCTGCTTCAGCCTCCTGAATAGCTGGATTACAGGTGCCCACCACCATACCTAGTCAAGTGATCCTCCTGTCTGAGCCTCTCAAGTAGCTGGGACTACAGGCACATACCTGCATGCCTAAGTTTTAATTTTTATTTTTAGTAGAACCCAGTTTTCACTGTGTTGACCAGATTGGTCTCAAACTCCTGACCTCAAGTGATCCACCCTCCTCCCTGGCCTCCCACAGTGCTGGGATTACAGGCATGAGCCACTGCACCCAGCCAGAGCATAGCTTTTGATATGCTTTTCGTGTTTGTCCCCTCCAAATCTCATGTTGAAATGCAATCCCCAGTGTTAGAGGTGGTGCCTGGTGGGAGGTGTGTGGGTCATGGGGGATGGACTCTTCATGAATGGCTTGGTGCCCTCCCCACAGTAATGAGTGATAATGAGTTCAAGTGAGATCTGATTATTTAAAAGAGCGTGGCACCTCCCTGCTCCTTCTCTCCAGCTCCCACTCTCGCCATGTGATGAGCCTGCTCCTTGTCACCTTCCACCATAAGTATAAACTTCCTGGGGCCTCACCAGAAGCAGATGCTGACACCATACTTCCTGCAAAGCCTGCAGAGTAGGGAGCCAAGGAAACCTCTTTACCTTATAAAGTACCCAGTTTCAGGCATCTTTTTATAGTAATGCAAGGATGGCCTAATATAGCTGTGTAAAGTAATAGAAAGAAAAACTGAAAATATGAGACCCATTAACAAATCAAGAATTTCAAGATAGTAACAGCAGGCTATTAAACCAAACAAGGGGTACTTCTGAGCATGGGGCCCTGAATGACTGTGGGTCACACGCTATTGAAGCTACCCTTGGGTGCTTTTAAAACCTGTGTGAGAATATGAAGTCCAAAACCAAAAATAGTACGTAAGTTGAAGGTAAACATCTAGTAAAAGAGAAAAGAGATGTTTCTAAGCTATATTTCTAATATATATTGAATGTTGAATACTCACAATGTATCAGGCTACTTATTTAATTCTCCCAATAGCTCTATTAATATGGGAGGTTATTTCCATCCCCATGTTGCAGATTAGGACACAGAGTGGCTTAATGAATGACACAGTCATGTGCCCTTTAAGCAGTTGAGCAGAACCTCAGAACCAAGTCTCCGGCATGAGTACCCGAACCACTGCTCTTAGCCCCAAGAAAGTGTTGAACTGGATCCAGTTTCACTTTTCTGTGTTTGGTTAGCCAGTTTCCCTAGCACTATTTATTAAATAGGGTGTCCCAGAATGGCTGCTACTAAAAAGTCAAAAAACAACAGATGTTGGCGAGGTTTTGAAGAAAAGGAAATGCTGTGCACTGTTGGCATACAGCCTGTGTAAAAAAGCGGTCTGCAGGTTTCCTAAAGAACTAAAAATAGAATTACCATTCAACCCAGCAGTCCCCATAATTGCATATATACCCCAAAGAAAATAAATTGTTCTAACAAAAACACACCTGCACTGGTATATTTATCACAACACTATTTATAATAGCAAAATGGAATCGACCTAGATGCTTATCAGTGGATTTGATAGAGAAAATGTGCATATACACTGTAGAATACAACACAGCCATAATCAAGAATGAAATAATGTCTTTGCAGCAACAAGGATGCAGCTAGATGCCGTTATCTTATGTGCTTTAATGCAGAAACAGAAAAGCAAAACTCACATGTTCTCACTAATAAGTGGGAACAAAACATTGGATATACACAGACATAAAGGTGGGAAAAATAGACACTGGGTGCTGGGCATAGTGGCTCACGCCTGTGATCCCAGCACTTTGGGAAGCCGAGGTAGATGGATTGCTTAAGCTCGGGAGTTTGAGACCAACCTGGGCAACATGACAAAACCCATCCCTAAAAACAAAAATATTTATAAAGGCACTGGGAATTCCAAAGGAAGGGAAGGAAAGAAGAGGCAGGGTTGAAAAAATAGGTATCGGATACTGTGTTCACAGCCACGAGAAAGCAATCAATCAACTCCTACCTGAAGCTATGGGTTTCTCAGTTTTCTGCTCTAAGACTGGTTTCTTCAACTCTTTGAACCATCACATACCTTTGCCTTCATTCCCTATTTGTTTAACTTTGCCAGAATTAATTTCTGTTGTTTGTAGCCAAAGACTCCAATTAATATATGCAACAATTATTCAAATAATTGTAGCATTTTCATTCTGAATTTCCTGACCTCTCTATGCCTGAAAGCCCTTATGAGTGTCCAGTAAGGGTCTGGGTGGGAAAAGCTAGAAATAGAATGGAAGGACAAATAAAGGTAAATATGGGGAAGAATAAGACAAGAAGAGACAGAAGAAGGGGCTAGAGGAAGGAATCCGTTGTGTGCCATTCAAAGTTAAAGAAGATACTGAATTTGTTTTCCTTTCATGAGACAGTCTGAATTCTTCTGTTTATTAAAAGGCTCTTGATTTCTTCACACTGTAGCAGGGGATATGGATTCAGTGCGGTGGTCCAACAACCCCATCAAGCTGACTTCCAGAATTATGTTTGCAGTGTTTACCTTAAGCCAGTATCTGGAATGCTCACCTCCCTCAGCACTGGGCCTTCACACTTACAGTAGTCCCTCTCTACATATTCGTTGAGGTCTGAAAAAATAGATGGATACGTACACATTTGTGAGGATACAGCTCTTGAAATGGCTACCCTGGAAGGACACTATCTTGGGGGTAGTGATTAACAGTGCAGTGGAAAGGTTTTTATGATGGTCCCATTCCTACCTCCTGGTGTTCATGAGCTTGTGTGATCTCCTTCTATTAAGAGTAGGGGGAGTTGTGACCTGCTTCTTACACACAGAATTTGGCAAAGATGATGGGAATGTACATGATTATATGACATCATATTGGAGTCTGTCCCTTACTAGCTTTGGGGAAGCAAGTAAGCAAGTGGTCATATTGGGGAGCCCCTGTGGCCATGAATCATGGAAAGCCTCAAGGAGCTGGGGCAGCAGAAACTGGACTTTGGCTCTATTGCGCCAAGGA
The DNA here is from genome assembly GCF_001604975.1 of Cebus imitator. Lineage (NCBI taxonomy): Eukaryota > Metazoa > Chordata > Mammalia > Primates > Cebidae > Cebus > Cebus imitator. The sequence continues at coordinate 2,909,964 of NW_016107414.1, forward strand.
AATAAATTCTGCTAACAAACTGTTAATCATGAAAACTAATCTTCCCCTATCCCAGCCTTAGATGGGTCCACAGTCCCAGTTGACACCTGAATTACATACACCCTTGTGCGACTCTGAGTACCTTGGTAAGCTGTGCACAGACTCCTGACCCACAGGCATCATGAGATAATAAATGTGTGTGTTTTTTAAGCTTTTAGGTTTCTGGTAATATTGCTGCTTAGTGATAGATAACTAAGACAGGTAGCTTATGTCATAGATGAGAGCCTGGATTTGGAAAGCCATTAGAACCAGTAGAGCCTTACCTCTGCCCTTTTATGCTTGTATCCTTGGACGACTTGGCTAACCTAAGGCTGAGTTTTGTAACTTGCATGAGGCAATGTTACTCAGCCTTGGCACGATTGACTTTTGGAGCTGGGAGGCTGTCCTATGCATTGCAGGATGTTTAGCAGCATTCCTGGCCTCTACCCATTAAAGCATCTCTCTCTCCTAATCTGTGACAACTGAAAATGTCTCCAGACATTGCCAAATTTTCCAGAGGGGTAGGATGGGGGGAAAATAGCCCCCAGTTTAGAATTATTGGTATCAAGATTAGGGGGGATGATAACAATGATTACACTTGCTTAATGGTGTCACTGGAAGCTTTAAATTAGATGGTTAGACAAAGACTTGAAAATCTTAACAATAAGAACTTAAAGAATGTAATGCATCAGGGATACTTTTATTCTCTTACTTGGATCTATTGCCAGAACGTGGATTTTCGCTGACACCAAATCTGTCAAGAAGGGAGCAATATCTTCTAGCATGAGGGGAGAGAAAATACTAGCTCCTGAGGGTGAGAGAGGAGGATGAGAGATGGAGAGGGGAGAGGAAGATCAAAGCCCTAAGTGGGGCCATATGCTTCATGGAGCTTCTGGGTTCACCAAAGGCTGTGCATATATGCTTGAGAGTGGATGCTGAGAGCAGAATCCCATGGGCATTAACAGTCATGTGGGTGAGACTGGGACTCGCTCAGGCTCCGTTAGGCTGTGACACTGGGACCAAAAGCAACCCTGCCCAGATCTTGAGGAATGTGGGACCCCAAGTGATGCCTGGATTGCACTGTTGTTACTGCCATCATCATCACTATTAGGCTTTGGCATGACTGCAGCTGTAGATGGGTACCAGCTAGAACCGTTTCCTTTTCAAATCCATTCACTTTAAATTTCTTCCCAATTGAAAGCAAAATTGCTACAGTTTCATATAGAAGTGAGTGAATGAGCACCTTGGGCCTCCTGGTAATTAGTTTAAGGTGGAACATCACTGGCCAAAAATAATAAAAAGAGAATCTCCTATCTCTTTATTAAGCTTGGTTATAGTGATTGTATACAGTTTAAACCAGCCTAAAATGATGGAAACTTCCCTGAAGGAAGAAAACAGAAAGCAGAAAAAGCTACCCTTGCTAATACAGTCATAAAATAGTTCAGTAAGTGCATCTTCTATCGATTTCCTTTTCTTTCTCTTTTTTCCTTTTCCTTTTTCCTAATTTCCATCCTTGGCCTCTTTACCCTCCAACAGTATTTGGCTCTGTAACAAAAAGGCCCAAAATGCACATAAGTCCAGAAAATCGATAGTGGAGGATTGGTGAATACAATAGGTGCATTTAAACACTGTCTTTACAATTATGCCTCCAGAAGAGGAAATAGCAACAGTTGGCAGTTGCACAGTTTTCACACGTGTGGACATGCTTCTAAACGCTGCGTGTGTACTAACCTGCCTGTCCTACTGTAAGGTGCTCTTCTTAGGCTCAGTTGTGAGATAATAACTGTACTACTAATAAACATCCATCTAGCGGCGTGTTCTGGTTTGAAGACTCTGCACTGATTAACTCATTTGATTTAATCCTCATGTAACAACTCTCTGAAATTGTTATTATCCAGTTTTAAACCTGAGAAAACTGAGGCATGGAGGGGCGAAGGGACGCTCCAGGATTTCTCAGGTAACCTTTTCCTAGTGTACCTGCCATCTCTACCTTCACCTTCCCATCTAGTAGACAGCACTGTGTAAACTTGGAAAGTTTTAGATATGTCTACAGTTAACTCAGAACAAAGCAAGCATTAGGGGTGGTGTGTGCATGTGAGTGTGTGCGTTCCCTAAAAATGAAAGATGAATGCTTAGGTGAGGCTAGATTCCATTTATTTTGGGGTACATCTTCAGCCCTAATAGAATTGCTCACTATATTTTTGCATGCTATTGTAGATATTAGTTTCCAGTAATGAAATACTGCAATTATATATACTTGTGAGATAAGTCACAAACCAAGAGATAAGCATTACTGTTTGGATATTGACAAAAGAGTGTACCTGCAAAAAGCTAAGTTCTATTTTAGCCTTGTCTAATTAAGCCTGGAATGTGTGTAAAATCACTAGCATAGAGTTTTGCAAAGTATGTTATCAGGCTCTGGTTTGAGCTACACTTTGGCAGCTTGTGACACCCAGAGACAATTCTGTGATATTTGTATTGTTAAATGTGATCTCCAGCAGCATCTGTAAAGAGAGGCAATAAATAGCTCGTGTCTTTTGCTGGAGGCAGCAAGCGACTCTTTGCATGGGTAGTAAAATCACAAAAGTTGCAGGTACATCAGGAAGCAGCAGTGGTGTCAGATGGAAGGGATTCACACCTGAATGAGCAATTAGCATCAAACTTATCTGAGGGGAGATGACATATGCACATCCACTTTATTCTGAAGAAGCAGAATTTTTATTTCCATAGCTAAAGATATCTCTCAATCAGGGGTTCTTAACCTTTTAGAGGACACCAAGTCCTCTGAGATTTTCATGAAAAATGTGATCTCATAACCAGAACAATCTGCATAGGCTTATGTGATTGAAGGAGAGTTTTTATTCCTTGTGACTCCTCTACCCATTTTAGGGCCTTTTAAAAACTATTCAAGCAGGAAGATGTATCCTGGGCTTCTCTGTCCCATAGATGGTTTCATTTTCAAAAGGCTAAGTGTGTAAGAAGAGGAACAGAGTTCATGAAGGTAGTCTTAGGATTTGCTCAAATCAGGGATGATTCTTCTCTTTGCCTCAGACTGTACCTTGAAAGAACTGCAGAGAGAGATGGTGGATTCCAATGCAACAGAGAAAATTACAGAGTGCCACATTAAGATTACTTCCTATGTAAGTTACATACAAACATTACAGAGCTCTTCTCATGGTGAGCTGCTTCCGTAGTCTCTGCATTTCTGCTCACAGGGCTTGGGTGACTGGCTTGTCCATGGGAATGAACACAAAGTACAAAGCCAAGACCCTGGAGATCTGCCAAGACTGATGGACCCAAGGGGTTGGGATTGGGTGGAGTATTCTACCTGCTTGTATACTTTCGAGGCATACAGTGACATCTAATCTCGAATCTCTTGTCTCATTGGAGATGTTGAGGAGCCAGTTTCTCTCTTTTAGTAGAAATTAAAAATAGACAAACCAAAATCTATGAACAAAGGGATATTGAACAGGGACATTAGAGATATCTTTTTCATTGCTGCAGTTATACTGCCCAGGAAGGGACTGACAGTTGCTAGTATAATTTATTTTGGTTAATAGTCATAGTCGGTTCATCCCATCTGCTTCTCTTAAGAAGGGAGAATGGGAAACAGTGATGGCAAAGGGTGTGGATGACCATGAAGGAAGTTTCTCAGCACCTTCCTCATAATGAGGAAGGAGCTAGAAGAGATTTGTAGGATGATGTAGAATTTTCTGCAAGAAACAAGGACATGAAAGGAGTTTTTCACAGATGCTTCACACGTATACAACATGCACATACATTCACAGTAGACATATAATCAAAACACATACACCACACTCATACACACACTCACAGCATATTCAGAGATAGGTCGATAGAGAAGCTGGGACCTAGACCCAGAGTGAACTTGCGGGCAGCATCCTAAGGCCTTGTAAAGGCTAAGCCATAGCTTACTCATGCATTAAAGTACACACATTCAGGGCACCCATGCTCCAGAGCTCATTTGCTCTGAAGCAGTTATAATTTGTAGGATTCATTCTATTAGGTTTGTCTCATGCATACTATCCCCTAGGTCCATAATGCCTACTCCCAACCCCGACTCTTCTTTACACAGCAAATTCCCACGATTGTTCAAAACTCAGCTCAGGCAACAGTTCCTTCAGGAATTCAATCCTACAAACTAGGGCTATTCGGGAAGTCTCTTCCACGATCTTGTAACTCATGTGCTGACATTTTAAGCTGTGCTGTACTAATTGGTTTAATTGTTTCTTCCTCCTCTGAATTCCAAGTTTCTTGAGGTCAGAGGCCATATTTCATTCAACTTTGCTTTACATAGTGTCTTCCATAATAAATGCATGCAAAGGTGAAGGAATTGATGACTGAAGGAAACCAGGAAGATGCACATTGGATGAAAAGTTTGAATGAAGTGGAAAAACTCAGTAATAGCTGGCTTTTCTTTCAAAGAAAATGACTGATTATGTTAACAAATGTTGGGGAGATAAAAATGTGAATCAGAAGCTTGTATTTGGCCCTAGCTAATTGCAGAGCTGCCAATGGTTATCAAGGGGCAAGATGTATAATGATTAGGAGTTTGGGATCCTGAACCAAAAAGTCAGTGGTTAAAACCCAACCTGTCACCCTTACTAGCCATATGAGCATGAGACAATTACTGATCTTTTCTGAGTCTCCATTTCCTAGTCTGTTAAAAGAGAGTGATAAGTAGCCATCTTTTTAGGTGTTGTAAAGATTAAATAGAAAGGTTGCATGTACAATGGTTAGTTGGGTACCTGACACATCGTTGTGGTAACTCATGAATGTTAACAGTATATAGGTCATTTGAAAGTGGTTGCATTTGTTTGGGGCTTTTCCCCTCAGCTAAAATTTTAGGACAATACTGGAGTATCAGCCTATAACAGTGCTATCATATGTTCTACTTAATAAATGCTTAATACATTAATTTTATAGTCTCTATTTTGAGCAGAAGCATGAAATTTTCATTCATTAATATTCCTGAGTATTGTCCATAGTAATAACATTTAGTAAACATTAAAGCATTTAAAGTCTACACGTGGCACTTTATATCTATCTATCTATGTATCTATCTATATTCCTCTCTCTCTGTCATCTATCAACTATATACAGACACACAGACACATCAATAAAATTTCAGTGATAATTATCACTAGCCATATTTTCTGCTCATTATTTTTTTTTTTTCAGCAAGGGTCATCAAACTTATTTAAAAAGAAGCCGCTAGGTGTGTTGGCTCAAGTCTGTAATCCCAGCACTTTGGGAGGCCAAGGTGAGTGGATTACGTGAGGTTAGAAGTCTGACGCCAGTCTGGCCAACGTGGTGAAACCCCATCTCTACTGAAAATACAAAAATTAGCTTGGCTTGGTGGAACATGCCTGTAGTTCCAGCTGCTTGGGAGGCTGAGGCAGGAGAATCGTTTGAACCCGGGAGGTGGAGGTTGCAGTGAGCTGAGATTGTGGCACTGCACTCCAGCCTGGGTGATAGAGCAAGACTCCATCTCAAAAAAAAGAAAAAATGAAGAAGCATGCTCAGAATATTCACGTTATTTCTCTTCTGGGATTTATGATCATAGGCTTCTGAATCCTTATTTTTTTGTACTTTGCATGTCATAGGAAGTCTAGAACATTCATGTTAATGTACTTCACTAGCTAGAAATGAATATAAAAAAACTGAATTATGGCAACAGTGGCATAATTATAGTATGACAGTAGTAGATAATTAATCTTAGGACAACTATCTAAGATATTGGAAAACACTGGTCAACCACACTGTCTTTAGTGATAGACTGAGCTAGATTCAACTAATTCCTTTGGTAGCTTGAGAAGATCAGAGAGGCCTGATAGAGCCCAAAAATAATATAAAAAATTATTTTTGGCTAGATTGAAGCTAAAAGCAAGCAGAGGGATTGTCAGAATTCCCAAATTCTTTTCTTTTCTTTTTTTTTTTGAGACAGAATTTTGCTCTTGTTGCCCAGGCTGGAGTACAATGGCGTGATCTCAGCTTGCTGCAACCTCTACTTCCTGGGTTCAAGCAATTCTCCTGCCCCAGCCTCCTGAGTAGCTGAGATTACAGGCATGCACCATCACTCCTGGCTGATTTTTGCATTTTTAGTAGAGATGGGGTTTCTCTGTGTTGGTCAGGTTGGTCTTGAACTCCTGCCCTCATGTGATCTGCCTGCCTCGGACTCCCAAAGTGCTGGGATTACAGGCGTGAGCAACCACACCCAGCCAGAATTCCCAAATTCTTATCTTGACTTTGATCTTAAAAAGCTGTATGACTTTTGGACTTAAGTGTGACTTTTGGACTTAAGTTTCTTCAATATGTACAGTAGCCATGATAGGTTAAGAGGAAAGGCATTTAAAACACAGGGTCTATGAAGTTTGTGAACCCCTTGTAACTTTTCTGTATAGGTGCATTTTCCTGGAGTGAGGGTGGGCTATTTTCATCAGATTTTTAGAGGGATTCATGAATGTAAACATCATAATCACTCCGCATACCGTACAATGTGTAAAATCTTAGGATTTTAACATTTCCTCTCAGATCCAAGATTTTATGATTCTCTTAAGGTTGCTACTAAAACCTAATAATATAAAAATATAAAATACATAAGAAATTTTGTAAAGATAATATCTTATGTCTAATTCTTTTTTATTTTTTTTGTCTTCCCTCATATAGGAAAATAGGAGGATGTCATAGTCAAACCTCAATGGATCTAGTAAAATGTATTTCAAACTGTGTTTAAATAATTGTTATGGCATGTTAATAGTTGTATCTTGAAAAATTGATTCTGTGTTCACGTACGTTTTGGAAAAAATACTATAGTGTATCTCTCTCAGAGATTCATAGAGCATATTGGCATACAGTAAGCTCTAAGCCATTCTACGCTTAAGAACCTGTTACATTTTTTAAACACAGTGTATTCTAATTTACTTGATTATAGAGCTTCTTATTCAGAAAAGCATCTGTTTACATCTTAAAAGATAATTCTTCTGAGGAATGCATTATTAGTAATGCTGATCTACTCCATTTCAGCTTTAATTCTTCAAGGAGCATTGGTAGCCTTCACTGGATTATTTAAGGTCTGATATTGTTTACTTAATGGCATACATACATTTCAGTTACCATTTCAGGATATTTTAGGAAGACTTAAATAAGTGTAGGAAAAAGTGACCCATTTCGAATGGACAAAAGGGAGACATAATTAGAAAGAACTGCATATTGTGCTAGATAAATTCAAGAACATAAGGACAAGGAAGGGTGTGTAGAGAGTTATAGGTATCTGCGATTAGAGGTTCATTCATTCATGCATTTGTTATTTTATTCATTCTCAAATAAGTATTGAAAATCTTGTAAGTACTGGTTATCACGAGAGTACGTGATAATCTGAAGAAGACTGGGAAACACTGTCTTACCTTAAAGTACTAAAAATCAGATGATATTGGGAGGCAGGAAATAATTATAATACAGAATGATGCATTCTATGTTAGATGTAGATACAATTGCTACAAAAACACAGAAAAAGGAATCAGTTATTCTGGCAGATCTGAAGAAGTCTTCAAGGACCAGATGATATTTGAATTGGCTTTAATATTCACAGTTGAATAAATTCACTTTACTTTCATAGGAAGGCTTCAAATGAGTATAGGAAAAAACATAGCAGGAATATATACTGCTTAATAAAGTGAAAAATATACCAGTTTAGATTTTGGCTAATGGTATTTTGGCTGCAGTGATAAAAAAAAAAAAGCCCAATTCAAACCAGCTTAAACAATAAAGAAGTATATTATCTCTCTAACAGTAACTTCAGAAGGAGGCCTTCAGGGTCATGAACTTATTTCTTGCTGCATTTTGCCATCTTCATTCTGAATTTATTCTCAGCAAGATGGCTGCAGAAGTTGCAGCCTTGACATCTGCAGAAACAATGTCTAGAATCAAAGAGACTTTTCCCCCCATTTGATTCCTTCTTAGGAGAAAGAAAACCCTTCTTAGGACTCTCTTAAGAGATACCACTTTGTTTTATTGGCCATATATGAGCCACATGACAATTCCAAAGCCAATCTCTGGCAAGGGGATCTTAAAACCAATAGTCTATCTGGAAGGCTGAGAGTCATGTCATCTTCCTGCAAAGCACATAGGTTGCACAGAAAAGAGGTGCATACCTGTATAAAGTGAGCATCCTATCAGGAACCAAGAAAGGGCAAGGAGATGCTTGGCAGGCAGTCTACAGCCTATTCCAGGAGGGCTGTAAGAGAACATTGCCATCTGCAAGATACTTTATCAGTAGAAGATACATTGTCTTTCTCCATTTCCAGGGCCCAGACTTACACTCTGAACAGAGGTAGTTGTCTGGGGTACTTCTCCATAATTATCTATATTTTAATCCAGAGGAGCATGTATCATTGTAGTTTAAAACACCATGCTTTACAATATCTCCAACCTGGCATACCATAAGGTGTTTTGGAACTATTCAAATTAACGTCTCCCTTGAGTCTTTGTTCTCTGCTAGAATTTAACATGGGCCTTTCTAAGAACATGAACTCTCATATTAGACACATGCTTAAAGTCTCACACAGTGTGCTATGCAAAGTTAAGATTTGTAGAAAATTATTAGATGATGATGATGATTTGACAGTAATTGTCATTTCAGCTTAACGACAAATATCAAAAGATTATGAACTAATTCAAATAAATAGAGTTTCTTTATTGTACATAGAGAAGGAAAAAGCCCAACCACATCAATCTTTTGGTTTTCATATTGATTAACATTAATTGCTTAAAACTCTGATGCCAGCAATATATTACTGATTTATGGTTTGTGAAAGCTATTGACATATGTGGAGATGCAATAAGCAATTTTTTAAGGCATGATTATAATAGATTGCTATGGGGATTATCTAATTATTGAGTAAGCACTAGTGATGAACTTTGGTAATAAAAATACCGTATGCTCACCAGGGGGCTGGGAACTAAAATAATGGCCGACTCTGACAGCATAAATTAACTTTTCTTTTTCTTTGCTCTTAAGTAGAAATTCTCACTATCATTCTTTTGGAAGCAGGAAATGAATGAGTTGAATCACTGTTTTCCACTCGTTCACCTCAACTTTCTGCTTTTTAATTATTAGTCATTTGAATTTCCAATTGAATTCTTATTATTCCCCTTTTCTTACCTTCTAAATAAATAATTTTTAAGCATCCAACAATAGAAATAACAAAAGCCTCAATGTAAGGCATAATCTCTAACTATTTTGCACCCATAGCTTATATTTTTAGTACACTTACTGTGTGTCAGGATCTTGACAATTATCCACAAGCCTTAGTGGACCCTGGGTATGACTAGTTCCTCATCTTCCATCCCCAGAATTGTAATATCTAGTATAATTTCTGTGTTTCCTGACTGATGTTAGGTATTGTTATTTTACCCGCATTTCAGGTAAAGAAACCCACACAAAGGAAAATTACAGCTAAAGGATGGAAACCATGTTTGGACTAAGGCACTTTGACTTCGGTGTCAAATCCCCTTATACTGCATTGTTCTTCTGAATCTTAAATTTAGAGGTCTGAATTGGGAGAGACTATAGAAAATATTTAATAAAACTAATATTATACTCTGTGATGAAAAACTGAAAGCATTTCCTCTAATATCAGTACAAGAAAAGGATGCCCACTCTCAACACTTATATTCAACATAGTACTGGAAGTCCTAGTGAGAGCAGCCAGGCAAGAAAAAGAAATAAAAGGCATCCAGCAAAATTCTCCATGCAGATGACATAATCTTATATATGGGAAACCTTGTAAACTTTATAAAAAAAAACCTTCTTAGAATTAATAAACAAATTCAGTTAAATTGCAGGATATGAAATCACCCTGCAAAAATCAATTACATTTCTATACGCTAATAGTGAACAATACAAAAAGAAAGTTAAAAAATCATTTATAATATCAATAAATAACCATACTAATAAGCTTAACCAAGGATGTAGGAGACTTATACACTGAAAATTATACAACATTGATTAAAAATAAGAAGACACAAATAAATGGAAAAACATCTAATCCATACTATGTAAAATGACCTACAGATCCCATACTCTCTTCATCAAAATCTCAATGGCAGTTTTTCAGAGATAGTAAAAACAATCATACAATTTATATGGCACTCCCAAAGACCCAGAATAGATAAAACAATGTTGATAAAGAAGAATAAAGCTAGAAGCATCACAAATCTTGACTTCTAAATATATAACAAGCCTATTGTAATTAAAAGACCATGGTACCAGCAAAAAGACAGACATAAGACCAATGGAACAGAATAAAGGGCCAAGAAATACACCCACATATATATGATCAACTGCTCTTCACTGAGAGTGTCAAGATTATCAATGGAGAAAGGATAGCCTCTTTAACAAATGGTGTTGGAAATACTGGATTATCCACATGCAAAAGATTAAAATTGAATCCTTATACCATATACAAAAATCAACTCAAAGACTTAAATTAAATGTAAGACCCGAAACTATAAAACTCCTAGAAGAAAATAGGAGAAAATCTTCTCGATAATGTCTCATTTTCTAGAAGGAAGCAAAATTTTAGGAAAGTGAAATACTTGCCAAACTAGGTCATACCTGAAGAGCAGTATTTTCTTTTATTCAATTCACAGAACAAATGTTGATCCAGGGTTTTCTATTTTGGGCACTTGCAATACAGTAATGGAACAAACTAAGTTTCTAGTTTCATGGAGTTAGGATATTTATAAGTGAAGAGACAGAATATAGTGAATTATAGAGGCCCCAAAGAAGATGTATGCAATGCAGTGAAGATGGCCTAAAAATTTGGTAGAGTGATCTAGGTAGACATTAAGAAGGTGACATCTGAGAAAAGACTTAAAGTTGTTGATGAGGTCAGGTGAGATTGTATCTGAGGGCAGAGCATGCCAGGCATGGGAAGATATGCGTAACTGCTTAGGAGGAAACATGTTTGCCAGGCTAAGACACATCTAAGAGGCTGGTGTGGCTGGATGGAGGGAGAGCATAGGAGATGAGGTCAAAGAGGACCTGAGCTCTGGAGGCTATTGTAAAGACCCGGAATTTTCTTTCAGGTTGGCAAGTATTGCAAAGTTGAGCCGAAAAGTAAGAGAATCTCACCAACATGTACAATTTTTTTTTTGTTTTTTTTTTTTGACACAGAGTCTCACTGTCTCCAGGCGCCAGACTGGAGTGCAGTGGCACAATCTCAGCTCACTGCAACCTCCACCTCCCAGGTTCAAGCAATTCTCCTGCCTCAGCCTCCCGAGTAGCTGGGACTACAGGCACATGCCACCACACCCAGCTAATTTTTGTACTTTTAGTAGAGACGGGGTTTCACCATGTTGGCCAGGATGGTCTTGATCTCTTGACCTCGTGATCCGCCTTGGCTCCCAAAGTGCTGGGATTACAGGCTTGAGCCACCGCACCCGGCCACAAATTTTTTTAATACATATTGTTTCATTTTACTTTTAAACGATTTTTATTCCATGCTTTAACCTGTTCCCAGAGTTCCAGTTGTGTATACACAACTGCCTTATATGTGTCATTAGACGTCTCAGACTTAACATGACAAAATCAGAAATCTTGATTCTCCACCAAATATGCTTCTTCCCCAGACATCTCCCCCTCTCAGTAAATGACAACTTATCCCTTTCCCTTGCTTAGGTCCAAACGCCAAGGGATTTTTACCTACCTCTTTTCTCATTGTCTACTTGTTAGCTAATCCCATTGGCTACATTAAAAATTAGTTTGAAACCCCACTGCTTACACATGTACTGCTTCTATCCTGCCACTTGCATCTCTCTCTTGGACTCTGACCATCATCTCCTAACAGATCTCGCTGTTTATACTTTTGCCTACCTGCAGTCTACATCTCATTGTAGTAGCTGGAGTGAAACTTATAAAACCTAAGTCAGGTCATGTCGTTAACATGTTACTCTGCTTAAAACTCTATGCTAGCTCCTTATTTCAGTCAAAATAACATCCAGTGTCTTTGCAATGAGCAACAGGACCCTATGTGACCTTGCCCATTTCTCTGACCATATGTTCTGCCAGTCTCCCGCTTCTTTGTGTTCCTGTAGTCACACATGAAGCACAGCTGTTCATCAAAACATTTGTGTTCATCATTTCCTCTACTTAGAACCCTCTTCTCTCACGTATCTCCTGTTGGAAATTTTATGTGATATAAAGATTTTAATTTTTATTCCCATTGTGTGGGAGATATGTGAGAGAAGAGGGTTCTAAGTAGAGGAAATTTTATGTGACTGAGAGGGAAAAACATATCTGACATAGTCTTAGTTATTGCTTCATGTACAGCTCTTACAAAAGTGCTTAAAACATAGAAGTGGGATTCAATAAATATGTAGCTGGATTGATGGATGGATAGGTGGGTGGATGAATGGATGGGTGGGGCAGATGGGTGGATTGATAGTTGGATAGGTGGATGAATGGGTGGGTGGGTGAATGGATGAGTGGCTAGATGAATGGATGAGTGGATGGAAAATAAATGGGCAATGTTTATGTAATTCATCTGGAAGCCATCCATACGAAGAAAATGGTCTGAGATGAAGATGATGAAGAGAGAGTCACCTCAACTGTTTACTTATTTTTGCCTGAATTAGTTTAAATTTAGTATTGTTACTTACCTGAAAACTAAGTATAGTCTAAGACTATACCACCTCATAAGATTATCTTTATTCACTTGACAAATATGTATTGAGAACTTTCTATGCCAGCCACCATTCCAAACATTGAGAACAGAAAAATGAACAAAACAAGATCTTTGCTTATGGAGTTCACATCTTAGAGGAAAAGACAACTATAAAAATGATACAGTTTTAGATAGTAATATGTGCTATTAAGAGAAAACAGTGAGAATGAGAGGATGGGGAATCATAAAGTTTGTTCTCAGAGGATCTTTAAAGAAAGCCTATCAAAAAGGTAGAGTATCCCGAAATAGGCAGGTCCATAGAGACAGAGAATGGACCAGTGATTTCTAGAGGCTGGTGGGAGGTGGGAATGAGGAAGGATTGCTTGATAAGCACTGGGTTTTCTTTTGGGGTGATGGAAGTGTTTTGAAATTAGGTGTTGGTTCCACAACGTTGTAAATGTACTAAATACCACTGAATTGTTCACTTTAAAATGCTTAATTTTATGTTAATTTCATTACAATTAAACTAAAAATAAAAAGGGCAAAATGTTAAAGCAGAGATCTGAAGGATGAGAAGCTGAGCCAGGTAAGAGCATTTGAATGTTGCACACTGCTCCTGGTAGAGGGAGGAGAAAATTGATAGATTCTGAATTGGGGCAGGTTGGGAGGCTTGAGTTACTCTTGGAAGTCTAGGGACAGACGCAGTTAAAATGTAGAGATTGTGAAGACAGTGGCAGGAGAAGAGCCCAAAAGAGTGGCTGTGCTCAACTGGTCAGGCCCTTGTGCCTAAGTGTGGAACAGTGAGCAACCCATCTCATGGTTCTCTCAGACAAATGCAAAAGAGATAGAGCAGCAAGCAAGGGATTATAATGTGGGGCAGTGGGGGCTAAACTAGACAAGAATGGAAGTGAGGACGTGAAAATGTATGATAAAAAAGTAGCAGGGTGGATGGATTGGATGTCTGTATTAGTCCATTCTCATGCTGCTTTAAGGAACTGCCCAGGACTGGGTGATTTATAAAGGAAAGAGGTTTAATTGACTCACAGTTCCACATGGCTGGGGAGGCCTCAGGAAACTTACAGTCATGGTAGAAGGGGAAGCAGATATGTTCTTCTTCACGTGGTGGCAGGAGAGAGAAGAATGAGAGACAAGCAAAGGGTAAGCCCTTTATAAAACCACCAGATCTTGTGAAAACTTACTCACTCTCACAAGAATAGCGTGGGAGAAACTGCCTCCATGATTCAATTACCTCCTGCCAGGTCTCTTCTACCATATGTGGGGGATTATGGGAAATGCAATTGAAGATAAGATTTGGGTGGGGACACAGCCAAACCATATCATTATCTCAGTAGGGTTGGAGAATTGTTGTGTAAAAATACTAGAGAGAAACTGTACTGGAAAGACAGATCGGTGGTGGTCAGAAAGTGAGACCCATGGAAGTAAGATTTTACTTGTTTTGAGGTGGTATGGCTCTCAGTGATGCAAAGTTAATGGTGTAATTATGTAAGTGCAAGACTGAGGTCAGCTAGAGGAAATACTGTGCTATATGTGAATTCAGATTATTAGCCTATGTGGTTGCTTAAGGTCCCAAGAGAACTGATGGGAGAAACGAAAAGGCAGGCCAGAGGCCACAGTCTTCATTGAATGATGGGGGATTACATATTTCTAAGAGATGGCAACAAGGATAAATATGGGGTTGCACCTTAGATGGCATTTACTTCATGGAAGAAGGTGGAAGAAGTTGTTTTGAGGGAGCTGTGAAAAGCTAGAAGGAAACATACCTCACTCACAGCTCACAGGCCAGGTAGAACATGGGATGTACAGGAGAAGTTGTATTTTGATTACATTCTAGTTTGTTAGAACCAGGAAAAAAAAAAAAGACAACATTCCGAGAAGAGATGGAGAGTTGGGGAGATTTTTCTGATGACAGAGCATGAATTCCAGTGTAGGACAGGGATTGGAAGTTGCAGATTGGACCATATCAGAGCATGCACCCACCCTTTGGGGATAAAATGAAGGGCATGGAGATGCTTGGACTTCGATTAATAACTGGTGTAAAAGGTCATAAGAGGTCTGTGTTATCACAACCACCAAGTTTGGCTTGGTTTCCTGGCACTTTGTGGGAATAAGGCTAAAGATATGTTTTGACACAGGAAACATGTGGGCAGTTGGGTAATGGGGAGCTACGGATATAAAGATGAACATTCCTAAACTGCTTCTCTGAGGGAAAAGTAAACAACTTTCAACTAAAACTCGGTAGGAATATTCAGACATTATTGATAGCATCTCATCCAGTAATAGTTTATGGTGAACATCATCAATAGCTCCTAGATAAAAAGTTGTAAATTGGCCAGCACTATAGGTGGCTCACGTCTATAATCCCAGCACTTTGGGAGGCCAAGGTGGGTAGATTACGAGGTCAAGAGATCGAGACCATCCTGGTCAACATGGTAAAACCCCGTTTCTACTAAAAATACAACAAATTAGCTGGGCATGGTGGTGCACGCCTGTAGTCCCAGCTACTTGGGAGGCTGAGGCAGGAGAATTGCTTGAACCCAGGAGGTGGAGGTTGCAGTGAGCCGAGATCGCGCCGTTGCACTCCAGCCTAGGTAACAAGAGCGAAACTCCGTCTCAAAAAAAAAAAAAAAAAAAGTAGTAAATTTATTCATCTGGTAAAGAATAAACTGATTTCTGGCAAAAGGCCCTCTGTGGATTGTTAGTTGATGGACCCAGTTTTATTTCCTGCTGTCGCATCCAGCAGAGAAGCTAGAGGTATAGCTAGAGCAGGTGGCACTCATTAGACACTATTCCCCTTTTTTTTTCTACATTAAAAATCTTGGAGAAGGTGTCCGATTGGCTTATCCTGGGTACATGATATTTCTGTGGTCAGAGGTGGAGTTTTATGATGGGGAGGTACCCTTTATATAAGAACCTGGGCATGAGAGGTAAGGGATTTCCCTGGAACAGGGGAGTGGGCTGGTTACTCTTCCCTTAGGAAGGAGAATATGCTGGACAAACAGGGCAATTCCTTTATAGATTATTATTCCTCATTTTGACCACAGAGAAGGGGAGATTTAGAGAGTTAAAATGACTCAGACCCTCAGGATCAGAGATTGTCACAATATAAGAAGTCACAGCCCCTGGATTTCATCCCATGATGCTTTTCTGCCTTAGACAGCTCTGAAAACATCTGCTAAACACCTACTCATAAATTCTCAAACTGTGTGCTTATATTTTATCCTGAAGTTCACACAAATTTATCTCATGAATTCACCCACATGACTCAGTGGTCAAAATTACTTATGCGTAGGTCCCAATGTCTGCTGTAGCTGATGCACCTAAAATCAGGAACCCTGGCGAGAAGTCGCAGTAGCAACAGAAACTTGGGTGTTGGATAAAAATCAGCCAGGGCTCACCATGTGCATGGTGCTTGGGAAAATTTTAAACCTGGAAAAGATCCCTGACCTCGGTGCTTTGTCAGTTCAACTTGTTCCTTCTCTCAGTGGAGAGGAAACACTATCAATAGTGTATAATATATTTTCTCTGTTGTGTGAGTCAGATGTTATGAGAGTAGATGTCTTGGGCATATTTCAAATAGGAAAACACTGATGTTATTTACTTTGCTGGTATCAATTAATACATGAATGGTAGAGTTCAAACCACATTTCCGACATTCTGGCTTACCATAAAGTATACGTTGCCCTTCATCTCACCTGAAATACATGTATAAATTGAGAGTTTTTATGTTTATTTAACCTTGAGCATTGCTCAGACAACAGATACTAATTTAAGATCTCTAATGCTATATTTTCAAGTGTGATTCTGGTAAGACTGTTTTCAAAGTGGGCTGGATAAACCCAAGATTACACTGAAAACAACCATTAGCTTTGGTGCTGACTTTTCATTTCTTGAAACAATTCTTGTCAACCAGGGCTAGCCCCAATATCAAATAACAGTTGTAGAGGCGTGTAAAAAAATCCTCCCTTCTCAGTGAGTGAAATAAATCACTGCTCACTAACAGTGATATTTAGTGAGATTAATTTGAATTGCTTCCTCTTCTGGCTACATTCCACCACAGTCAGTATTTATCTTTTGAGGGTTTCCCAATCATGCACAAGAGATGGATTAGACTGAATTAGTTTTACAGGCAGAAATGTAAAAACAGAAATATAAATTGGAGTCTAATGACTATGTTTTGAACAACTTTATGTACAGCACTCTGAAGACCACTAAAATAAATATTTCCTGTGTCAGACAGGGGGCTTGACTCTAATCCCTGAATTTATTTTTCTTTAAGCAAGGAGGTTGAGTGACAACATATGGCTTGTGTCAAGTCATGACATCTTGGTGAAACAATAATCAGGGTGAAATAATTTTACAATTCAGGGATTTCGCATTGCATCTGACATGATTTAAAAGAGGAGGATTAAAAATTCATACCATCATTATAATCTTGATGATGTTCTACATTCTTGAAGTTTAAGAACAATAATCTTTTATAATCATCTGGTTTTTAATTCGCAGTAGATATTGGCTTCTTGTTTTACATACTGAAGAGTACATGTTTTTGAGATAAATGTTATGAGGCAGGAAGCACACAATATTACAATAGTTTAGTATCACAGTAGAGAGTTATAATCCTCAAATAACATGAGCTTGTGAGCACATATTGATTGCCTTGAGAGCCACCATTTCTTCAACTCCCTTTTTTTCCTAACACACAAGGGTTTTCTCTGGGAATTTATTCCTTCTCCATTTTTGGTCTTGCATTTTGAAGAGGACAGATCTGTCCCTCAGTGTGAGGAATGTGGACTTGTTTTTGTGATATGCATCAATGTATCATAATTTGAGTGGAGATGACTCTTGGGAACTCTGGGAAAGATGCCTCCTCCTTTTGTTCCAGGAGGGCTACTAAGAGTAATTCTTTCTCTTCTGTTATATGTGAAATAGCAGGTGCTGAGACCTGGGATATCCTCATGATTCTCAACAGAAGCAGCAATTGGACAAAGCAAGTATGAGTGTAGGCAGAGGGGAGGCCACAAAGAAAAAGATCCTTGGTGATCGGAGCCTCAGGTGAAGACTTTCCAATTATGTGACACAAACAAATTGTTCCTGGAGTTTAGAGGAGCAACCTGGATGGTGGTTGCTTGCTAAATATTTGGGACTCATTGTATCTACAAATGACTGGATGCATCCCATGTTAGTGAAGTTCATAAACTGAGAATTTATAATTAGGGGCAATTTTTCTTAAATAAGAAAGAAAAAGATTTACCAACATTCTTCTTTAGATAAGAAATTTACTCAAAACATTTAAAATTTAAATATGTGAATATGTGAACTATATACAAATTTCCTGCAGCTTGCCAATGGGCTGAAATAAATTATACTGATTCATTCTTTTCTTTTCTTGTAAATGTTCCACTTTTAAATACCCACATTTTTACAAGTGTCAAGTGTTGTAGAGAAACTGATGGTCGTGAAAGATAGTCACTAGTCCTATTTCTCAAACACAGCCTGTTGTCCCATCTTAGGGGCATGTGGCAGGATTCTTCCTGGCTTCCTTGTGATTGAGTGAGGCTATTGACTGACCCTTGCCAATGAGCTGCAAGCAAGCAGAAGTGTTACTTCTGGGATAAATATTTAATTACTGGTGGGAGACCCTCTGGAGCTCTGAAGGTTTGAAGGTCACCAATATTTGAGCCTCAGCCATGAGTTACTATAGCAGCAGAGCCCCCTGCCCACCCACAGTGCCCATGGAGATTTTGGAATTGTTTGTTACTACATTAGAACCTTGCCTATCTGGACTCATCCACTGGCATCATGACTCACTTATAGACAAAGACTCTACAGCTAAATTTCCTCTAATCTGTGAAAGAAACTGTCTTCCAAATATTTTTTTAATGGAATGACTGGTCGAACAATTATTTTCCTGAACGCAAGTTTTGGTGTTGAAGATCTAGAGGTGTGTCCCTGGTTTTCTCACATGGTGCCCTGCACAGGCATAAGTCAGAGAGGCTCTACAGAGGACACAGTAAAGGACTCGAGAAGAAGAAAGAGGAGGAAACAGATGAGATGCCGCGTGTGTGGGTGAAGACAGTGTTCATTTTTTGGAAGAGAGGTTAGAAAAATTAGAAATAAAAGGGAGGAAGATTCTATAAAGTGTTGGGATATAATTTAGTTTACCACAAGTTTTCCTCAAGTGATGCAAGTAAATATCAGACTACTTATGTAATCTTTGGTTACCATTCAGTGCTGTGCTACTTTTGTTTAACTTTGTTGAAAGTCTGGTCCATAAAGATTCTAACCTTTATTAAGTTGATGTATGTAATACTGAGAATATGATTTGCTTGGAGTGAAGGCTTAATTTAAATTTTTAGGAAAGTTGGGCAGGCAATAAATATTTTAATTTTTATTCAGTAAGATTTAGGAATGTTAGGTATTACCTAGAAATACTCCTAGGTATTTACCCAACAGAAATGAAAACATATACATACAAGAACTTGTATGTAAATGTTCATAGCAACATTATTCATAATGCCCCAAATGTGTAAATGGTATAAATATCCATCAACTGATGAATGAGTAAATACAGTACAGCCATACAATAGAATACTATTCAGTAATAAAAAGCAAAATGCTGATACCTGCTCCAAAGAATTTATAAAATAAATCTTAAACACAAATGCTAAATGAAAGAAAGCAAGCACACACAAAAGTATGATTCTATTTATAAGAAATGTCCAGAAAAGGCAAATTTATAAAGGCAGAATAGAAATGAGGAGATGCTTGGATCTGGGGGTGTGAATGCAGATTAATTTAAATGGGCATGATGATGAATGGGTGATGAGAATGTTCTGAAACTGAATTCTGGTGACAGCAGCCCAACTATAAATTTAATACAAATTATTGCATTTTATACTTGAAATGGGTGAGTTTTATGGTATGGAAGTGGTACCTCAATCAGACTGTTTTAAACATTTCAGGGGCTCACCATGGAGTCTATTGTTTCTTTTAGTAAAGTGAACATGATTTATAATCAGGGACATGTACAGAGCCTGGCATGTAATAATGGTTTAATAAATATATGTTGAATTGAATTAAAGTTGTGTCCCTTGAAAGAGCCAGGGAGGTCTGTACATGTGCATGACTGACTCTGGAGGCAGCTGGATTCAGCAGTCTAGCTGGAGAGGACTGGGAGCAGGATGGCTAACGCTTTTCTCCCTGAGTTTCTACATCTGCTCAGCCAACTGTGATCATCAATTACAAAATCCACATGATTGTAGTGAACATATGCTGGTTTAGAGCCACACAGCTTTCAATACCTCTTCGTTTGGCAGCAATATCTCAAATTTCTTTTGGCAAAACACCCCTCCCTATTTTCAGTCCATTTAGTTTGCATGGAGTTGACCTCACTTTCAGTACCTGGGCATGTGGGTCCAACCAAGTCAATCGGTGATCCCATCTTCCTGGGATAGACAGGATCTCTCCTGGGCCACTAAGACAGGCCTCTGGACTTTGGTTCAAATTCAGAGAAAAGAGGCTCCCCTTCTGGATTTGAGCCACTGAGGATCTACCCCTTAGAGTTTTCGGCACATATTTGGGGATAAAGCCAACCTGGAGGAAAGCCCAGCTAGGAGGTGGAGCTAGATGGATCCTGGCAGCATCTTTGCATCCCTGGAGTCAGCCTTCCCTGGGTGTTTCACAAGTCAATGGCAATCCTCGTTTTTGAGGTCAGCTTGAGTTGTGTCTTTGGTCAATCAAAACCTGAGCCCTAAAATGGGGATACTTCTTACTTCCTGGAAAAAAGAAAGAGTGGAGGTTATACAGGCTCCGTGGTGTATTTGTCCTTCTGTTTTTAGATATGCATGCCAGGCAGTGGGCTGCGAGGGGCTGTTGATGTCAAATCTGAAATTCTTGTTACTTTGAAGCTAGAACTGGGGCAGGTCACCCATCAGTTTTTATTAGTATTAATGATGGTAATTATAGCTACCACTTATTGCATGCTTTGTGCCAAATTCTATTTAAAGTGCTCTATGTACAGATCCTGTGCTCACTGCTTACATTATTTCATTTGATCATCCCAGCACACTGGTGAGTTGATGCTTTTATTGTCTCCATTTAACACAGGAAGAAACTGAGGCTGACTTGCTGGGTAATAATAGGCATCACACAACAGGTCCTTGTTGGGTATTAGACGTAGTTTTAGACACTTTTTGTATTCTAACCCATTAAATCTTCATGACAATTCTGAGGCAGGTAGCACTATCATTTCCACTTAAAAGATGAAGAACTTGAGGCCATAAAGCTGGTGAGGGCTGAGCCATCACCATGATACAGGTCCATGAACCAGACTATGATCTATCTGATTTGAACCCTCATGCTCATAAATATTAGGGTATACTGCCATGTTTTAAAAATACATTTAAAAAAATCATATTTGAGTATGGAGTAACTTTAGATTTATAGAAAATATGCAGAGACACAAAGAAATGATAAATGCATGAGATGATGGATATCCCAATTACTCTGATTTGATCCTTCCACATTGTATGCTTGCATCAAGATATCACATGTACCCCATAAATAGGTACAGCTATTATGTATACATAATGAAAGAAGAAATGATATTTGCAAAGATAATGCAGAGGATTCTGTTATGTCACATGCCCGTGGTACGTTTATCAAAACTAAGAAATCAACATTGGTACATTACTGTTTACTAAAGCTCCTCAATTTATTTGGATTTCACCAGCATATCCACTGTTGTCTTTTGTTCTTGTTTCTCAACCAGGACACCATACTGCATTTACCTCTGCTGTCTTTTTGTGAATCCCTTTCATATTGAAGCCTTTGGAGCGAATAAATGCAGTGTTTGTTCTTGGTCTTTTCCCGAGTTGGAAGAAAAAAAAAATCAGTTGTCTTTTCTTCTCTTCTTTTTTCTTTTCTTTCTTTCTAACTTTCAAGTACCATTCTTTTAAATACTGGAATATTCACATTAGGAGTTAAGACCCAGAGTTTAGACTATTACTGGACAATGCGAAAGACTATCAGCAAATGCATCTATTGGCATTTTGTTTAACTTCCTATAGTTGCTATGTTCAATATTTTTTTCATGGAAGTCTCTCCAGTCATTTAAGGCAGTTGCTGTTGAATTTCAGTGAGAGATAATTCCCTTTGACTTTTCAGATATGGAAAATTGAGCTGAATTAGGCCCTGATATGTGTTGAGAATTTGGTGACTCTGAGCCAGTATTTTCCAGCAGCCACCCAGCAGCCCAGGGCCAGCCCCAGATATACTGAATATACTCCCTGGGGAGTGAGGGGGGCCTGAAATCTGCATTTTAAATAGACTTTTCAGGCGACTGGGTGCGTGATAATCTTTGATCAGTGATTTTGTTCTGCACTGGTGCAGAACACACTGGTGCATACACATGTGCAAGAGACACACTTAAACAAGAGTCCAAGATAAAACATGATATGCACACAGCCTTTGCACCATTGTTGCGGCAAACACATTTCTTTTTTAATGTGTATACTCGTGTGAATTATAGAAACTACACCATATCCACTCAACTAAAAGTTATTCCTGGGGGAGAGAGGAAGGCTGAAGACAGAGAGAGAGAATTTTAGAACAAGACATTTGCCTTAGCATGAGATGGAATATTTGAATTCGCTTTCCCTGGTGTTGGTGGGTTCTCTGTGCTCATGGAGGTTCCCATCATTTTGACTGTGCTGCTAATATTGATGAGTCAGCCACTGTATCTGTCACTCGGTCAATGAAACAAAGATCTAGTTTAACACTGGAGAAAAAATTGGTAGTTCAGACTTCTCAAGAGTTATTAAAATTCTGTTCTCTATGAGTGACCCAGGGGATTTTTCGAGTAATTATAACTAGATAAGACTTTAGAACTGGATTCTTGCAGAATAAATAAATTCCTTATACTTAGAGAAAATGCTCCCTGTAAAGTGTAAAAATTCATCTTACAAGTCCATGTATACACATATTCGGTCAGCCCTCCATTTCAGTGGGTTTTGCCTCTTGGATTCAACTAAGGGTAGATCAAAAGTATTTAGAAAAAGATAATTCTGTACTGAACATGTACAGACTTTTAAATCTTGTCATTATTCTGTAAATAATGCACAATAACAGTGATTTACTTAGCATTTGCATTGTACTGCATTAGGTATTATAAGTAACTTAGAGATGATTTAAAGTATATGGGCAGATGTGCATAGGTTATATGCAAATGCTTTCCTATTTAATATCAGGGACTGCAATATTTGCAGATTTTCATATCTGCAGTAGGTCCTGGAACAAATCCCCTATGGATAACGAGGGACAACTGCATATATATCAGTTATATGTTAAGCATAATAAGCACCTACAAATAATTACATCATTTATCCCTAGTGATGGCATTTTAAGACAGGTTTATTATTGCCCTTTTGTAGACATGTATCTTGAACTCTGAGAAGTGAAGAGACTTGCTCAAGCTCACCTAGCTGGTGAGCCGCGTAGGCATGATTTGAAGCCAGGTGTTCTGGCTTCAGTGATCTGCTCTCAACCGCTGGTGTGTGTAGGTCCTGGCCAGAGAACGTGTGATAATCAGTGTGTGAACTAACAAACGATAGAAGAGATTAAGCGTGAGAACCTGGCCACACAGGGTTGCTTACGTGTGCTGACTACCGAGACGTGGTAACTAAACAGAAATACTAATGATGTGATGTTTTCTAAGCAATGGCAGATGAACTGAAAAATTGAATTATCCATAGCTATTAACTAATAATGGATATAATCAGGTTAGGGCGGCTTCCAAGTGTCTACAAATGAAAAAGAACATACAAGGACAGAGCATTATGATGATGTTCTACAGGGGGACCAATGAGACATTGCAAGATAAATGGAACTTGCCTCACCTTTGACTTTCACCTATGCCTCCCAAGCTCTGCAACTGCCTCTGATGACATGCTCAGATTTCTCAGTCCAAATCTTCACATAAGTGTGGTTCTTATGAAATTATCTGTTTTTTTTAAAATTTTCCTTGCAAATGATTATTCTTCTCAAGTTAATGCAAACAGGACCTGTTTGTCCTTTATCTAATACTTTCTCCTTTAAAGACGTAATATGATATTGCCATACACACTGAATGAAATCTCTGTAACTGTATAAATAAGACCATAATGAGTTCTGGGCTGATGGGGGGAGCACACCACCAACAAAACAAATACAAGTGTCTCCAGCATTTTCACTCATCTTGGTTGATTTACATAGGCTGCATGCCACATTTTATCCTGATGGCTTTCATTCTTCTACGGAATGTGTAACACAGAGACAATAATGGATGTGGCCTCTACTTACCAGCCTTGCCCCTTTACTGTACCAAGTAATATTACTGCGAGGAAGAGGCATTGTTCACTCCCTCTTAGGTAGCTTGTCTGAAAGAGATCAGTAATATTTTCTAATATGTTGAGTTCTGCTGTGCATAGCGACTTCTTGAGGGAATTTTCCTTGACATATTTGAAAAAAATTTATGAGCAGAAAAAATATTTTAATATCTTGATGAAAAATAAAACTGAACAATGTTTCATTACCACCAAAAGGATATAAAACATTAAATGGACAGAAATAATTATCATTAGGTTTGTAAGAGACATTTGAAGTCTTTTTTTAAATAACCTTTTAAAAAAACTATAATTATAATAAGTATTGTAGGCAATTTGGAAAATGCAAAAATTTGAAGAAAAATATATTTCATCAAAGAGATGACCACATAGAAACACGCTACTGATGTGTTAATGTATTTTTATTCCTGAGTGGGGAATGCATTTTTTTTTTCTAATTTAGCTGCCCAATGTTTGAATCTTTGAAGATGTTAACTGCCAAATTTTGGCTTTTCCACTCGCTTTTACAGCTGGATTGTGGAGCCATGACCCTGGCTAGCCTAGTGGGATGAAGCCGTCCCAGTTTGAATTGAGAGTCGAGAATGGAAGGACCAGGAACTGTAGAGAGTTCTTGGAGACAGAAGCAGTAGCAACAGCAGCAACATGCTAATTCCAGGAACATAAGAGGCTGCCCTTTGGTGGAGGTGCACCTGTTGGAGCCTGGAGCCTGGAGCCCAGAGCTGCACTGACCACTGTTGGTGAGCCCTCCTTTCGTACTCACTGTTTTGAAGCTGACTGATGATGTGGCATGATTTGGGTGGTGCTCTCGTTCCTGCCTTTTCCGTTTTGTCTTGCTAATTTTCTAAGCTCTATTGCAGCAACCGGCTTAATGATTTCCTGAGCTTCTCAATAGGCTTTTCATAGATTCTTTGTCTACAATGATCAGCTAGTCGATTTTTATTACTTGCAACCAGGAACATGGATGCATTTCCACTTTTTAAATATATACACACACCTGTGGTTTTTTTTATTTTTTTAAGTAGAAATTTTCACAGATTTATTTTACCTGTTTGGTAATCCAACACTAGGTCATGCATTTTGATCTTCTTAGTATCAGCTGCTTCTAGTTTTTTAAAATGGAGTGTGCTGTAGGGTCTTTTGAAACCATAAATTAAACAGTCTCTAAAATTCTTTCCTAATTCTTTGACAGTTGTAGTCTGGTTGTAGTTTTCCACTTTTACAGAAGGGGAACTTCTGTCTTACACTGGTTTAGGGTTGACGAATTTAGCAAATAAAAATACAGGACACACAGTTAAATTTGAATTTCAGATACACAGTGAATTTTCCTTAGTATATGTTTGTCCTGAATACTCGATAGGGCACACTTTTAATATTTGATATAGCAGCCCAATGCTGATCGGAACCTTCAGCCTCATTACCTGCTGTTACTCCTTAGAATAAAGTGTGATCTGGAGGAGTTATGTAAGGTCAGGCTCCACTACCTTACAGTCCATGAAACTCCTACATAGATTTGAGAATTAAGTCACCACTTTCTTCTTTTTTTCAACCTGATTAGATCTGTGCAATTTTGGGGAGAAATTCCTTAAAGTTTCCAGAACATAGATTATATCCTTTCTGTTTTCTAAGTCTACTATAGGCTGTTCCTGAAATGTTTTACTCTGTTGATCACTTCCATAACAGCAGGGGAGACTGTAGATTTGTACTGATGATGTTATTTTACTTTGAAGTCCAAATTATTTAATACTTACATGTTTGATGAAATGCATATGATATACATGCATACCTACATATATTTACATACATACACACATAAAGTGCTGGCTTATTTAATCTGTGGATATTCTGTGCAGTGGGTGTTTTTCCCTTTTATTGTAAATTTGGAAGCTTATGGCTTGGATGTTAAGTATTGTGGTTGCATCTACAACATTTATTTGCAAATCCAGCTCCCTCATCATTTTTCTATTTCCTTAGCCCACATTCATTCCCTTACACTAAATATGCACAATACAAACACAACTCCAATAACATTGTTTTTACCAATATTCTAAGTGCCAAACATAAATTAGAGAACAAGAAATCCAGCCTCAATTTGGAAATGCTTAGCCATTTCCCTTGATTTGCAAAATTAAGTAAAAGACATTTTCTTTAAAAGTTTGTTGGTAATTTTTTTTGGGGGGGATAGTGGGGGCCTATTCTGTCCTTCTTAGAGGAAAAAAATGTGGCTGAAAGTAATTCTCATAGACGGATGTAATACATTTTTTTTGTTTACTTAAAAATCAGTAAAACTTCCCTGTCTTTAGAAATTGATTATTTTCATTTGAATAACTGAGAGAACCTGAAGAGAAATTCCAAAGGACTCCTAAGCACTGGGTGACTTTCTGACCCATGAGAGAGCATTGGTATTTATTTTTTTCTCAGAAGTAATGCCTGAGGGCTTTTGAGGGAGGTACTAGAAAATTTGAAGAGCTATTCCTATTTCATTACTTCTTAGAATCTTGAATTCAGACAGAAAGAAAATAGTCAAAAGCAGATAAAACATTACTTTTGCCATTAAAAAGGAAAAACAAGTTCCTAGTAAGGTACAGGAGTATAGATGGAAACTTCTGAAAACTCTTAAGTATTCAAATCCAGGAATATTTAGTCACAGTGATTCTAGAACTAGTGTTTTGAGTCAGCCATTTTTGACACATACATCAAAGAGGTTAAAAGACAAAAACTGAGGAGTGAAAATGGAAATCCTCACTCTGCCTCCACCAAGGATAGCGTAGGGGTATAGGTTGACACCACTAATGTCTATTCAATATCCATATTCTCTGAGCTTATTCCTCACAGAGTGAGTTTGTTTAGGGTAACAATGTGTGCAGAAAAGTAAAAACACAAAGCCATCTTTAGTCAAGGCCTGAGATCTCTTTAAATCTCTGATCCACTATGAATCTTTCTGACTTCTGCCCACCAGCCAAAGAAAACTGGCTACTTTTAAGGGCTCCTGTGATTATATGAGGCTCATCTAGAAATCTCCCTTTTGCTGTGTAGCATAACATCAGTGAAGTGACATTTCATTCTATTCACAGTTTCACCCATTCAAGAGGAGAAGGCTGTATAAGGGACAGTATCATTTTTGGGAGGAGAGTCATTTATAGACACCTGCCTGCCACAACCACTAAGCAAAAAACATTGCCGATTAAACTATGGAACAATGTGCCCTTATAATCAATTTTAAAATCATCAATTTAAAATACATATTCCTATTTCAGAAATGTTAAAAAGGGAGAAAAAGTGCATTTTAAAAATCAGTATAGTATATTCTTTTCAATTTATTACCCATATTATTTCTATATATTACAATGAGGAAAGTGAAACAGAAAGGAATTTATCTAAAAACATAAAGCTGATGAGAGTTTAAGCCCAGAGCTACTGATATTGAAGCTTTGTACTTCATCTTTGATAGTAGAATGCCAGCCTGACAAGCCAGATGCTAGGCAGCAAGTCTTTACACCGAGCAGTTTGGGGGAAACACTACCCTTTTTCTCTGGATCTTCCTGTATGTTTCTTAGCACTGCAATTAGTGCCTCTCTATCTGCTGAGGTCCAAGGAGTTCCATACTGAAGCACCTCCTCCACAGGAACCCATGAGCAAAACAGAAAGAAAGAGGGTGCAAGTTTTTAGAGGCATTACTGGTATGATCCTGAGAGTAGCCACAATGGGGCTCTGTGGCTGAATTTGTGACCAGAGAGGAGAATCAGTAGAAAAGTTTATAATAGTAGACACTAGTGAGACATTTCTGGAGAATAACTTAGCGTCACGTGGCAAAATCCTTAAAATATTCATGTGTATTGACCAATAATCTCTCTCCTAAGAAATAACTCTTAAAAAGAAAAATGTCATCATTGTGGGTCAAACAAAAAAAAAAGATAATGAGATGTTCATCACAGCATTGTTTATAATATCAAAAAGCCTGGAACCAATCTCTATGCTCTGCATACAGTTAAATAAATTAAGCTGCATATATGAAAAATAATGTTATAGATTATTTTCATCGAAATGAAAAAGTGTTTGAACATACCATTAAGTTTTAAAATCCTATTACAAAAGCCTATACAGTACAAGTTAATGTGTGAATTAAGAGGGTCAATAGTACAGTTAAGAGCAGAGCTCTGCAGCCAGATTGCTTGTGTTTAAGCTGTCTTGCCACTAACTAGCCTTGTGAACTTTGGCAAATTATTATTTCTTTTAGGTTGATTCTTTTTTGAATTACTATTTTTTATTTCAATATTTTGGGGAGTACAGGTGGTTTTTGGTTACATGGATGATATCTATAGTGGTGAATTCTGAGATTTTAGTGTACCCGTCACCCAAGGAGTGTACACTGTAGCCAGTATGTAGTCTTTTATTCTCACCCCTGCCCAACCTCCTCCTACCAAGTTCCAAAGTCCATTACATCGCTCTCTGTATGTCTTTGCTTCCTCATAGCTTAGCTCCTACTTATCGCTTAGCTCCCAGTGAGAGCATATGACATTTGGTTTTCCATTCCTGAGTTACTTCACTTAAAGAGTAATGGCCTCCAGCTCCATCAAAGATGCTGTAAAAGATATTATTTCATTCCTTTTTCTGGTTGAGTAGATTCCATGGCATGTAGATACCACATTTTCTTTATCCACTTGTTGGCCGGTGAGCACTTAGGTTGGTTCTGTGTCTTTGCAATTGTGAATTATGCTGCTAGAAACATGTGTGTCCTTGTGTCTTTTTCATAGAAAGACTTATTTTCCTCTGGGTAGATACCTGATAGTGAGATTACTAGTGGTAGGTCTACTTTTAGTTCTTTAAGGAATCTCCATACTGTTTTCCATTGTGGTTGTACTGATTTACATTCCCACCAGTCGTGTAGAAGTGTTCCCTTTTCACCTCACCCATGACAACATCTATTGTTTTTTGACATTTTAAGTTATGGGCATTCTTGCAAGAGTAAGGTGGTATCTCATTGTGATTTTAATTTGCGTGTTCATGATGATGAGTGATGTTGACCATTTTTTTATACGTTTGTTGGCTGTTTGTGTGTCTTCTTTTGAGAAATGTCTATTCATGTCCTTTGGTGGGCAAATTACTTAAGTGGGCAGTGATACTTCTCGCACCTGATTGTAACAGATAAATTCTCATTTGTTAATCCACATACAAAATCACAACCATAGTAATATACAACTATAATGGCTAGCAGTATAAACCTGTATTATATGCTAGGTACTGTTCTAAACACTTTATGCATAGGAACTCAGTTTCTCTTCACAAACAACCCTACTTGCCTGTGTTTTCCCCATTTTGCAGATGGGATAAATGAGGCTCTCCTATGTTTGATTTCCTCTCTTATCATGGATAACTGCAGTGTCCTTGCTTTCCATAAATTATATCTACCTCTGACCTATTCTTGTCACAACAGAAAGAAAAACTGTAAAAATGCAAACTAAATAACTCATTTCCGCCCTCTACTTAAAACTCTGCAGTGTTTTTTTATTCTGTGGGAGAAAGTACAATCCCAGTGTCTTAGCAAGACCTTCAAGGTACTATCTGATCTTCCCACTTGAACAATCTCAACTCAAGTTACTTTTCCTTACTCAAAATTCCTAGCCACACTGGGGCATCTTTCCAAGTCCTTGAACAGTGCCATCTTTTCTTGCCCCTGTTTCTTCTCACTAGAATTATTTTTCCCTCCGTTATCACATGAACAACCCATGGGTAGTCTCCAGATCTCCCTTAATGTCTCTTCTTCCACAGGATTTCTACGAAATCCTTATGCTTTTATTCTTTTATTCTTTTTTGAGACAGAGTATCATTCTGTCACCTAGGCTAGAGTGCAATGGCACAATCTCAGCTCACTACAACCTCTACCTCCTGGGTTCATGTGATTCTCCTGCCTCAGCCTCCCAAGTAGCTGGGATTACAAATGCACACCACTACGCCTGGCTAATTTTTCTATTTTTAGTAGAGATGGGGTTTTGCCATGTTAGCCAGGCTGGTCTTGAATACCTGACTTCAGGTGACCTACCCACCTCAGCCTCCCAAAATGCTGTGACTACAGGTGTGAGCCACTGAGCCTGGCCTGCTTTTATTCTTTATCATAAAACATGTCTATTTTATTTTCTGTCTCCTCTTACAAATTGTAATTATACATCTAATTTTGTGTAGTCTGTCACTATATTGGACCAGGAGTTTCATGCAGATAATATCTTTTTATTCACTATTTTAATTAACTCAGTGACTAACATATGCTTGCACCTCATTGGCGTTTAATACATAGCTGTTGGATGGATGGATACATGGATGAATAGATAGATGAATAGATGAATGGGATGGATGGATGGATAGATAGATGGATGGATAGATGGACAGATGAATGAATGGGTTGGGTGGATGGATAGATGGATAGATGAATGAGTGGGTTTGGT
Organism: Cebus imitator; assembly: GCF_001604975.1. Taxonomy (NCBI): domain Eukaryota; kingdom Metazoa; phylum Chordata; class Mammalia; order Primates; family Cebidae; genus Cebus; species Cebus imitator. Next base: position 2,940,510 of record NW_016107414.1, read on the forward strand.
GGGTGGATGGATAGATGGTTAGATGGGTAGAAGAATGGATGGGATAGATAGATGGATTAATGGGTGCTTCAGCTCAAGTATGTTTTCTTTTATGTAGAAAGGGATTTCTACCTTCTTACCATAAAAGCATGTGTGCACAACAGTTTCCTATCCAGTGGCGTTCCTTATGTTTTGTGTGTACATCCATGCACATCTGTTGTTACCATTAATTTGTGAGCCCCTTGAAATGAGGGATCAGCTCTTACTCAACTCTGTTTTCTCCTCAGCTTTTGGCACCTCTTGCACTAGTAAGGGTTCAGCATGTGTTTGCTGAGTTGAAACAAGAATATGCTAGTTGACTGGGATAGCTAATTTGATAAAGTAATTGCTGTTAATGAGTAAAAATGGCTCAATATGCACTTCTTCCTGGTTAATATTTTTGCATTTATATAGGAATCTCTTGCTATTAGAAAAGTCTTTGGTGACTTAAACTGGAGATTTGAGGTTCTGAGAGAGATTCCAGAATTTCAGAGATAGGCACACTTGGTAATCCTCACATCATATCATGTAGGCAAACGTCTGTCTAGGTACAGCACTTGCCCTAAATGCATAAATGGGAAATCATGAAAGCTGCCAGTTGCTGATTATTTACCATGTGCTGGGCATGTGCTAAGCAGTTCATATATGCATTCACTCCCTTTGATTAATCCTCACTATACTCCCATAAAGGTGGTGGCATTACCCTCCTTTTTACAGAGAAAAGAATAAAGGTAGAGAAAATAAGTAATTTCGCCAAGGTCATTTAGCTAATAAGAAACACAGTTGGTATTTGAACTTGGTCCGTCTGACTCCACATCCTCTTAAGTGGTACCTTGTGTTTACTACCTCCCAACAGATTGCAGGGTTATCCTGCTGTGTTCTCTGGTTATGCAATTAAATGACAATATTGCACAGTTTGAGGAGGGAAGGTAATATGAGGATGTGATACAGGCTGACACAGACAGAGTCTGCTGCATGCAAGCAGAATGTTAATGCTTAGCCAATGGGGACTTACTGGAAATGTGCCAATAACAGGCAGAAATGAAGCCAGCTGAGGGGCAGCAGAGAAGGCTCACCCAGACAGAGCAAAGGCAGGTGGGAGCAGCCGGGATATGGAAGAAGTGGAAGCAGTTCTGGGGGAAATGAAGAGACCCTATTGCCCTCTTTCTCTGCAGCCTGGCAGGGGTAATTTGTAGATTTTTTTTTCTATCTTAATCTGATTTTGCGATTCATAAAGTGTTTTTTAAATTAGAAGAGTTAGGGATTTCTTCTTCTGTTCTTGAAAGGAAATAATTAAAAATGTTAGAGAATATTTGTCCTTGATATTCAAGGAAGTCTGTGAGGGGATAAGTATAGAAATAAAGAAGTTGTCTCACACAGTGAATATTTAAATATCCTATACTTCTCCAAAGAGACAATTTTTTTTGTGACAAAGTATTATACTGTGCTTCTCAGCTTAATTCATTATTGTTGCATTTATAATTTAATTTATTACTTTGATCAACTTGAGAATGAACTAAAATATCAGCTATCCAAAAATGGAAGGAGTGATGGTTTGGGACATACGTTGACAAATGTTTGCCCAAGGCAAAGCAGGTCTTGAAAGGAAGCTACACTTTAATTAAAAGCTATGCCTTTTACATTTCAACATTTGTTTGTCTTTAATGAAAGTTTAGATAAAGGGGTTTGTTAATTACATATCTGTTTCCCAATGTGGTCCTCTTTCATTTACTTTTGTTATAATGGCTTTTTCCAATTTCTCTTAACTGATTAGAACATAGCAAATATTCCAAGTTATTAAGGGTTATAGCTATAAACTCCCAGTAATTAGTAAAACTACTTTATTAATTAATGCATTTATCTGACCTCAAAATTGAAGTGTCTCGAGGTCATATTGTGAGATGAGTTGTAGGTAAAAGTGGAGAAAAGTGCAGGGCCATTCAAATCTATGAGAGTTATTTACTTGATTTCAGAGAAGTAGAATAAATAGGTTTTTTTTTTGTTCAAATGAGGTGCAGCTGTTAGCAGAACACTACATGTTTGAGATATAAAACATTAAATAGCATATATCATATATAATAGCCATGAGCATTTCAGATGGTTCTTTTAAAAATGCATAAAGCTTTTTTTTTTAAATGTTTTCAGGGCTGTTTTGGGAGTTTTTTAAAAAAAATATATTTTATTGCACTTTAGGTTCTGGGGTACATGTGCTAGACATGCAGGATTGTTGCATAGGTACATACACGGCAATGTGGTTTGCTGCCTCCATCCCCCTGTCACCTATATCTGGCATTTCTCCCCATGTTATTCCTCCTCAACCTCCCTACCCCCCACTGTCCCTCCCCTATTCCCCACCAACAGACCTCAGTGTGTGATGCTTCCTTCCCTGTGTCCATGTGTTCTCATTGTTTAACACCCACCTGTGAGCGAGAATATGTGGTGTTTGTTTTTCTGTTCTTGTGTTAGTTTGCTGAGAATGATGGTTTCCAGATTCATCCATGTCCCTACAAAGGACATGAACTTATCATTTTTATGGCTGCATAGTATTCCATGGTGTATATGTGCCACATTTTTCCTGTCCAGTCTATCATTGATGGACATTGGGGTTGGTTCCAGGTCTTTGCTATTGTAAACAGTGCTGCAGTGAACATACCCGTGCATGTGTCTTTATAATAGAATGATTTATAATCCTTTGGATATATACCCAGGAATGGGATTGCTGGGTCAAATGGAATTTTTATTTCTAGGTCCTTGAGGAATTGCCACGCTGTCTTCCACAACGGTTGAACTAATTCACACTCCCACCAACATTGTAAAAGTGTTCCTATTTCTCCACATCTTCTCTAGCATCTGTTGTCTCCAGATTTTTTAATGATCATCATTCTAACTGGCATGAGATGGTATCTCAATATGGTTTCTATTTGCATTTCTCTAATGACCAGTGATGATGGGTGTTTTATCATGTTTGTTGGCCTTATAATTGTCTTCTTTTGAAAAGTGTCTGTTCATGTCATTCACCCACTTTTGAATGTATGTGTTTGTTTTTTTCTTGTAAATCTGTTTCAGTTCTTTGTAGATTCTGGATATTAGCAGATGGGTAGACTGTAAAAATTTTTTCTCATTCTGTTGGTTGTCAGTTCACTCTAATGATTGTTTCTTTTGCTGCACAGAAGCTCTGGAGTTTAATTAGATCCCATGTGTCTATTTTGGGTTTTGTTGCCAGCGCTTTTCGTGTTTTAGTCATGAAGTCCCTGCCTATGCCTATGTCTTAAATGGTTTTTGCCTAGGTTTTCTTCTAGGGTTTTTATGCCATTAGTTCTTATATTTAAGTCTTTAATCCATCTGGAATTAATTTTAGTGTAAGGTGTCAGGAAGGGGTCCAGTTTCTGCTTTCTGCACATGGCTAGCCAGTTTTCCAAACACTATTTATTAAACAGGGAATCTTTTCCCATTGCTTGTTTTTGTCAGGTTTGTCAAAGATCAGGTGGTTGTAGATGTGTGGCATTGCCTCTGAGCCTGTGTTCTGTTGCATTGGTCTATATGTCTGTTTTGGTACCAGTACCATACTGTTTTGATTACTGTAGCCTTGTAGTATAGTTTGAAGTCACGTAGCATGATGCCTCCAGCTTTGTTCTTTTTGCTTAGAATTGTCTTGGTTATACAGGCTCTTTTTTGGTTCCATAATGAAGTCTAAGGTGGTTTTTTCCAGTTCTGTGAATATGGTCATAGGTAGCATGATGAGGATAGTGTTTGAATCTATAAATTACTTTGAGCAGTATGGCCATTTTCACAATATTGATTCTTCCTAACCATGAGCATGGAATGATTTTCCATCTGTTTGTGTCCTCTCTTATTTCCTTGAACAGTGGTTTGTAGTTCTCCTTGAAGAGATCCTTTACATTCTTTGTTAGTTGTATTCCTAGGTATTTTATTCTCTTTGTAGAAATTGTGACTGGTACTTCAATCTTGATTTTGGCTCTCTTTAGGTCTGTTATTGGTGTACAGGAAGGCTTGTGATTTCTGCACATTGATTTTGTGTCCTGAGACTTCGCTGAAGTTGCTTATCTGTTTCAGGAGATTATGGGCTGAGATGATGGGGTCTTCTAAATATATAATCATGTGGTATGCAAATAGAGACAATTTAACTTCCTCCTTTCCTAATTGAATACACTTTATTTCTTTTTCTTGCCTGATTGCTCTGACTAGAACTTCCAATAATATGCTGAATAGGAATGGTGAGAGAGGGCATCCTTGTCTAGTGCCAGATTTCAAAGAGAATGCCTCCCTTTTTTGCCCATTCAGTATGATATTGGCTGTGGGTTTGTTGTAAACAGCTTTTATTATTTTGAGATACATTCTGTCAATACCTAGTTTCTTGAGAGTTTTTAGGATAAAGAGCTATTCAATTTTGTCGAAGGTCTTCTCTGCATCTATTGAGATAATCATGTGGTTTTTGTCTTTGGTTCTGTTTATGTGATAGATTACATTTATAGACTTGCATATGTTGAACCAGCCTTGCATCCCAGGGATGAAGACTGTGTGATTGGGATGGATAAGCTTTTTGATGTGCTGTTGCAATCGGTTTGCCAATATTTTGCTGAAGATTTTTGCATCTGTGTTCATCATGGATATTGGCTGGAAGTTTTCTTTTTTTCTTGAGTCTCTGCTGAGTTTTGGTATCAGGATAGTGTTGATCTCATAAAATGATTTGGGAAGGATTCCCTCTTTTTGGATTGTTTGGAATAGTTTCAGAAGGAGTGGTACTAGCTCCTCTTTGTATGTGTGGTAGAATTCGGCTGTGAACCCATCTGGACCTGGGCTTTTTGTTGTTGGTGGTGGTGGGCTATTAATTGCTGCCTCAACTTCAGCCCTTGTTATTGGTCTATTCAGGGTTTTGACTTCTTCCTGGTTTAGGCTTGGGAGGGTGCAAGTGTCCAGGTATTTATCCATTTTTTTCCAGGCTTACTTGTTTGTGTTCATAGAGTTGTATGTAGTAATCTCTGATGGTAGTTTGTATTTCTGTGGAATCGGTGGTGATGTACCTTTTACTGTTTTTTATTGGATTTATTTGATTCTTCTGTCTCTATTTTTAAAATTAATCTGGCTATTGGTCTATTTTGTTGATCTTTTCAAAAAAGCAGCTCCTGAATTTATTCGTTTTTGAAGGGTTTTTGTATCTCTATTTCCTTCAGTTCTGCTCTGATCTTAGTTATTTCTTGTCTTCTGCTAGATTTTGAGTTTTTTTGATCTTGCACCTCTAGCTATTTCAATTTTGATGATAGGGTGTCTATTTTAGATCTCTCCTTGCTTCTCATGTGGGCATTTATTGCTATAAATTTTCCTCTAGACACTGCTTTAAATGTGTCCCAGAACTTCTGCTATATTGTGTCTTCATTCTTGTTGGTTTCTAAGAACATCTTTGTTTCTGCCTTCATTTCTTTGTTTATCCAGTCAACATTCAAGAGCCAGTTGTTCAGTTTCCATGAAGTTGTGCAGTTCTGAGTTAGTTTCTTAATTCTCAGTTCTAATTTGATTGCAGTATGGTCTAAGAGACTGTTTGTTATGATTTCTGTTCTTTTGCATTTGTTGAGGAATGATTTATTTCCAATGATGTGGTCAGTTTTAGAGTAGGTGTGATGTGGTGCTGAGAAGAACGTATATTTTGTGGATTTAGGGTGGAGAGTTCTGTATATGTCTATTAGGTTTGATTGATCCAGCTGGATATTCTTGAGTTCAAGTCCTGGATATCCTTGTTGATTTTCTGTCTCATTGATTTGTGTAATATTGATAGTGGAGTGTTAAAGTCTCCCACTATTATTGTGTGGGAGTCTAAGTCTCTTTGTAGGTTGTTAAGAACTTGCCTTATGCATCTGGGTGCTCCTGTATTGGGCGTGTATATATTTAGGATCATTAGCTCTTCTTGTTGCATTGATCCTTTTACCATTATGTAATGCCCTTCTTTTTCTCTTTTGATCTTTATTGATTTAAAGTCTATTTTATCAGAGACTAGGATTGTAACTCCTGCTTTTTCTTGCTCTCCATTTGCTTAGTAATTCTTCCTCCATCCCTTTATTTTTAGCCTATGTGTATCCTTACATGTGAGATGGGTTTCCTGGATACAGCACACCGATTGTTTTTGACTTTTTATGCAATTTGCCAATCTGTGTCTTTTGATTAGGGCATTTAGCCCATTTACATTTAAGGTTAATATTGTTATGTGTGAATTTGATCCACCATTTTGATGCTAGCTGGTTGTTTTGCCCATTACTTGACACAGTTTTTCATTGTGTCAATGCTTTTTACCATTCGGTCCATTTTTGGAGTGGCTGGTACTAGTTGTTCCTTTCTGTGTTTTGTGTTTCTTTCAGGAGGTCTTGTAAGGCAGGCCTGGTGGTAACAAAATCTCTCAGTAATTGTTTGTTCATAAAGGATTTTATTTCTCCTTTGCTTATGAAGCTTAGTTTGGCTGGATATGAAATTCTAGTTTGAAAGTTCTTTTCTTTAAGAATGTTGCATATTTGCCCCCACTCTCTTCTGGCTCATAGGGTTTCTGCTGAGAGATGTGCTGTGATTCTGATGGGCTTCCCTTTGTGGGTAACCTGACCTTTCTCTCTGGCTACACTTAGCATTTTTTCCTTCATTTCAACCCTGGTGAATCTGATGATTATGTGCCTTGGGGTTGCTCTTCTTGAGGAATATCTTTTGGTATTCTCTGTATTTCCTGGACTTGAATATTGGCCTGCCTTGCTATATTGGGGAAGTTCTCCTGGATAATATCCTGAAGAGTGTTTTCCAGCTTGGATTCATTGTCTCCATCGCATTCAGGTACATCTATCAAATGTAGATTAGGCCTTTTCACATAATCCCATATTTCTTGGAGGCTTTGTTCATTTCTTTTTACTCTCTTTTCTCTAATCTTGCCTTCTTATTTTATTTCATTGAGTTGATCTTCTATCTCTGATATCCTTTCTTTTGCCTGGTCGATTCAGCTATGTATGCTTATGTATGCTTTGCGGAGTTCTCATGTTGTGTTTTTCAGCTCCATCAATTCATTTATATTCTTCTCTAAGCTGTTTATTCTCCTTAGCATTTCATCAAACTTTTTTCAAAGTTCTAAGTTTCTTTGCATTGGGTTAGAACATGCTCTTTTAGCTCAGAGAAGTTTGTTATTACCTACCTTCTGAAGCCTGTTTCTGTCCATTCATCAGACTCATTCTCCATGCAGCTTTGTTCCTTTGCTGGTGAGGAGTTGTGATCCCTTGGAGGAGGAGAGGCGTTCTGGTTTTGGGTGTTTTCATCCTTTTTGCACTGGTTTCTTCCCATCTTTGTGGATTTATCTACCTATCGTCTTTGTAGTTGGTGACTTTCAGATGGGTTCTCTGAGTGAACATCCTTTTTGTTGATGATGAAGTTATTTCTTTCTGTTTTTTAGTTTTCCTTCTAACAGTCAGGCCCCTCTGCTGTAAGACTTCTGGATGTCCACTGCAGACCCTGCTTGCCTGGGGATCACCTGCGATGGCTGCAGAACAGTGAGGGTTGCTGCCAGTTTCTTCTTCTGCTATCTTTGTCCCAGAAGGATACCAGCCAGATGTCAGCCTGAGCTTTCCTTTATGAGATAAATTTTTGGATATGCAGGGGTCAAGGAGCTACGTGAGGAGACAGTCTGTCCCTTATAGGAGCTCAAGTGCTGAGCTGTGAGCTTGGTTGTTCTGTTCAGAGCTGCCGGGTAGGTACATTTAAGTCTGCTTTAGTGGAACTCATAACTGCCTTTTTTCCCAGGTGCTCTGTCCTGGGAAGGTGGGGCTTTATTTATAAGTTCCTGACATTCGGCTGCCTTTTTTCAGAGATGCCCTGCCCAGTGAGGAGGTAGCCTAGTCACAGTCCGCCAGCAGAGGCGTTGCTGAGCTACCTTGGGCTCTGCCCAGCTGCTGTGTGAAATTCCTTGTAGTTTTGTTTATAGAGGAGTAGTTAGAACTGCCTCAGTAATTGTGGTCTGCCTCAGTAATGGCAGACTACCTCTGTAATGGTGGTCTGCCTCAGTAATGGTGGACTGCCCAGGTAATGGCAGATTGCCTTGGTAATGGTGGACTGCCACGGTAACTGCAGACTGCCTTGGTAACTGTGGACTGCCTCTGTAGTGGCAGTCTGCCTCGGTAGTGGCGGATGCCCTTCCCCTAACAGAGCTTGACCATCCCGGGTCCAGCTGTGCTTGCTGTGAAACTCTTAATCCAGAATGTTTCAGATTGCTGGCCTTTGTGGGGGTGGGACCTGCTGAGCCAGATCACCTGGCTCCCTGTTTCAGCCCCTTTTTTTTTCAGTCGAGTGGGCGGCTCTGTCTCCCAGGAGTTCCAGGTGCCAGTTGAAACAGCTGCCCAGATTTGTGTGAGTTTTTGTGGGGAGACCTGCTGGGCTGGCTGAAACAGCTGTGCTGGAAACTCATGGTGCTTTTTGGCCCAGGAATCACCTGGTCTGTGGGCAGCACTAACTCATTTAGAATTGCAGTGTTCACTCACCCTCTGCATTGTTCTCTCTGGGAATTGCACTCCGGAGCTGTTCCTATTTGGCCATCTGGGATCTGCCAAGCTTTTTTTTTTTTTTAAAAAAAGGTAAGATGAATAGACCTGTACATAAAATATAAGAAAATATTAACATTAATAAATTAAAAAATAAAGAAAATATAATAAAAATTATCTGTAATGTCATGTCCCAATTATAAACATTTTTGGTATTTAAGTCTAAGTTTTCATATGTATCTTCATGTCTAGATACACATATATGTACTCAGACATATTAATTGAGCTCATAATGCATTTGCATTTGTTTATATAAGTGCACATATTTATATATTACATTTTAGATTCTGTTCAGAATTTTCTGTTTTCTTATTTCCTATGTTACTAAGGTACAATGAATAATTCCATCAGTGAGGATTCTTTGGTAGCAAGCATTGGAAACCAGCTTTGACTAACATAACCAAAAAACGAGTTTATCTGAAGGGTTGATGAATGCTCAGAATTGAAGAAATCAGACTTAGAAAGAAAAAAAGTTAGTTCCAGAAGGTGTGGATTGCAGAGACTGCTTGACAGTTTCATTCAACTGCCCCTTCTGCAGTGAATGAATTTCAGCAAACTTGAGTCCTATTTGCCACTCTTCAGAGAAATTCAAGGGAGAGTGTGTCTACTTTGTCAGACTTAGATAATGAGTCTTCCCTTTAGCTGAAAGGGAGTACAGATCAGGACCCATTAATTAATTTTCCAGACTATGTCCAGAAGCAGAAAAGGTAGTTTCTTTTAAAGAAATCAGAAAAATTGTTACTGAAAGAAGATGGGATGAAAGGGGTGCACAGATACCACCAATATCTGCTGCCATGATTTTCTAACCACATTTTGGTCATTCTTATGCTTCAATGAAGTTTTGAGTTCCTCTAGGATAGTGATTCTCAACCAGGGGTGATTCTGTGCCCTAGGGAACACTTGGCAATGTCTGAAGACATTTTAAGTTGTCAAAACAGGGGGAATTCCTATTGGCATCTAGTGGGTAGAGGCTGAGGATGCTGCTAAACATCCTGCAACACACAGGACAGCCCCACATGACAAAGGATTATTTGGTTTCAAATGTCAACAGTCTCGATGTTGAGAACTCTAGTCTAGGTAAGAGTTGGCACATTTTACCTCCTTTTGAGTACCCTTAGTAGAATTTATTGATACCTTCTGCGACATTACCATCTCTGTCTCCACTTTGAAAGATGAGAAATGCCAAAACAAAATGGCATATCATTGCATATATGATCTAGTATTCTTCCCTGAAAAATAAATTCCACTGATCAAAAAAAGGAAGAGACCAACCTGATCAAAGTAATCTGAAGCTTTTATAAGTATAGTGGATACCACCTGGCTTCTGAATGCTCAGATAAATTCAGGGAAGTGGGAATGAAAGAGGAAGGAAAGACATGGAATTCCACTTTTATAGGATAGATTGTGACTAAATTATATGGCAGAGAGGAAGAATTTTAGGATAAGTCAGGAGGGTGTGTAGCCAGACTAGCACAATAATACATTTGGGGAATATTGAGAGAAAGTTCTGACTAAGTAAGGCAGAGGATGCAACTTTTGGTGAGTTCAGGGGACAGACGGGTGACAAAAATGAATAATACTGAACAGAATATGACAATAAGAGTGGTGGAAACTGTGAGACCACAAGCCCTGTGTACAGGGGCCAGCCCTTACTCATTATTGGACAGTTATTTTCTTGTAGGAATAGGGGCCCAGTATTTCTTGACCTACTAAGCTTCAAGGGCAGCTGGAAATCTGGATTTCATGCGGTGCTTACCAATTTGTAAATACTACAAATAAATTATATTTTTTAAATAAGCTCTTTGTAGGATGAATACAACATATCGTAAGTCAAATTTGGTCTTCCTCCACCACTTTAGCTTCTGAAAGGGTGCATACTCAGATTATAGAGACTCTTAAACATCAAGGAACAATGCAAATGCACAGGCTTGTAGACTTTGAGACCAAGTGGAAGCCTTATGTAGACACACATTTTAAAAGACTTTATTTTTCTCCTTTACTCTCTTTTCCCTCCAAAGCAGAACTTCTTTTGTGATTGAGAGGGGTTGACTATCACACACTCCCTCCTGAATCAGTTTTGTGCTGCTGCCAGTTTTTCTGCCACTGCCTGTCGCAAGACCAGCACCCCTGGTGCCATGATAACCTTTCTGCATGGCTCTACCCCATGCTAGAACCCACTTGCTTTTCCTCTTCTCCAAGTAACACTAAGCCAGGCTGAGTGATAGAGTAGACTTCTGGGGATGGTTCCATAGGCACTGGAGAGAATTTTAGCTGAGGTGCACAAGCATGTCCTCAAGGGAAGAGAATGGACTCTGGAGCCAGCTGCCTGGCTGTGGATCTCAGTTTTACCTCCACATCTGACGCTGAGTGACTCTTGTGTGTTATTCTCACCTAAGCGTAGTGTGAGGGTTAAATCAAGCTAGTGCATGGAGCATGCTTAGAACGCTGTTACTGAAAATATATCAGTCTATCTGCCCTGAAGGTCATTTCTTTTTTTTTTTTTTTGAGATGGAGTTTTGCTCTTGTTACCCAGGCTGGAGTACAATGGCATGATCTCTGCTCACCGCAACCTCTTCCTCCTGGGTTCAAGCAATTCTCCTGCCTCAGCCTCCCGAGTAGCTGGGACTACAGGCGTACACCACCGTGCCCAGCTAATTTTTGTATTTTTAGTAGAGACGGGGTTTCACCATGTTGACCAGCATGGTCTCGATCTCTTGACCTTGTGATCCACCCGCCTCAGCCTCCCAAAGTGCTGGGATTATAGGCGTGAGCCACCATGCCCAGCCTGAAGTTCATTTCTTAATGGCCATGTTCCCACAAGTATCTAACTTTAGTCATAAACTTACATCGTCTCCTCAAATATTTTTCTTCTTTCTGGTCCCTTTATCTGTCCCATCTCACACCCTATCTGAATTCTTTTTAGTCTTAGCCAGAAAACAACACCATATTCTTCTTCTGGGGAATACTTTATTTTCTTTGTGTTTTGCGTCATCTTCTCTTTCAAGACCAGGGTAGAGAAATCCTCATTTTTAGCACACAAAGTGGACTGCTAGAGTTAGGATACTTGATTGCAGGTGACACCAAACATGATTCAAACAGGCTCAAAAAATAAATGACATTAATTGGCTCTTGTTACAGAGGAGGTAGAGCTGCAGTAGGACTGATACCAAGCACAGCTTGGTCCTGCGCTAACAGTGTCTTCAAAGCCCCACTTTCCTTCTATCTCCCGACTTCCATCCATGGTATCTGGTTTATCCTAGCCCCAGTTCTATTCATGATCCCCACATTGCCGTTACCCATGAGCCACTTCCTCACTGGGAATGCCTCTTTTCCAGCAAAATCCTCAAACTTTTTAATTAAAATCTCTTCACCCAAATGTCCATCCTGTACCAATTACTGTAGCCAGAGAAGTAAAAGGCTGATTGGCTTAGTGAAGTCATGTGCTTTGTTTTTAGAGATGAGTGGCATAAGAGTCACTGGAACCCTGAGGACCACAGATGGTAACACAAGCTGTTAGAAGTAGGAAAAGCCACATCCATATGTATGTGCACAACAGGGCCCAAAAAGTATTCTTTTAGACTAGTGGTTCTCATATATGAGCTTACATCAGAAACACCTAGAAGGCCTGTTAAAACACAGAATTATGGTCCCATTCCCAGAGTCTCTGATCTCGGATGGAGCCTGAGAATTTTTGTTTCCAATGAGTTCCCCAGATGATACTCATGCTGTCAGTCTAGGAAGGGAATTTTGAAAGTCACTGAGTTAGACCGAATTAAACAGAACAATAAGTGATCCCTTTGAAATCAGAAGAAGCTACCCTTAGTTGTAATTTTAAATTATGTTTTAATTTTTATTTGATTTTTCAAGATACTTCAAGTAACCTGGTCCAGGTGCTAAAACAGGTCCATGGAGGTGATTTGACTCCTCCAGGTCCCATAAGTACTTTGTGGCCAAACTTAGAAAAGATCTCTTTTATGACTGCATCATGCTGTCTTTACAGAATGGATGATGGGGCACCATTCTAGGGCATATTATAGAAAGCATCCTGGTAGGAGAGTGGTACTGCAGGAACACAGCAAATGCTTCTAAAGTAAATGAAGCAGTTTGGGTGCTGTCTCCTATACCCAAGATTTAGATGGAAATGGTCTCCGACAGCCAAGATTTGGATGGAAATGGGATTCATACCTCAGCTTTGAGATGCATCTTTGCTCTTATGAACAAACATGGTGCCTTCCGGCTTCTGGGGATGTGCTCTCCACTGTCCTAATACACACCAGGAAGACAGCAGAGGTTGAACATCCTGCTTTTGAACAGAGGTTAAATCTGAAAACTGGATACCTTAGAGAGATTGATTCAAAAGTAGTTCACCTTTCACCAAGGTGAACATTGAAGGAATGAAAAAAAGAATTTGTCTTTGAGAGGCACCCTCTAATAAGGCAGACCATCTGGTTCCCTGATTTAAAAGATCTTTCCTCGGGGCTCTTGGGAAGGCATGTCTCTCACTTCTTCAGCTTTTCCTTCCCATGGTTTAGGAGCTGCCCAGTAGAGAATTCTCCAATACCACCTTCCACACTCCCTCAGACACTTGACAGCATTTCTCCGCTCTGAATTAATACCGAGAGTGGAATCCTTATTGTACAAGCCCCAGCAGCAAATTTGTAGTTGTCTGCTTCAGTGTGTTGCTGCAGAAAAAGTCATTGTCCATCTGGTGACACATTCTTTCTTTTCTCCCTCTCTTCTTTTCTTCTTTCCTTCCTGTAGATATTTAGCAAACTTTCCTGAACAAGGGATGCCACAGGGATTAAGAAGGCTATATAAGGTATAATCTCCAGCCTCAAAGAACTATCGGTCTGTTGGAGAACATTAAATCTGATCCTGAACACTTAAAATTCAAGACAGAGGTGGCTAGTAGTAAGCAGAATCCAACATTATTTATACCATATTACCTCCATATTTTATACAGTCATTCATTTGGTTGTTATTTCAACATAGAGTCATTAAATTCTATTCCAGGAAGTGCAGATACTGTAGTGAACAGGATCAAAAAGGTCTCCTGTAGGGAGTGGGGGCTGTGGTAGAAAGAGAACAGGTTCACAGAGAGAGAGTGGCTGGGCAAGGTGGCTTTGGATACTGTGAGCTACAACTTAAATCCTTATGCAAAATAATTGCTGAGTAAAAGTGGTATTTGCACCAATTCCTCACTAAGTGCAAACAAAATACAGTGTATGGAATTACGGCCGAAGCGCTGATTAAGAAGTGACAGCAGAGATTTTTCGATAATGAAGGGAAGAACGGCAGTTGTTTGGAGGCCTGCCAGGTTCTTGCAATTAATTTTGCTCAAAAGTCAGCAGGATGCCGTGCTGTGGCTCTGCAGACTGAGTGGGCATTTTGCTTCCCAGATTGGCTGGGACTTGGTTTGATTTTTGAATATGAGAGCTTTTCCCCACCCGTTTTTCTCATCCTTCCTAAAAAGCAGCCATCGTTTTCACATGGAAAGAGTCTTCATATCCACTGGGTGAAATGGGAAAGGAGTGATGTAGCAAAATAATAGTGGCCTCCTCCAATGTCATCATGACTCAGGAGTCAAGTGTGAGTGTGGGTGGTTCTCCACATCCTCACATTAAAATAAAAAAGTAAGTAGTTTGAAACGAGTGGAAAAGTTCAGAGTGTGCAATAAACTCAGAGGACTTAGCAGGTCAGGGCTGGCGTAGGCTGCAGTTACATTCCAGAACTATTGAGAAGAACAATTTGCCCATCAATACAAACAAAAATGACAGTTTCTATTGAAACCACTAGGTGAATTTGTTGGGGGAACAGAACATTTATACAATTCAATGAATCTTCCCACAGATCATTTTTATAGAGAGAAAAAAAGGTACCTCTAAAGCAGAGAAGTCTCCCAGAAACTACCTCACTCATGTAATCCGTATTAACAATAGAACAAATTAATATTGTATGCCTCCTGGGGCGCTGAGAAAAACACAATATCACTCACAGAGCATTCACGTGTAACTCCGATCTAATCATAAGGAAACTATCAGACAGACCTAAATTTAAGAATATTCTACAAAACAACTCTCTTGTGCCCCTCAAAAAATGTCAGTGTCATGAAAGACTGTTCCAGATTGAGGGCATGAAGGAGACAAGACAATTAAATGCAGAGCATGACCCTGGATTGAACCCTGGGTCAAAGAAAAAATGGTGCAAAGTATGTTATTGGGACAATTATTGAAACTTGAATATGAAATGTGTATTAGATAACAGTATTATGTCCATATTAATGTCCTGCATTTAATCAGGACATTTTTACACAATTGGGATTGTGTAAAAAAAAATTCTTATTTTCAGGATATACGTACTGATGCATTTAGGATGAAAGATCAAATTGTTCAGCAAAATAATTGCAGGTATATATATTGCATAGATGTATACAGTATATATGTATACACACATATGCACTGAGGAAAAAAGTGACAAAATTAGTGATCCGGGTGTGCCGTGTATTGAATTAATGAATCCATCTTAGTTAATAGGTGACTATTTTTGCAAGTTTTCTTTAAGTTTGAATGTTTTCAAGACGAAAAGTTAAAAAGGAAGCAAGGGAGACGTGGGTAGGAGGAAAAGAGGATGGGATGGGGAAGAGGAGCGGCTTGGAGACACCTGACGCTCATTTGTAAACTACAGTGGGGCTGCTACCGGCACCAGCTGTCCTGGAGCCCTTACCTTGGCCTGCCTGACCCTATTAGACATTTGTAAGTTCATGTCATCTGCCCTTTCCTTCATGTCTGGACTAGTGGGCAGAGCAAAGGGCATGCTGCCCTCCACTTGGGATTTGGGGAGCCTGATGAGGAATAGAGCAAGCTGCTTCTCCGTTTGGACAGTTCCTCACTCACTTTGGATCCTATTCACTGCGGCTTTGCAGGCCCTTTTAAGGAATTTAGATTCTTTTCAAAGTATGGCATTGGCTGTCATTCTTCTGAGACATTTCTCTGTTTAATGTTGCTGGGATCCAGCTGGCTAGCTAACCAATCAACACAGGGGTCTTGTCTTTTTATCATGGCCATAGCCCACCTTTTTATCCTCCTAAACTCGCCTTTGACTGTGTGATTTGATTCATTCTCCCCACCCCTGACCCAACAATTAAAAAAAAAAAAAAAAGAAAACAAAGAGCATATAATTTCTGTCTTTAAAGATCTTGAAATTAAAAACCTTTATTTAACTAATGTTTATCTAATGGTAGTTCTGCAGGAAAGTTAGGGGTGGAGGCAGAAAAGGAAGCAGTTGTATAAATGGTAACAAAGAGGTAAACCCCTGAGCCTTTTTCAGCCGTAGGAATTTTTGAAAGTCCATGAAGGAAGGAAAGGAAGTTAGTAAGCAAATTTTATAAACGCAGACTCTGTTTAGCCATTATATTTTTTATTTATGTTTATGTTGCTTTGAAGATTTTCATTCCTAAGGCTGTTTTTAAAATGTTTCAGCTTTATCATCATGCTCAGAGGACCTACTCAGCCTTCTCTATTTAATGGTCCTTCATTTGTACATGAGCATATAGTAGGCACCAGGCTGCTTTCTACTGCTGAAGCTCTAATAACTGGAATTTGATTTTTTAGGAGTTGAGGGTAGAGTTTGAGAGTTGACTGCTCGAATAAGGCATGTTGATTTTCTGGGAGTGAAGAGCAGCTCAGATAACTTGGGTTGTGATTCTCAAAGCATGGTTCTCAAACCTGTGCCAATTCCCTAATTTCCACCTATTCCCTAACTAATACCTATTCACAAGAGAAGGGCAGATATTAACAGTGTTTACAGAGCTGGGCACGGTGGCTCACACGTGTAATCCCAGCACCGAGATTATAGGAGGCCAAGGCAGGCAGATCGCCTGAGGTCAGGGTTTCGAGACCAGCCTGGCCAACATGGAGAAACCCTGTTTCTACTGAAAATGCAAAAATTAGCCAGGCATGGTGGTGCATGCCTGTAATGTCAGCTACTCAGGAGGCGCTGAGGCAGGAGAATTGCTTAAACTTGGGAGGCGGAGGTTGCAGCGAGCCAAGATCGCAGCATTGCACTCTGGCCTGGGCAACAAGAACAATACTCTGTCTCAAAAAAAAAAAGTATTCAGAGACTTTTATAGCAATTTTCTAGAATAATTTTATTTGTTAATTCTAATAATAAAAAGAAGAACTTGTGTTTTCAGCTATTTTTAAATTTTGTTTATTCGTATTTTATTTTTATCGTATTTTTGTGCAAAAAAGTATTGGTTTGAGCTGAATTAGAGTTGGGAGAAATCTATCTCTTCATTATAGACAGTCTGAGTAGCACTGTCTTTGGGAAACCAAGGTTTTACCCCCACTAAATGAAGACTCACATCTTCATCTCTCAACTCTTCTTCTCTTCCTGAATATTGACTTTATTCTCCCCTCCCTGAAGATCTCCCATCTTAGCTTCTCAAAGCAGAAAATGGCTTTGGACTGACCCTAATATTGAGTCATAAACCCTACTAGCTGGATGAACTTGGGGAAGATACTTAATATTTCTAACTTTTTTCTGTTTTCTTTATAGCATGGAGATAACACTAATACCTATTACAGTGGATTTTTTTTAAAGCGTTAAGTGAGATACTGTGCATCCAATATTTAGCACACAGTGTGTGCTCAAAATTCTTTTTTTTTCCATTCAGAATTGAGTTTCCTTATTTTTTAGAGGGTCTACAGTTTAAAATAAGACAGGTTTCCATGGCTGTTATCAACCACTTATTTCTGGTATATTCATGATCCATCCACTGCCATGAACAGACTTACAGATTGTACACTGCCTAAATCTAAGAGACATTGTTTACATACTTGGTGAGTTAAACAGTCAAGGGGGAGGTAATGCACAAGACATAGGTCCTCAGTTTTTGCTAATTTATTTATAATAACAATCTTTAAATCAAAGGCTTTGAATAAAAGGATTTTATTTAAAGCTTATTATTAGAAAGAAATTGAGTTAGAAATAAATCATTTAATCAAATTATAATTAAAACTAATTATTACATTTAAAATACGATATAATTAAGGATAAATAATTCAATGATTTTTAGACTTATTTTCTTTATCATTATTAAAATGCAATGGCAGTAAATGGCTTAAACATTTTTATATTATTTCAAATATTAGGTAGGTGTCATTATGATTACTTTATTAGAAAGAATGGTTATTCAATTGAAGCAGCTTAATAGATTCCAGAATTAAATTTTAAGGCATGTTGCAAGTATAAGGTGCTTATTGGATAATTTGGATGGTCAAATGTTGGACAAATGAGTAAATGGTTTCTTGATCCAAACTTCTGCCTCATTATTCTCTCTTAGGCTTCTAGGGTAATCCATTAGTGCTATTGAAGAGGAAAATTTATCCTGACAAAGCTAGATGGGAAAGAGGTAAAATGATAACATGTCAGAGAAAGTGAGTATCTACCTATTTATCAGAAAACAGGGAGTACCATTTAATCTCCTGTTCATGATCACGGATAGGTCAAACTGTGGTTGCAAGTGAAACGGGAATATGACAAAATGACCATTTTATTAAGTGAAGCCTGAATCACATTCATTCTGTATCTTCTAGACATGGATTAAATGTTTTGCAACCAAATTACTGTTTTAGTCCACTTCAGGGGTGATGATTAGCATATTTATTGGGTAATGATGTGCTAACAAATTATCAACCACTGGTCAGAAACGTGTTACTTGCAGGGTCCATGGTGAATAGCTCAGAGCCAAACAGATGGCTCTCGGCTCTGTAATGCCAAAAGGCTTGTTGGAAGGCTTTGTCTTTACCCCTGACCCAGAGCAGCTGGAAATGAGGATTTCAGGAGGAAAAACAACCTCAGAACCGAAAAATCAATTTGCATAAACAAGATGGACTTTTTGTTGGAGAGGATTAGAGATAAAAGCAAAATCATGAAAATGCCCCGTCTATCTGCAATAGAAACTCTCATAATTCTAAGGTAGAGGATTCTGTTTCAATATTCAGCATGACGAAATATGGGAATTCAATGCGTAGTATCTGGAGTCATAATCTTGGGTTTCCATTTCATAACAAATCATCCCCAAATTTAGTGTCTTAAGGAACATTTATTATTGCTTACAAGCATACAGGTTGGCTAGATGGTAATTCTGGCCTGGATCGGGGCTTGGCAGGGCTCAGCTGATAACAGCTAGGCTCTTTTATGCTTCCGTTGTTAGTTGGCCTATCAGTTAGCATTGTCTAGTCTAAGATGACCTCACCTGGTAGGCTCTTCCCCATTTGGTCTCTCATTCTCCAGTAGGCTGGCCTGGGCTTGTTCATATGGCAATCTCAGAGGTCTAAGAGACAGAACAGAAGTAAGTTCTGATTGCTTATGGCTCTTGGGACTGAGGCTTGAACTGGGACACTGTCACTTGTGCTGCATTTGATTGGCCAAGGTAAGCCACAAGGCCAGCAATATTCAGAGAATAAAGAAATAGATTCCACCTCTTTTATTTTTTCTTTCTTTTTTTATTATACTCTAAATTCTGAGGTACATGTGCAGAATGTGCAGGTTTGTTATATAGGTATACACACTTGCCATGGTGGTTTGCTTCATCCATCCCCCCCGTCATCTATATTAGGTATTTCTCCTAATGTTAGCCCTCCCCAATCACACCACCCCTTGCTATCCCTCCCCTAGCTCCACCACCCCTAATAGGTCCTGGTGTATGATGTTACCCTCCCTGTATCCATATGTTCTCATTGTTCAATACCCAGCTATGAGTGAGAACATGCAGTGTTTGGTTTTCTGCTCTTATGTCAGTTTGCTGAGAATGATGGTTTCCAGCTTCATCCATGTCCCTGCAAAGGACATGAACTCATCCTTTTTTATGGGTGCATAGCATTCCATGGTGTGTATGTGCCACATTTTCTTTATCCAGTCTCTCATTGATGGGCATTTGGGTTGGCTCCAAGTCTTTGCTATTGTAAACAGTGCCACAATAAATATATGTGTGCATGTGTCTTTATAATTGAATGTTTTATAATCCTTTGGGTATATATTCAGTAATGGGATTGCTGGATCAAATGGTATTTCTATTTCTAGATCCTTGAGGAATCGCCACACTGTCTTTCACAATGGTTGAACTAATTTACACTCCCACCAATAGTGTAAAAGCATTCCTATTTCTCCACATCTTCTCCAGCATCTGCTGTCTCCTGATTTTTTAATGATCGCCATTCTAACTGCCATGAGATGGTATCTCAATGTGGTTTTGATTTGAATTTCTCTAATGACCAGTGATGATGAGCTTTTTCATATGTTTGGTGGCTGCATAAATGTCTTCTTTTAAGAAGTGACTGTTCAAGGATATGAACAGATTCCACCCCTTGACCAGACAAGCCACAAGTTTACATTGGAAAGAGCATGTCTTTAGGGAGAATTGTGACTATGTTTGCAAATAATTTACCACGTACATTCATCAGCTGTGGGGTTTTGGATATCTACTTTTTAGCCTCTTTGCATGTAAAATAGAAATAATGCTTACTCACAAAGTAGTGTTGTGATGATTAAGTGATATAACAACTGTAAAGCGCTTAGCTCATTGCCTGGACACAATAAACTCTAAGGAAGTGTTGTTATTAACACTATCTGTGATTACTACTACGAGAACACCAAATGATTCAGGAAAGCAAATAGCTCCTTTTGCTGGGTTCACTCTTTTTCCTGTACTGGCTGAAGCTGCATAACCACTGAATTTAGTTCCAAAGTCATCTAGAATGATTTGAAATACATCTTTCTACTGCTCACTCTGTTCCAGCCACACTGGTGTTCTATTTCTTGAAACAGTGCAGTTGTGTAGGAGGTCCTCAGTGAATGTTTGTTGAATGAACAAGCATCCTTGTTTAAAGGGACATGAATATTTCATTTGTATTGGCCTCTGACATCTGTTTTATGATGTCTGTTGCTTGTATAGCTCACGCCCACAAAGCTGGAACATATATTAATTGCTCAATTTATATTTGCCGAATTACATATTTTTTCCAATGGAATTTGACTTTTCCTGCTCCACCTCCCCAAAATGATGCCCCTTTCCTAGCCCTGGGACTGATTTTCAGCACTGAATCCAGTTTTCCCTCAAGGGAGATTGTTGATCTTTGGGATTTCATAAGAAGATTAGTGAGGATACTTAACGTTTTGCGAAAAGTTTTGTGTTTAAATGGGGTGCACCTTCCAGGAAAAATGAAGACGATCATTGTCTCTGTCTTTCTGTATATATACACACTTGTATACACACATACTCTTCACACACATAAACATACACATGCATATGTGTAATTTGCCCTATTTATCTATTATTATGTATTACATTATCTGTATCTTACTACATCTAAGTGACTAGATTTGTCAGGCATTTATCTTTAAACCCTAAATGTCATTTGTTAAAAACTTGTGTCCTATATTATCTATCAAGCTGCTCTTTATGTATTAGGTTTTATATTTGGGGATTCTCATTAAGAAAACTCTGATACAATGTTAAAAGAACTTCAGCCTTGGCATTTACAATTATGTGAATTTGAAAAAAGAAAACAAGCACGTTTCACTATTCACAATAGTAAAGACATGAATCAACCCAAATGCCCATCAGGATAGACTGGATAAAGAAAATGTGGTACATATATACCATGGAACACTATGCAGCCATGAAAAGGAACAAGCTGTGTCCTTTGCAGGAACATGGATGGAGTTGGAAGCTGTTTTCCTCAGCAAACTAATGTGGGGACAGAAAATAAAATACTGCATGTTATCACTTATAAGTGGTAGCTGAACAATGAGAACACATGGACACAGGGAGGGGAACAAAACATACTGGGACCTGCCAAGGCGGGGGGTGGCGGGAGGAGAACATTAGGAAAAGTAGCTAATGCATGCTGGGCTCAATACCTAGGTGATGGGTTGATAGGTGCAACAAACCACCGTGGCACACATTTACCTATGCAACTAATCTTCACATCCTGCATATGTACCACAGCACTTAAAATAAAAACTTAAAAAGAGAAACTGGGGATGTTTATTTTGGTTTAGCAGAGACCCTGAGGATATACACAGTGGAGTTCTCATGTCTGAAGTGTGGTCCTCATGAAGTCGGAAAAGAATGCTGGGCCCACTAGGAATGAATTGTAGAAAGGCCAATTTGAACTCCAGCTGAGGAATTCTCCCTTCTTTCTTTTTCCTTCAGACTGATCTGAAATGGAGATCGATTGCTCTGGAGAAGTAAGGGATGCTCATGAATAGAGATACTTAAGCAAAGACTGAAAGTCCATAAATAATATTTAGAGCTAGAGTTCACGGCTCCTGAAATTTTGGGACCCTGAGATACATCAGACGCTGCTTATGGATTCTCTTGTCATTGTAAAATAGTTTATTGTTGAATAACCTTTGATTTTTTTAGCTTTATTTCAAACCCTTGGTAATATTCAAATCATTCATTTCAACAATTTCCAAACAACGCTTTATAATTTTTATAAACAATTAGAATTAAAAGCTGTATTGCTTTTCTTCATACTTTGTTTGTACATACTCAAAACAATTCCTGCCAATTTTTTTTCAGTTATCATGAAGTACATACTGTTAACTTCCAGTGCCAGACAAGAGCAACACTTATCCCTTGTTAATCTGCTATGTTTTGTTTTTTGGTTTTTTTTTTTTTTTTTTTTTTTTAGCTGCAATGTATTATTATTATTTTTTTTGGTCCAAATAGACTTTGAGGCAGATAAATTTCTTAATGTGAACTAATTTACTGTGAAGTGAGTTTGATCGGAGTCCCAGCACCCCTGGCCCAGAAAGTAACACGTAAGATAAAACTAACCAGAAAATGTGATAATCTGCCAAATTAATGCATCATATATCCAACTTCAAATATATTTAATGATACAGTAGCAGGGCACAGATATATAAATATATGCAGAGCAAACAACTTATATTTTAATGAAGAAAGTTTATCTTTTTAGAAAGGTTTTTGTCCATGTCTGTAATTTTCGTAGCTGAATTTTGTATTTGCTTGTTTTCCCAGTGCCCAGGAATCTTGGAAGAATCCTTAGCTCTTCTGTTCTTTTTTAATGGAGAGTATTGCTCTCATTCGGCCACTGGTTATAACTTCCAAACTGAAAGCAGGTCACCCTGTAATTTAAAGGAAACAAAAAAAGTTAATACAATACAGTGCCACAGGAAAATGTCTCAGACCTGTAATTGCTGTCAATTGAGGGGCCTGGTGGCTGTCTCCTGAAGTGGTACTCAGGGTTGAGCTAGGCCTGCTGGAATCATTTCAGAATTTTTAAGATAAGCATCAGGAGGATGGGTGGTAGGGCACAGGGGAAACAGTGGGAGTGTGGAGTGGGCAGGTGCTAGGATTTGAAGTTCTTGTATGTTTTCCCTTTTAATTAGAATGCCTTGCTTAAAGTCAATCACCCCTCTTCTGCCCTCCATCACCCTTCTCTTCACTTCTTTTCTTTTCTCTTTTCCCTCTACACTCTCATCCATGCCCATGGCTTTAGGTGCCAACTACATGCTGAAGTCAATCAGAATCCAAGAAAAGAAAGTATTTCAATGAGAGGGTGGTTAACCATAAAAGTGATGGAGAACAGAGGCGGTGCAATGTTCCCAGCTGACCAACACTGTGACTATCACAAAGCATATTAGCAATAAAACAGTCTGAAATAAATGAATTTGAGATGCTAAAGGTAGAATGCTTTGAGGTATTCTGAGAATGAATAGAATTTAAATTTGAGTGGATCTGAACCATGGTGACACCCAAAACGCAGTCACCACTATAACATAGCTCTGAAATGGATGAATTCTATTTGGCTTCACTTTACAGCACGCTTAAAACTTGAGTGTGTAGCTTTGGTGGATTGGTTTATTCCTTTTCTTGGCTGAATGAAATGTTCAGGTAACGACGACAGAGTGTGTAATGGAGTTAGCTTATGAGAGTCCTCCCTTCCATCTCCTCCCCTCCTATCCCCTCCCCTCCTCTTTCCTCCCCTCCCCTCCTCTCCATTTCTCTCCCTTCCCCTCCACTCCCCTCCTCTCCTCTCCCCTTCCCTTTCTTCAGAGACAGAATTTTGCTCTTGTCACCCAGACTAGAGTGTAATGGCACAATCTTGGCTCACTGCAACCTCTGACTCTTGGATTCAAGTGATTCTCCTGCCTCAGCTTCCCAAGCAGCTGGGATTACAGTCACCCACCACTACACCCAGCTAATTTTTGTATTTTTAATGGAGATGGGGTTTCACCATGTTGGCCAGGATGGTCTTGAACTCTTGACCTCAGGTAATCCACCTGCCTCGGCTTCCCAAAGTGATGGGATTACAGACCTGAGCCACTGCACCTGGCCGAGAAACTTAATTTTAAGCTCTACAAGTAAGAATTTATTTTTATTTTGTCATTGTTTTCCTATTATTTTCTTGTGGGACAATTTTTCTTATGAAACTGGCAAACAAATGCAATGTGGATCTGATTCATGCTCTGCAAGTTAACTTAAATGAGAGTCAGATATCTGCTGTTCCACCAGCCCTCTATATGCTCCTTGGAGGAATACCAAAGAAGGTTATTATCTTCTATGGAAAATATTGAAAGGAAGACTGAAGCTTCCCTCAGTTTAGATTGTAATATATATTTGTATATTTATGTGTTTGTTTTGGTTTTCTTTTCTTTAATTAATTGACTTATTTATTTGTTATTTTATTTCCTGCCTAACTTCCATCTAGTCTTCTAATTACAGACTAAATTTTATCTGGGAGAACCTGTCTTTTAACTCAATGCAGTTGAAATGGGACTTGTTCTACTCCTAGCTCTAGGGATGATCACATGACCTAGGCCTAGTATTTCTTCTTCCTTGTCCCAGTGTTTGGTTTAGGTTTGGGCACAGAAAGCTCAGGACATATCTTCAAGTGTTTAGTGAGAGGAACTTTATTTTCTTTCAGTCTTGAACCTAAGAGTCCATAAATCTGGGTCTGTTGACAGTCATCGTCTACCAGAAGGGATCTAAAATTGAGGCCAACGTAGAGGAGACAGAGAAGACAGGCACACTAGGTCCTGGTGACATCATTTGGCCCAGTAGATTAAGCCACATGATCAGCCAATTCTAATTCTGTACTTTTTAGCTACATAAAAAAAGAAACCCCCTTTCAGTTAAGTAAATTTGAGGTGTGTTTTTGTCCTTTGCAACAACAACAACAAAAAAAGTTTAGATCTGTTGCATCTAGCATAGAATTATAAAATAAGAAATGTGTTCTAGCTTTATTCTCCAGAATCTAAATAATCTAGTATCAAGAAAATTCTAGAACCAAGACTCTAGATGTTTACAAGATAAGGATCACAAAAGACTAGCAGAGTGTTTGCAATGAGTCTGTAAATCCAACTAGAGCATATAGCAATATTGTAATGGAAAAATAAGGCCCAGGCTTACCCTTCTTTAGTATTAGCTGGACAATTTAGACAAAAGGTTTTCCTTAATATTTGCCTACTTTTTATATAGTCCTCCTTCACCTGGCAATTAGAAACCCTCCTCTCCTATTGAGCTGGTTATATAAGTTATTAAAACAAAAGACCTCTGATAAGCCTAAATACCCACCTCAGTTATATAAAGTTCTTGAGAATTAAAACTCATGATAAATAAGAGTACTGTTAATCAATAAGATTCATAGTGATGGAATGACCATAAAAATGTAAGCTATTTAGGGAAAGATATACTGTCAGTAGAATGAGATTTGAAAAGCATTAAACACTGGATCATTTTCTTTACAAAAACATCTTGTCTTTTTCTCTGTCTGCTTGGAACATTAAACACAAATGAGTCCAAGCAAAATATTAAGTCTTTTGATGATTTATGGTTAATAGTAAATTCAGAGAAAAACACACCAATTTGAGGCATTATTGTTATTAAGGGACAGTCAGTGCTTTTATCTTTTGCAATCAGCATGTTAACTCATATTCTTTCTTTTGCATATTCATAGTCATGGTCATCTTAGAGGCAATATACATAACTTAATTTTTTTTTATTTCTTCACCATGGTGTCTTCTGGTTGGAAAGATTCCATAATTTAATATGTTTCCCAGCAGACAAGTTTTAAGACTTTATTTTACTTTCAGAGAACAGATATGAAATGATGCACATGCAAATGAGAAATAAGTCCAGGATGCTGTGTTATTGAGATCTGGCCCCTGCAGGAGTTTTCTTTTACAATTTCCCCTAAGCCATTTAACACAGACATTTGTATTCTGCAGCTATTTTGTTGTGGGTTCCTTTGTCCATCACTTTTCTCATCAGATTGGAGACTATTTCTTATCTTTTCCCATTCTGTTCGAGCAAAAATGCACTATTTGTTCCAAGTCAACAAAACCTTATTTATAAAATATGATAGGACTGAAAATACCTACAACTGAAAAAAATGGGGTTGGTGGTATTTTTTTGACAAATTGAACCATTCGAAGAAGACAGAAAACTTATCAGATCCCCATTCCAGACGCATGCGCTGAAATCATCCTGTAGTTCATTCAGACTCTTCCATTGTGCTTTGGGCAATGGCTAAGAATGGAAAACAGTGACCCTAAACAATATTTTCTTTTTCCAAATGTCCAAAGCAGAGCAGAACATTTTAAAATTATCTGAATGGGCAGTCCCAATACAGTCACTGCAAGTAACACAAGGAAAAGCTAACACTGACCTGTATGAGGTGCAGTTTGCTTGACGAAGGGTAATTCATCTAATTCAAATAATTCATAATTCTCAATAAGCCTGTTAAAACAGTGAAAGTATTTATGTGATAAGCATATACCTTGAGATTTGGAATAGTTTGAAGAATTCACAATCCTATGAAATCTTATTTAACATCGAAATATAAATGGAATAAACTCAGAGAAGCAGAAAACTTTCTTTCTCCTCAGAGAATTATTTATTCCCATTTTGATCCCCCCAAAAAGAATATCTTATTTCATGTTCTTATACCACAGTCTACTTTCATTTGAAGCATGTTCAAGGTTGAAATTTTAAATGCATTGGTTTAAATTCTCAAGGGCAAGAATAGCATAATTAGTTGCTCACCATTGAATTCCTAGAACCTAATGCTAGGGTTCTGCATAATGGACACATAGATGTTTGTGGGTGAATAAAAAGTTTATATGAAAGAATGCCCGTTGAAAAAATTGTTTATTGTGGAGGTTGGAAGGGGAAACTGTGTTAAACAATAGGATAATTTAAAAAAATACATTATAGTCTATCTGTAACGACAAGATGGCATGAGAGTTCTAAAGTTAATGTTTTTAAAGACCTTTTAAGAGCAATAGCAGCTTGAGCAACATAGGGAGACCCTGTCTGTACAAACAACAACAACAAGAAACCCTGGCACAGTGATGCGTGCCTGTAGTCCCAGCTAGTAAAGAGGCTGATGTAGGAGAATTGCTTGTGCCTGGAAGGTCGAGGCTGCAGCGAGCTGAGATTGCACCACTGCACTCCAGCCTGGTTGACAGAGCAAGACCTTGTCTCAAAAAAGGACATGGTATTTAGTAAAGAAAGGCAGAACAAAATATTGGATGACCTTGAGTAATTATTCAAAAAAAATTGCTGAATTATTTTTATCTCTTGTTTTTTCTTCTGTTGCTTCAAGTAATTGCTATAGAATAATGTTGTTAGGGCCGCACTCCTCAAGTAGGAAGTCAATCCCATGAACATGTAAAAGTGGGGCTTAAAAAACTTTGTGAAGTCTTTTCCCTCCTATATTGGGGTTGACCCTGAGCCTTATTTGAGTCTCATAGTGGGATATACATCATATAGGCAAAGAATTCCCCTAAGATTTTTCCCAGCAGTTAATTTCCATGTAAGACATCTCAGAAACCCAACTTGTTAAAAGCGGGTTTTATTCTGCGGGAACAAAACAGGATGAATAATACATATGTTTTACTGATAGACAGATTTAACATACCA
Organism: Cebus imitator; assembly: GCF_001604975.1. Lineage (NCBI taxonomy): Eukaryota > Metazoa > Chordata > Mammalia > Primates > Cebidae > Cebus > Cebus imitator. Next base: position 2,968,062 of record NW_016107414.1, read on the forward strand.
ACACATATCTGGAACCACATAACTGGAACTAAATCCAGGAATCACTTTTATAGTTATATTGTAGGCTGGTGTTTCTCAAACTATGTTGTAGAAAAACAAATTCCTTGAGAATCTTATCTGGTGGTCCGAGGAGAATCAACAACACTTGAAAAATTCCATAAACTAAGGTCCTCTCCTTTAAGTTCACAAATTATATTTGCATATTAAAGGTCCAGAGAAATCTCCCAGACAATAAAAAAAGATCAGCATTATTTATAACGAAACAAGTAAACGTATTTGCACCAGATAATACTGTTTACTAGGTAAAGCTATTAAGTTAATATGTAGCCATTCCCAACCATTTTTTATCAATAGCAAGTTAATAATATCATTACACCTTTGTCTTTCTGAAGGATAAATCCCCAAGAACTTCCTGAAGATTTCAGATTTTTGATTATCACCATAACTTATTATTTTGTTCATAAAAATCTAGTACAATATGATTTTGCAATATTATTACATACATATTGCATAGAGAATACCAAAGCATTGTTGACCTAGACTGACTCATATTAGTTGGGCTTATTTCATTTTCTAAGGAACTTTTCTTCTCCATGCAGTAGTGCAGAGATCACATAATTCAAATTAATGAAGAAGCAAAATGATAACAGGATATATGGTGACTATTTGGTAAGTATTTTTGGTCACTAATGAAGGGGTGGTGTAATACTGTGAATTCTGTATTATCTATATACAAGGTGGGTTTAGGTAATATATTGCTTAATTTTTCTAAATTGTTTTTATCACCTAAAACCAACTTGTGTACTGGTATCACACTCATGTTAACACTGCATGTTTTAATAAGTGTCAGAAAAAAAAAATGCAACCAGCACACCAAACCTGTGATTTTTCCAGTTGCTACTGCTTAAAATGAAGCTAAAATCAGCCTAAGGTTTTAGAAAATGAACTGATTTAAATAAAAATGTTATAAACGTTGGTAATATAAGTGATACAGGGCAAAAATCTCTAAATAGTTATGTGAATGATTGATATTTGGGAAACTCCACATTTACTGCTTCGTGAAACTAGTAGTAATTACCAGTCTTCCATAGCAAATGCAATGGTTAAACTAGTAGTTCCCAAAGCTGACCCTATATTAGAATCAGTTGGGAAGCTTCTACAACTACCAATTCCATCTTCACCCTGGACCAATTAAATCCAAGTCTCTAGTCATGGAACCTGGGAATTAGTAAGACTTTAAATTGAATAGGAGTGGTGAGAGAGGGCATCCTTGTCTAGTGCCAGATGTCAAGGGGAATGCTTCCAGTTTTTGCCCATTCAGTATGATGTTGGCTGTTGGTTTGTCGTAAATAGCTTTTATTATTTTGAGATATATTCCGTCAATACCTAGCTTATTGAGGGTTTTTAGCATAAAGCGCTGTTGAATTTTGTCAAAGGCCTTCTCCCATTCAAAAGTGGGATATGAACAGATACTTTAAAAAAGAAGACATACATGAGGCCAACAAACATATGAAAAAATACTCATCATCACTGGTCATCAGAGAAATGCAAATCAAAACTACATTGAGATACCATCTCATGCCAGTTAGAATGGCGATCATTAAAAAATCTAGAGACAACAGATGCTGGAGAGGATGTGGAGAAATAGGAACACTCTTAGACTGTTGGTGGGAGTGTAAATTAGTGCAACCATTGTGGAAGACAGTGTGGCAATTCCTCAAGGACCTAGAAATAGAAATTCCATTTGACCCAGCAATCCCATCACTGGGCATATATCCAAAGGATTATAAATCGTTCTACTATAAGGACACGTGCACACGAATGTTCATTGCAGCACTGTTTACAATAGCAAAGACCTGGAACCAACCCAAATGCTCATTGATGATAAACTGGACAGGGAAAATGTGGCACATATACACCATGGAATATTATGCAGCTATCAAAAATGATGAATTTGTGTCCTTTGTAGGGACATGGATGAATCTGGAAACCATCATTCTCAGCAAACTGACAGAAGAGCAGAAGATCAAACACCGCATGTTCTCACTCATAGGCGGGGGTTGAACAATGAGAACACATGGACACAGGGAGGGGAGCACTACACACTGGGGTCAGTTGGGGGGAAATAGAGGAGGGTCAGTGGGGGGTGGGGAGTTGGGGAGAGATAGCAAGGGGAGAGATGCCAGATGTAGGTGATGGGGAGGAAGGCAGCAAATCACAATGCCACGGGTGTACCTATGCAACAATCTTGCATGTTCTTCACATGTACCCCCAAACCTAAAATGCAATAAAATAAATAAATGGAAAAAAAAAGGAAAAAAAAAGACTTTAAAGCTCCCTGGTGACTCCATTGTGCAGCCAGAATTCAGAAATGCTGGGCTAAGATATTATCCTAGTCCAGCAATTGTGTCTGATTTGTTTATTTCTTCTACTTAACTCTGGATCTTTCTCTAATCTGACTTGTCTAAATTCACATTCCATGCCAATCCACTTAGCCCACACTGGTCAATAATTTCCTTGAACCAAAACGGAAATATTAGAGGCAGGGAGTTCTTGATCTTTCTATTGTCGTGGCTTGAGTTCCAGCATTTACACTAGTTTTCTGCCTCCATTACACAGATTTTATAATTGAATTTTTGTCATTCTAGCTATTTGTGACCTATATAACACTGTGAGAATTCCATGAAAAAGTTGGAAATAATAACTTTTCTACAGTGCAAATGATCCTGCAACAAAATTTTGTAAAATATTTGAGACTGCCTTCGGCAAGATGTTGTCTCTACATGTTTCCTGTAACTGCAGCAGTCAATTTGTTGATAGATATCCTTAGTTTTCAGGATATAAGAAAACTCTTCTAGCCTAAGTTAGAGAGTGATTCCTGCATTATTTAAAATATTAAATACTGTTTTTTTTTTCTCTCCTCCATGCATCTGACTCCCACTCTCACCTGCTCCCAGCCAAAGCAGCTGAGGTTAAAGGTTATCTGCTTTCATAAACATTAATTTTTATTTTATTTTCTAAATAATTAGCAGATAGTTATTTAATGCATACACATTTGGAGGTTACACAGGCAAAAATATATTTTGTCCAACATATTCAGACTGGGTGCTCAAATACTTTATGATTTGAGGACTTAAATATAAAACATCAATGCTTCAGCATCCAGAAAACCAGAGGCAGGAAGTCATTTCCCTGCCTCAACGTTGACCTGTTTATTCTTTTACACCTGCAACTAATGTGTTCTTTTCTAAAGTCAGACAATTGTAAAACGTGATTTGGGTCTTCCTTTTTGGTTCATGCAAATGTTTACCCAGCATTGCAGCTGCAGTCCTCTCCCCATGAATCTTTCTCTACCTTCTATTCTCCCATTCCACCCTTTCCTCTTGTGAACCTCTGAGTTAACAATCAATTCTTGGTTTTCATAAGGGATTCAGTATGAGATTTTGTGAACTTCTAAATTTGAGAGCATCTTCATAGCAGTTGACAAGCCTTTTCTCTGAAGGACCAAATAGTAAATAATTTGTTTTTGGACTACACAGCGTCTGTTGCAACTACTAAATTTTGCCATTGTAGCATAAAATTGGCCATGGAAAATATGTAAAATAATGAGTATGGGTGTGTTCCAATACAACTTTATTTACAGGTCGTGGGCCAGATTTAGTTTATTAACTGTCACTCTGCAGCATCCAGTTTTTCCCACAAAGCTGAGTAAAGTAAAACTAAAAAAACTTAGTGACTTCCTCACACCCTTATGACTCTATAAATATAAAACTAAAGTCGCCTATAAAACCATTAAAGTTAATACTGCCCTTAAAATGAACCCTGTACAATTGTACATTATATCAGTATTATTTTACTATTGACCATGAACTTACCTGAATCTGCAATATCTTATCCCTTTACCACAATTACTGCACATAGAAGGACAGGCAGAGGATGATGAAGCTGTGCTGAGGTGTAGAGGTCAGATGATAGGCCAGCCACTAGCTCAAGGGATTCACTCCCACAGGCCAGCCCTTTAAATGGACCACACTAGTGACCTTCAGTATCCCAGATAAAGACTGGAAACTGAAAAATTTTAAATGTGTGCATGCTAAGACTCCTGCACATCAGGCAATTTAACACTCAGTTATTTATATATAGACCACCTTAAACCCTTCATTCTTCTGTATGTGGACAACCATGTTCTAATTCCTGGTTGTCCACATCAGCCACAACATTTAGCAGAAGGCCAAACCTGCAGTTAGGAAAAATATATTTTTACTACACAACAACTGGGTTAGAGGATTGTCCTAGTTGAGATATTGCTCCTTCTTCTAAATACATTCATTAAAAAAATACATTTTTGGTTACATGACAGAGCCATATAAGCCAGTTCTGTACAAAGTTAACTCAAGTGATGAACTCATTGTATGGCCTGGTCTCTCATTTACATGACAGGGATGGACATTGCTAATCTCATCTGTTTTTTATTTATTTTATTTTTTTATTTTTTCACAAAGTCCTCTGGGGCAGAGGAGCAGAGGGATAATTTTGTATTTATTTTTTTCAATTAACAAAATTGTATTTATTGTGTAAAACCTGTTGTTTTGAAATATGCATACACTGTGGAAGGGCTAACTTGAGTGAATGGACATACACATTACCTCATATATTGTTATTTTTTTTTGTAGTGAGAACACTTCAGATCTATTTTCTTAGCAGTTTTCAAGTGTACAATACACTGTAATTAACTAAAGTCACCATGTTGTAAAATAGACCTCTTGAACTTATTCCTTCCATGTAACTGAAATTTTGTGTCATTTGACCAACTTATCTCCCTAACCCTCCCCACCACCCACTCCCTGGCAACCACCACTCTGTTCCCTGCATCTGTGAGCTCAAAGTTTTTAAATTCCACATGTAAGTGATATCATGCAGTATTATTTGAGTTTCTGTGCCTGGCTTATTTCATTTAGCATAATGTCCTCCAGGTTCATCCATGTTGTCACAAATGACAGGATTTCCTTCCTTTTCTTTTCTTTTTTTTTTTTT
>NW_016107414.1:2973280-3019114 GCF_001604975.1 Cebus imitator
TCACCGTGTTGACCAGGATGGTCTCGATCTCTTGACCTCGTGATCCACCTGCCTCGGCCTCCCAAAGTGCTGGGATTACAGGTGTGAGCCACCGCACCCAGCCTCCTTCCTTTTCTTATGGCTAAATAGTATTCTCTTGTATAGCTATGCTACATTTTCTCTATCAGTTCATCCATTGGTGAACATTGCCCTGATCCTTAAATAGCATCACCGTGCATCTTGGGATGATTAGGAAGTTTTGATTATTCACTTATTTATTTGTATATATAGCCATTCTTTACTAACTTACTGGCATTTGATACACACTGTGCTGGTTACCAAGTGTTGGAAAAAACAGGGAACAAAGTGCAGTCTCTGTCCTGGAGGAGCTCTAGGCCAGTGGGAAAGATGAACACTCTCACAGGCAATGGTAACTCAGTTCTTCTATAAGGGAAAAAAGAAGGTATTAGGAGAGAAAGAGAAGGGGTCTAAACACGATGGCAAGATCCAGGGCAGCTTTCTGCAGGGAATGACATACAGGCTGGAACCAAAGAGTGGATATTTAGGGGTTAACCAGGTGAGCGGTGATATGGATTGGCTCTGTGTCACCACCCAAATCTCATCTTGAATTGTAATCACCATGTGTCAAAGGAGGGATTTTGTGGGAGGGAATTGGATCATGGATGTTGTTTCCCCCATGTTGTTCTTGTGATGGTGAGGGAGTTCTCATAAGATCTGGTTGTTTGATAAGTGTCTGGCACTTCCCCCTTCATGCTCTCTCTCCTGCTGCCATGTAAGATGTGCCTTGCTTCCCCTTCCCCTTCTGCCATAACTGTAAGTTTCTTGAGGCCTCCCTAGCCATGTAGAACAGTGAGTCATTTAAACTTCTTTTCTTTATAAATTACCGAGTCTCAGGCAGTATCTTTATAGTAGAGTGAGAATGGAATAATATAAAGAATTGGTACCAAGGTTGTGAGACACTGCTATAAAGATAACCTGAAAATGTGGAAGCAACGTTGGAACTAGGTAGTGGTCAGAGGTTGAAAGAGTTTAGAGGGCTCAGAAAAAGACAGGAAGGTGTTGAAAATTTGGAACTTCCTGGAGACTTGTTGAATGATTTTGACTAAAATGCTGACAGTGATATGGACAATGAAGTCCAAGCTGAGGTGGTCTCCGATGGAGATGAGGAACTTATTGGGAACTGGAGTGAAGGTCATTCATGCTATGCTTTAGCAAAGAGACAGCATTTTGCCACACCCTAGAGATCTGTGGAACTTTGAACTTGAGAGAGATGATTTAGGATATCTGGCAGAAGAAATTTCTAAGCAACAAAGCATTCAAGAGGTGACCTGGGTTATTCTGAAAGTGTTCAATTATTGGCATTTACAAAGAGATGGTTTGAAATCAGAACTTAGATTTAAAAAGGAAGCAGAGAATAAAGGTTTGGAAATTTGCAGCCTGACCATGTGGTAGAAAAGAAAAACTCATTTTCTGTGGAGGAATTCAAGCTGGCTGCGGAAATTTGCATAAGTAACAAGGAGCTTATGAGCCAAGACAATGAGGAAAATGTCTCCAGGGCATGTTAGAGACCTTCACAGCAGCCCCTACCATCACAAACCCAGAGGCCTAGAAGGGAAAAATGGCTTCACTGCTCTTTGCAGTTTGAGACTTGGTGCCCTGCATCCAAGCCACTCCAGCTCCAGGTATGGCTAAAATTGGCTAACAGCTCAGGCTATTGCTTCAAAGGGTGTAAGCCCCAAGCCTTGATGGCTTCCATGTGGTTTTGGGCCTGTGGGTACGCAGAAGACAAGAGTTGAACTTCGGGAACCTCCACCTGGATTTCGGAGGATATGTGGATGCCCAGACAGTAGTCTGCTGCAGGGGTGCAGGCCTCATAGAAAACCTCTATTGGGACAGTGCAGAAAGGAAATGTGGGGATGGAGTCCACACACAGAGTCCCCATTGAGGCACTGCCTAGTGAAGCTGTGAGAAGAGGACTACCATCCTCCAGACCCCAGAATGGTAGATCCACTAACGACTTGCACCATGCACTTAGAAAAGCCACAGACACTCAGTGCCAGTCTGTGAAGGCAGCCACAGAGGCTGTACCCTCCACAGCCACAGGAGTGAGCTACCCAAGGCCATGAGAGCTCACCCCTTGCATCAGCAAGCCTTCAATGTGAGACATAGAGTCAATGATCATTTCAGAGCTTTAAGATTTAATGACTGCCCTGATGAGTTTTGGACTTGCATGGGGCCTATGGCCCCTTTGTTTTGGCCTATTTCCCCTATTTTGAATGGGAACATTTCTCCAATACCTGAACCCTCATTGTATCTTGAAAGTAACTAACTTGCTTTTGATTTTATAGGCTCATAGGTGGAAAGCACTTTCCTTGTGTCAGATGAGACTTTGGACTTGGACTTTTGAGTTAATGCTGGAATGAGTTAAAGACTTTTGTGGGGACTATTGGGAATGCATGATTGGTTTTGAAATGTGAAAATGACATGAGATTTGGGAGGGTCTGGGTGTGGAATGATATTGTTTGGTTCTCTGTCCCTATCCAAGTCTCATCTTGTAATCCCATATGTTGAGGGAGGGACCTGGTGGGAGGTGATTGGATTATGGGGGCAGTTTCCCCCATGCTGTTCTGATGATAGTGAGGGAGTTCTCACGAGATCTGGTTGTTTGATAGATGTCTTGTGCTTCCCACTTCATGCTCCCTCTCTCCTGCTGCCATGTAAGACGTATCTTGCTTCACTTTGTTTCTGTCATGACTGTAGGTTTCCTGAGGCCTCCCTAGGCATGTAGAACTATGAACCAATTAAACCTCTTTTCTTTATAAATTACCCAGTCTCAGGCAGTATCCTTATAGCAGTGTGAAAATGGACTAATACAAAGGTCATGGCTGAAAGTAAAAGGCAAGATGTTACAAGAAAGGAAAATTGCCCTACAAAGGCTTAGAGCAGAGTCACATGATCCTAGCTGTAGAACCATGCAGTCTCCAGGATATGTGACTTTTGTGTGATGTATCCTGAATATGGAGCAGCCTGAGAAAGGTGAGGATTCTGAGTTACTGTGTTGATTGATTTAACCAATGCTCGTAGACACTGGGAGAATGGCAGGAAACATATTAGGAATAATCTTTCCAATGAAGTTAAAACTGGGAGTTGATTGTAAGGGGAATTTGTGGCGTTTCCTTCCTTTGACGCCTATTAGGACATGATAGATTGTAATGGACCTTGGAGTGTTTGTAACTATATAATTCTCGATTTGTCAACAATGAGTGACCTCATTGAATCACAGAAATAAGGTGACTGTCAAAAGGCAGTCTGCCTGTGCCTTGTATTTCACCTCCAGACACACATCAAAGATTTGCTGATTAGCTCACCGTCTTCTCCAGCCCATACCCCAGCCCACGCTCTGACGCTCCCCTTCTGTGCACATCAATTACGGTGAAACCCCACTGTAGCAAAGCTGCCTGTTATAAAGGGTCCTCCCTATTGACTTTCTGAATTTTCACAGTGAAATGCTTGTTCTTTTTGCTTTAGTAGCATATGCAATACTGAGTACAAACAACCCACATATGCACACACACACTCCATACATGTATTCATATTCATATGTTTTAATTAAAAAGCAGATTGCTCAGATGAGTATAAAGGAGATGGTAGTTTAGGTGGTGCACAGATACTTTGATAACTTAGAATTACTGACATTTGGGAATATTATTTTCATAAACAAAATATGCATTTCTGGAGGTCTGAATCCTGCTTTGAATCTCAGGTTTACTATATCATATCTTGGAAAAGTTACTCAGTTTCACTGAACACTAGTTTTTAAATCTGTGAAATGGTTTAATGAAACCTATAGTGTTGACGTTTGGTTTTCAGAGAATTAATGTAGACACTTATTAGGAAACCCTGAGCACAGAGTTTAGCACATGGCAACGGTGTAAATGTTAGGCCCTGCCTTGCTGCCTCCAATCCCTCCTACTATATTGTGATGATGTTCTCTTTCGGCAGATCTAAATTTACTCTTTATCTTGTATCCACCATTACCAAGCACATTGCCTTTTGCTTGAATTTATATTAGGATTTAAAAAAATCAGGTTCCCATTTCTGCATTTCTTTTCCAAAATTATCAAGCAAAAGGCAAATTCCCTTTAGGGCTGTTTCTGATGTGCAGTCAGCATTCCAACAAAGGAGACAACCATTCTGTGTTTTTATTTTCCAATTGCCATGTTCACTGCGATGGTGTTAGGATATTTCTTACTACGGGCTCAGTGCAAAAATAAAGTGTTCCCAGTACGACTTGGGCGTAGAATGTGTCTCATGCCTCATATCTCTCAGAAGTTATAAGGTTTTATTTAATAGAAAAAGTATAATTTTCTATGTACAAGTTCAATTTAAAATTCTAAATTCCAGGCTTCAATTGGATTTCACTTAAAAAAAATTAACACCCTATTTCTGTTCCAGGATTCAATCCAGGGCATCACATTGCATTTAGTTGTCATATTTTCCTCTGTCCTCTCTGTTCTGTGAATTTATCAGAATTTATTTTTCATGACCTCAAGAGCCTTGAGGAGCACTGGCCTCATAACCAGCGGAATGTTCCCAGTCTGGGCCTGTCTGATGTTTTGCTTATGATTAGGCTGGGGTTATAGATTTTGGGGAAGAAAGCCACGGGGGTGAGGTACCCTTCTCATCACAACATATCAGGTGGCATATTATATCCAGATGACATCTCTGGTAAGGTTGACCTTCATCACTTGGTAAAGATGGTGACTGCTATGTGTCTGCACTGTGTGTTATTCTTTCTACCTTTCCATCCTCTACTCTTTGAAAGCAAGTCAATAAGTATACCCCCCCACACACAAGAGAGGGGGGGTGAAGAGTTAACCTCTGGAGCTTTCCTGGAGGTAGAAGTATCTACTGATAATAAATAGAATATTTTGTAAGAAAAATTTGTCTTTACAAACCCATTTACAAAAATCAAATTTGTGTGTGTGCATGGAGGGTGCATTTTTCCTATAAATCAAACCCCACATGATATAATAAAACCTACATGTAGAGTGATATTGATAGTCTCTCTGGTCTTTGTGATTTGAAGTATTTATATAACAAAAGTAGTCCTGAAATGTATTGTTGATTTTCATCTGTAAAACAGAAGGTCTAATCTCAAATACTAATCTTATTTTCTTTTGAAAACAGAAAATGAAAATTCCTTTATTAAAATGTTGGAAGATACATAGTCCCACAGGGATTCAGCAAAAAGAACAAAAGATGAATTGCTGGCAAGTCTAGAAGGCATTTCTGCCAACTTTCATGGAGAATTTTTCTAATGCAAATTTCACTTATCTAGAGTAGAATAATTTATTCAATGCTATTTGCAGATTAAACTATGGCAGCCTGCATCTCAGACTACTTTAAGAGTTCAAGAGGGTTGGCGGGTATTCCAGAGACAATGTCTATATTGGAAAAACACTTCTACCTTCCAATTGGTTTAAATCACTTTGAAAACATTGGTGCATCAGAAAAAGCAAAAAACAAAAAAATTTACTGAATATTTACAAGATGATAGGCTTAAGGATACACTGAAAGGGTTCATACACTCATGAACAGATGCCAGAAGTTCATTTCTCTAAAAATACTTCTTTGGAAATAAAAAGCTGAAAATACTTTATAGATGACTTTTCGGTGTCTTTACTTAATGGTTCTTCCATCTTTCTTTAGGAAAATTGAATGGCAAAAGCCCTGTGACTGAGTTTTACTTGTTGCTTCATTTTAACAAGTCGGGGAACTGACATTGCTCTGGAAGCTTCTATGGGAACTGCAGCCTGAAGATAGTGAGCTTACACTGGCCAGGGACTGAGAATTGTGTGCATCTGTGGCCTCAGGGCCTGATGCAGTTTCTGCTGCATGTGAGAAGAGCTGCAGTTAGCTAAGGATATTAGCTTTCATAGAAAAAGGGAAAAAATGGCAATACATTCCCATTATACTGAAAGCATAGAAAAACGTATTAGAAAAACAAAACTCGTAAAATATGAACAGCACAAAATGAAAACTTTTTTAAAAAGCTGATACATTGTACTTCATCAAAATTAAAACTTTTTGAAAGATACCAAGAAGAAAGCCAAAGGCAGGCTTTGGACTGGGAGGAAACATTTGCAAATCATATATTCAACAAATGACTTATATCTACAACATACAAAGAATTATTTTGACCCAATAATCAACAACTCAAAAAAATTGGGCAGAAAATTTGAGCAGACACTTGGCAAAATAATGTATATGAATGGCCAATGCTGCTAACCAATGTAAGTCATCAGGGAAATTTAACTAGAACCACAGCGAGTTACCTCCACAGATATATTAGACTGGAAGCAGACAAATATGCAAAAACCATTGTTTTCAAGTGGAGAAAATCTGGAGCTATTGGGAGTCTTGTACACTGCCAGTGAGAATATAAAATGGTACATTCACTTTGGGAGTCAGTTTGGAAATTTTTAAAGAAGTTAAAAACATACTTATTATATAAAGCTTTGCAATCCCATTCCTACGTATTCACCCAAGAAATGTGAAAATGTATGTTCACATCAAAACTTGTGTGTTAATATTCATAGTAGCTCTATTTATAATTGCCAAAAACTGGAAACAAACCCAAATGTCTGTCAACAGGACAATGAAAAACAGTCATAGTATATCCATGTAATGGATACTATTAAGCAATAAAAAGAAATATGCTATAGCTATCTTCCACAACATGACTGGACCTCAAAATAATTATACTGAATTGAAACAAGCTGAGACCCAAAAAGAATGTACATTGTATTGTACCATTTACATAAAGTTCTAAAGCATACAAACTAATCCATAGAGAAGAAGGCAGGTCAGTCATTACTGGATATGGGGTGGAGGAAAGGTTTTGTGATCATGGAGTATAAAGAAATTTGAGGACGTGTATTAGTTCATTTTCACACTGCTATAAAGAACTTCCTTGAGACTGGGTGATTTTTAAAGGAAAGAGGTTTACCTGACTCACAATTCCGTATGGCTGGGAAAGGCTCAGGAAACTTACAATCATGATGGGAGGGGAAGCAAACACATCCTTCTTCACAAGGTGGCAGAAAAGACAGGAGCAGGGGAAACTGCAACCTATAAAACCATCAAATCTTGTGAGAACTCACTCATTATCATGGGGACAGCGCAGGGAAAACCACCCCCATGATCTAATCACCTTCCACTAGGTCCCTCCCTTGACATGTGATGATTACAATTTGAGATGAGATTTGTGTGGGGACACAGAGCCAAACCATATCAGAGAGTGGTAAAAAGATTTGTTACTTTGATTATTGTAATGGATTTAAGCATATGTGCATATGTCAAAACTGATCACATTTTAACAACTTAAATTTATGCAATTTACTTCAATTATTCAATACTTGATAAAGTTGTTTTAAAAAAAACTTAAACTTGCATGATGTTTTGTTAAAATGATCTGAATATTTGTGCTATAATTCAGAGGATATTACGAAATTGTAAACTCTAGAGGAGAGAAATAACATCCTAAATAACATTAGAGATTCCAAATGAGAATAATATGGAAACCCAATCACATCAGAGTAATAATTATTTGTCTCATAAACTAACATAGATAATTGCACAATCATTCTGCCTGTCATAGATCTCGTGGTTTAAAATATTCTTAAATTACAGTTGATCCTTGGCATTTATAGTTTTGACATTCATAGTTTCAATAGCTCCCAAGACACTTTAAAGACCCAGGATGGGAAGCAGTTGGTATTTTGCCAAAGAAGAAACATGAGGAGCATACACTGCTGGCCAGGCATGAGAAGCTTGCTATGTGAATCATGAGTAACGTGAGCCCACAGCCCATATGCACTTCTGACCACAGTTTTGCTCGTTAACCTTGCTGGGTTTGCAGTGGCCCGAATGAAGTGATCATGTGTGTGCACACATGTATACATGTCTGTCTACAGCAGGTAACTCAGAGAAAGAAGAAAAGGTGGTTAACTTGTGGTGGGAGGGCATACCTAACATGCCAATCTTAACAGAAGTGTGCCTTGTCAATTTATTGATTCAAGAAGAAATTGTCATTGAGGTCAGACCAAGTGCTTTGCAATGCAGATGGGCCAACCTTTTTCCTTTTGGGTTCAAAGCCCACCAGGGAGACAGACACTGATCATAAAGCCAGCAATGGTAAGCATTATCAATGCCTGGGAGGGCATCAAGGGGGCTGTGGAACTGTCTAATGTCTAGTGTGGGAGAGAATGTCAGGGCAGGCTTGCCTGAGAGAGGGAGGGCTGAACTGAGATTAGAAAAGTGAAACAGAGCCTGAAGGAAGGAATAGGAGGCTGAATGGTGTGGAGTGATGGGGAGGAACATTCTAGGCAGAGGAAATAGCATGTGCTAAGCTAAGGGGTACTTGGAAAAAGGAAAATGGCCAAGGCAATCTATTACGTTATGGATACTTCAAAAACTATCGCTCATAAATCTCCAGTCTGCTGTTTTATATGAAAAAAAAAGGATGGATCATCTTGTCTCTCAAGTTCATGTTACTTTTATATTTTAACTTTTATGGATTAATTTGCCTTAGATTTTTGTGTTTTGGTTTTGGGGGCATTTTTAGATTTTTGTGTTTTGGTTTTGGGGGCATTTCGTTTCTGGGAACATACAGTTTGAAGCATTTGCAATATATAGTTTTTCTTGATTTTTCATTGTGATTGGTTTTATAAGGAGACTTTATTAGCTGGATTCAGATTCTCTGAAGGGAAGGTCAAATCATTTTGCACAAAGATGACAAATAATAAAACCATTCACATATTCAGTCCCCAATTATGAGTGGAGAAGTTGCTGCTGAGGTTTAGTCTCTCCAAAAGATACAATAAAATGAGCCAACACAGTTGAGAAAAGACATCATTGAGGAAAAAAAAGCTTTAAACATTTTTAAATTCCCAACTTGTCATTATAAAACAAATGCCAAATTTTCTTGATTCTAATAAACCATTAATTGTAAAATGCACTTTCAATTTAAGAGCTGTTTTATTTCACAAGAGAAAGAACAACACTACCACATTAAATATAGCACATTGATTGTCACATGTAATTTAATTTTGGAAATGCTTTAAAACTTAAATATTGGGGAAAAAATTTTAAAAAAGAAAATAGCCACTCTAAGAATAAAATCTTTTGAAAAGGCTGACTGTGTGCTAAGTACTTTACTTGGCACTCTCATTTCATCCTCAGGAAAACCCTAGGGGGCTAAGTCCTATTTCTATCTTTGCTGTACAAATATTCAGGCCAAGGTTTGATGCAGCTGAGCAGCTGAGTCAAGGCTAGAAAAGCTTACATAAATTAAATTTCCTTTACCAGGTCACACAGGAAGTTAGCAGAGAGGAGAATCATGGCAGTTCCCCTTGCCTCCGTGCAGAATTTTGCAGCAGGATTATCCCCTAACAGGTCACAATGGCACACTGTCTCCCAAAGAGATGAACCTAAAAAGAAGGAAGAAAATTATGAACTAGCCATCCCTTGTTCCCCAGCAAACCTCAGTTCAGACTGAAGTTCCCAGTGTTCTGTTTTTGGTCTGCCAAAATGAATGTCTTCGTGATATGTTAATCAGGACCACTAATCTCTCTAAAGCCAGCTGCAAAGCTTCTAGATCACTTAATAAGAACCCTCTGATGGGAATGGGAAGTAAATGAAGATGATTGATTTCTGCAATTTCAGTGTTTTAAAACACTGGTAACTTTATGCAATTTAGGTGGAGGGAAAAAGAGTGGCTACTCACTGTGTGAAAAAAATTACGGTAGAATTGTATATAGGCAGAGAGAGAGAGAGCAGTCAAAAGGTGAGATAAACAGGAAATGCTTTTGTTTTGTTTGGCTTTAAATATGTACACTTATTTAGAATATGAAAAAGATAAAATTCAAATAATAATTGCATTTAAATACATTCAGATCATACAGAATGGGCATCATGAGGCTTGCTTTGCCTATGGTGAAGTCCAAATAAAACAGTAGGAGAAAACATTTTTTCTACTGTAAAAAGCCATCTAAAAGTATGGAGTTATTATCAAAATGGTTATCAGTTTCTACCCCAGCTGCCAGAACAAGTTTGGCATGAATTTTAATGAAGTGTTTTGTATCATGAGTTCATGTATATTCTTGGGGTACAGAAAACAGCCGATGGCGTGACTTCTTGTCCTCCATCACTCAACTCTTGTTTCTTCTTGTGTCTAAACCTTCTTGCTAGAGATATTCTTAACTCTAATATTGCCTCTCAGATCCCTAATTGTGATTCTGATCATCAGAGAAGAATTCCATGAATTTGTGGGTTACTAGGAGATATTCTTTGGATGTTTTATGCACTTTGCCCTTTTGGATATGTATAGGCAACATGGGAGGCAAAGAAATAAACATTCCAAAGCCAGGCCATGGAATCTCTTACACTGTGAGCACCAGACTGACTTACCTGTGTAGCCTTGGATGTACTAGAAATTCAGTAAATATTCATTCAGTGAATGAATAAATACACATCTGAAGAAACTTATATAACATAAATCCTTCATTAAAGGCAACATTTAAAAGAAAGGAGCTTGGCTCTTCATTAAGGAAATGCTTAATGGGTTAATGTGTTCAAATTCTGACAGAGAGCTGGACTCAAATTCTGGCAATCACTGACCATCTGCCTACCTGGGAAAAGTGTGGTGTATCTTTCTCTGTAGTCTTTCTTCTCTCCTATCCCTCCTTCTCCTCCTCTTTTTCTTCTCTTTTACTTTCTCTCTCTTGCTTTCTCTCTCCTCATATTTAAAAACTTGAGTTTAGTCATATTCTTTAGTTGATGGCATATTACTGTATGATTTGTCCTGTGGTGTTATGAGATATATATATACATATATATATATATATGTTTTCCTCCAGGGCTCCTGGCTCCTAACTTCTATAGCCATGTTACAGTCTTTGGTTGCAACGTTGGGGGTGTTTTAGGCTCCAGGGGCAACCTCTGACTTTCCCCCACTATTCTTTCACCTGTCTCAAGGCAGGACTTGATTCTCCCCCCAGCTTTCTGAGTGTGGGTCTTAACATTCTCCCCAGAGAGAGTCCCACCCTATACTAGTAGGGGAAGGAATGCTAATGTCACCAAGCTTCCTTAAAAACCCAAGAGGACTGGGTTTAGAGAGTTCCCGATGGCTGACCAGGTGGAGGCTCCTGGAGGGTGGTACCCAGTGGGGTGGGGGGGTTGGGGGACATGGAAGCCCTGCTCCCTTCTCCTTAAACCTCACCCTAGACATCTCTTCATTTGTATCCTTTGTGACAGCCTTTATAAGCAGCTTGTAAATGTAAGTAAGTGTTTCCCTGAGCTCTGTGAACCACGCCAGCACATTAGTCACACCCAAAGAGGCAGTTGTGCAAACCCCAACTTGAAGGAGGTGGGTCAGAAGTTCTGGAGGACTAGACTTGCTACTGGTATCCGTGGAGGGGAGCAGTCTTGGGGACCGAGCCCTCAACCTGAGGAATCTGACGCTATCTCCAGGTAGTGTTGGAAGTGAATTGGAGGTCACTCAGCTGGTGTCTGCTGCTTGGTGGTGGGGAGAAAACCCATACAGTTGATTGCAGAAGTCTTCTGTGTTGATCATTGTTGTGGCAGTGTGAGAGCAGAGGAAGAACATATTTTGGGCATTTTGGAGAGTTTTTTTCCTACACAGTTTCTTACAGGGCTCCTCTTTCATTTTAATTTGTGATTGATTCATTTGTCATTTTTTCCCCATAATTCCCTCCAGCTCACCTACTCAACCCATAGGCAGCCATTCAAATGTATTTAATGTCTCTCTTTTTGTTTACATTTTTTCTCACAAAACTAACGCCAGTATTGTTCATGCACATGTTTTTACGTGATGTAAATGCACTGTGAAGTGTGTGTGGGTGTGCACACATGCACGTGCGTTATGTGTAATTTTAACATAGGTGGATAAATATGGTTCTTTCTTCTGAAAGAGGCTTTGTCCTTTCAGCACTAGGGATTTAAGATCCATCTATGTTTCTTTCTTACCCTCACGTTTTGTTTTTCATCTCTCTCAGCAATGGACACACAGATTGATTCTTAATTTCCTACAGTGAAAATTATTATACAGATTTCCTGTGGACCTGTGTCATAATTTCTTTGGACTATACACGCAGAAGCCAAAGTGTTGGCACATGGGTATATAGTTTATTTGGCTAAGTGCTGGTAGATTATATCTTGGAATCTCCAATTCTTTGTGATTTTATGTATCAAAAGAGGATAATAGCATATGATATGATTTGAATGTGTCCTCTGGAATCCATGTATTGGAAACTTAACCCTCAATATGACCATGTTGGGTGACTGTGTCTAATGGAAGGTGTTTAGATCATGAGGCCTCTGCCCTAATAAATAGATCAGTGCCATTACAAAAAGGGCTTATGGGAGTAGATTCTCTCTTCTACACTCTTGCCTTGCCTTTTTTTAAAGTTTTTGTCATGGGATGATGCAGAAGAAAGACTTTGGCCAGACTCTAGCACCTTGATGTTAGACTTTCCAACTTCCAGAACTGAGTCACTAAATTTCTGCTCATTGTGAATCACACAGCCTCAGGTATTCTGTTACAGCAGCACAAAATGGAATAAGATGGCTTCTAATACACAAGTTCATGGTGTGGTTTAGGTGAGAAGCAGCCTGGGAATCACGAAGCTCATGGCATGTGATCTGTCAGCCACATGTCAGCATACGACATGTCTTCTCTACCTTGTGCTTCTTGCATCCAGGTAACAACCTACGGATGATGGTGCCCTGTGGCTGCTCTCAGCCTGACAGAGTTTTTGTAATCTGAGTGATTTAGGGGAGTGATTCTCAGACTTTTGTGAGCATCCAGATCACCGGGAGCAGGAGGGGGTGATGGCACTTGTTCAAAGAAACCAAGGGACTCTACCCATTTCTGAACCAGTAAGTGCAAGTTGGAGAGTGAAAATGTGCATTTCTTAGTTGCTGCTGCTGCTGCTGCTGCTGCTGCTGCTGCTGCTGCTGCTACTGGTGGTGGTGGTGGTTCTGGGTCTACACTTTGATCATCTTTGTTCAGGGCAAGGATAGGGGCAGAAAGATGAGCTTGAAGCACCCGGGTGACTCAGTGGAAGAAGTAATACATCTTTATAGTATCAGCAAAACAAGCGTTCCAAACTAGAGAGCACTTGTAGAATTGGATATTGGAACTTTCAAAAACTGCATCTGACTAGTAACCCGGAGAAATCAATATTTGGTTTTCTTTGCCTACTTTTCTCTAGCCAGTCTTCCTTCCCCGACTTATTCCTTTCTCTCTTCTGCCATCTACTTCCTTTCTAGCTAACTTCTTTTTATTTGCGTATTTATTTATTTTAAGGCACCCTATTCTTTCTTTGTGCAAATAATTTAAGAAAAATAAATTTAACGAAAAAATTTTCTTTGTGCAAATAATTTAAGATCCTCTCCACAATCTATGACCTAATTTGAACTGGAATCATATTTTAGCTTGAGTGTTTTTAGATCAAACCTCCACTGTTTTCCTGTCATGAATTGTTATTTTATTCCTAAAAGCCTATGTTTTCTTATCTACCCTAAAAATAAATGAAAGATAAATGAAATAACAGATATATTCAGATAACTTTAAATCTCTGTACTGCAATTTATTAATTAGTATAATGGAAGTTATATTACCTCTCAGGGTTTCTGTGAAAAATAATTTAGTTAACACATGTAAAGAACTAATGAGTGTCTCGCACATAAAAGTCAATGAATGTTGGTCGGGATCAGTGGCTCACACCTGTAATCCCAGTAGTTTGGGAGGCCTAGGCCAGGGGATCACCTAAGGTTAGGAGTTCAAGACCAGCCTGGCCACTGTGGCAAAACCCTGTCTCTATTAAAAATAGAAAAATCAGCTGGACATGGTGGCACACGCCTGTAATCCCAGCTACTCAGGAGGGTGAGGCAGGAGAATCGCTTGAACCCAGGAGCTGGAAGTTGCAGTGAGCCGAGATGGCATCAGTGCACTCCAGCCTGGACAACAGAGTGAGACTCTGTATCCAAAAAGAAAAAAAAGTCAATGAATGTCGGCTGTCATTGCCACTACTTATTAGTTAACGCCATATGAAAGCCAAGTTGGAAATGTGCAGAGATGGGAAGAGGGTAGAGGGAGGAGGAGTCTGGTCACCTGGAAGGGGAGGGTGTATGCATGGCTGGCCTGTGGGACTAGATGTTGCTTAAATAAAAATACAATCATGTTTGTACTGGAGCTAATTTCTGTCTTAGTTAAGGATGGCATTCAGCTGTAGCAGAAACCCTAAAATAACAGTTGCCTGAACCATGTAGCAACTTTTTTTTTTTTTCACATGCTTGCAGTCCAGAGATGGGATCCAAGCTGCTTCTCCTGTGTTGGTTCCTCACGCACAGCTTTTGTTCCAACGTCATCTTTGAGGTTCAGCCACCCTGTCCAAGTTCTAGCCCAGATGTAGGAAGGAGACAGTGGGGATGGAGGTGCCCTGGAAAGATGTTTTCCAGTGCTTGTGCACAATGCTTCTTCCTGTGTCCCCTTGGCTGGAATTTAGACACATGTTCACATTGGGTGGAACTGAACGTTGTATTCTTGGGAGGAGTACACAGGGGTGTTAGCATTGAATTCTCCATTCCAGGAAGATGTTGGTCAACTGAAAACTGAGCTTCTGTTTCTATGGGAGATGGGAGAATGGATCCTGGAGGACACCTAGAAATTTCTACTGTATCCCCATCTCTGTTAAACTCCAGATCAAACACACAGACAAAACCAACCACAGTAGGTTTTCATCTGCATTCATTCCAGTTGCTGCTGTAGCAATTACTACAAACTTGGTGGCTTAAAACAATGCAGATTTATTTTCTGAACAGTTTTGAAGGTCAGAAGTCTCACGGGGCTAAAATCAAGGTGTTGACAGAGCTGCATTCCTTCTGGATGCTCTGGGGCTGAATCTGTTTCTCTGCCTTTCCCAGCTTCTAGAGGCCCCTGCATTTCTTGACTCATGACCCTATCTTCCATCTTCAATGCCAGCAGCGTAGCATCTTCAGATCTCTCTCTTTTCAACTCTCCCTCTCTTTCTCATAAAAACCCTGTGATCGCATTGGGGCTACCTGGGTGAATAGTCCAGGACCATCTTCCCCTCTCGATATCCTTAACTGAATCTTATCTACAAAGCTCTTTCTGCCATGTCAAGTAACACACTCACAGGCTTGAGGGATTAGGACATAGGCATTTTGGAGAACCGTTATTCAGCTTACTACAGCCTCTTTGCTCCCCAAACTCCAAACTTCAAAATTATGATCCCTATGTTACATTTTTATTAATGATTCTTCACAGGTCAGTCATTCTACAGTGATCTGATCCTCTCAGTTTCATTAAATAGAAATGTCTGTTGTGAGCTGTAGTCTTTCTTTTTAACAACTGCAGGCAAATTTGCTGGTATATCTGTTGATTCTTTTGTGTTAGTGCTTGTCAAGGTTCTTCCAGGATTCTCAAACTGTGCAGTCACGTCTCTATAGTGAAATAAATCTTCCTTTCCCATGCTGAGGAGTTCTTTCAGTAATTGTCACTGTCCTGCTCCTACTTATGTGATAGAGTGGATTTCTTTTAAAGCAATTATTTGACTCAGAATATTGAGTCAAATCTGACTGTGGCTCTGTGTAATCAGTTTTTCCACAAAAGCTGTGGCTCAGCTAATTGCTATATATATATAATACACATATAATTATATATGTAAAATACCAGATGATATTAAAGATAACATCTGATATATATATTATTATATATAATCATATATATCATATATAACACATATTATGACACATGCAATTATATAATAATTGCATATTATGAATATATATTATGAATATATAGCAATATAATAAATATATCATTATATTATGATATAATGAATGACATATATTATTCATTTTTTAAGAAAAAGAACGAGGATAAGTACTAGGAAGAATGCTATATATAGTTTATATTATAATAATGTTTCATATATTATTTATGTTTTATATTATTGTTTTATATTACATTATTAAATAATGTTTTATATTATAATAATTATGTTATAATAATATAATAATGCTTTATATTACATATAATATAATAATATAGGCATTTTATATTATGTAATAAAATAATTATATGATTATGATTAGTGTATATATGTTAATATAATATATAAATATATTAATAGAATATAATTGTATATTATAGTAATATATAACAGATATTAACATATTATGTTAATATATGATAGTATATTAGTATATGATAGTATATATAATGTCATTATATGATAGGCAATAATTATGTATAATTTGATATGTAATATTTATTAAACTTATATATATAACTTTTGATTCACTTGCTCTAGTGCTTACCAATTCACCAAGGCATGAATTTTGATGTCAATCCCAGTTCTTTGTTGTAAATGTGACATTTGGCCGTTTCTATTGGGTATTATTTCTGGTGACTTATTTTAATAATGAGGAGTTTATAATTTGACTGTTGTAAATCAGGGGCATTCTGGTAATATGGCAATGTGTTCCACTTGACTGAGAGTTTCTTCTTGTTCCTCATTCAGCTTCTGAAAAATATTCCGTTTATTTTTTCTTCAAGAATTCTATTGCTGTGAATACCTGCTTTACTTAATGCATTTATTATCTCATGAAACAACTGTTAGCAGGTGAGGGCAGGTGCAGGTTCTCCATCTTCCATGTATCTCATGGGATCTTGCCCAGCAGTATTAGCACACAGTTCCTTGGGATCTGGGTCATGGTGTTCCCAGGGTCTCAGCACACTGCCTGGCACATGGTGCTCCACCAATGTTTGTTGAATAAATGAGGATTAGTGCATGGAAGAATACCGATTAATTGTTTTTGAATAGTTGACACATTTTGAATTTGGTTAATACTCTTTTTTATTATTTGTTAATAAAAATAGTGACCTATTGCTTTCTAGCATAGGAATCTAGGTACAGATAGATATGCTGTAGGCAATTTGAGTGCCTGAGAGTTTTTTTTTCACTTAAGAGTTTAGTTAAAATTAAGTGATAATGCCTAGAAATAAAGCCCAGCTTTAGTGGATTTCCAATTAAGTGCCTGAAATCTCTTTGGTAAGCAGGTGGCAGATAAACAAATGCATATAAAAAGAATTCCAATTATCTACAATGGTCAAAAATGACATATTCTATTTAAAGTGTTTTCTCATTATTACAATGTTATTATGTTAATTTTCTCATTAATAGAGAGTTATATATTCCATGTAGTATTTTCCACAGTTCCTTTGATAATTTTTATTTTTGGCTCTCTGATTATAAAAAGTAATCAAAGCTCACTATAGAAAATGTTGAAAAAAAACGAAGAACCACACAAAAGAAAAAGATATCTACACCATTCAGATAAACTGCTGTTACTTTCTAAACTTTCTATAGATATCTATAACAAGTACATTTTAAATTCTTTCTGTATGCATATATTATTGAAATTACACGGTATTTTGATCTGCTTTTATTTTAATCAGGATTATATTGGAATTATTTCCCCATGCCACTAAATTTTCCTAGAAAATACTTTTCTCCCAATGGTTGTATAATATGACATTACATGGATGCATCAAATTATTTAAGCAGTACTCTGTTCGTTGGCAGTTTGGTCGAATATCCTTGTGTATACGTGTGTTTTTTTTTTATTTTCCTCCCACAGTTTAGTAAGAATGGACTCCTACATATGAAGTATGTTAAAGATTCTTGGTTAAAGATTTGAGATTATCTTAAGGCATTTGATGCACATCAACACGTTTTTCAGAAAGTGCTCCCACTTTCACTAACACTAGCAGTGAAAGGGAATTTTTACAGTATTATACTGCCTATTCCCTTTGCTAAATATTGCTATTTTATTGAAGATGACCAGTTTGATGGATTCATACTACAGGCTCCTAGTGATTTAAAATAGAGGGCTCTCTAAAATAATATGGACCATAAGGCACGTTCAATTTTCAGAAGCCTAAAAGTTGTAGATTTTATTGCATAAAATAGTAGGTACAGATGTTATGAGAGCCTAGAAGACATAGCTGCTTATTGAATGATAACATTTTGACCTTTTGATCAGAGCAATTATCCCTGTTGCTCTGTTATTAATTTCTCAGAAATGCATGGCATCAAATACCTTTCTATTTATACGGTCCTCCCCCGACCCACAACCAATCCCTAATTAGCTACCCTCTATGGGAATATGTAGAGAAATGTGTTAGAGATTTTTTTTTCTTCAGCTCTTAAGTTCAGGAGTACATGTGCAAGATATGCAGGTTTGTTACATAGGTAAGCGTGTGCTACGGTGGTTTGCTGCACCTATCAACCCATCACCTAGGTATGAAGCTCAGTATCCACTAGCTATTCTTCCTGATGCTCTCCTACCCCCGCCCCACCCCTGACAGGTCCCAGTGTGTGTTGTTCCCCACAATGTGTCCATGTGTTCTCATCATTCAGCTCCCACTTCTAAGTGAGAACATACAGTATCTGGTGTTCTGTTCCTGTGTTAGTTTGTCGATAATAATGGCTTCCAGCTCACATGATCTCTTTCCTTTTTATGGCTGAATAGTATTCCACGGTGTATATGTACCACATTTTAAAAAAATCCAGTCTATCAATGATGGGCATTCAGGTTGATTTTATGTCTTTGCTATTTTGAATAGTGCTGCAATAAAGCTATACATGCATGTATCTTTATAATAGCATTATATATATATATATATATATATATATATATATATATATTCCTTTGGATGGAGATACGCTTTTCCTCTTAAAATTTACATAGCAGATCTATGCCTATTTTAAAACATAGAAACCAAGTCATCTGGACTTTATTACAGCTTTGTGGCATCTAGCAAAATTGGGTACACATGTTTCAGAGTTATCTTTACCTTATTCGTCAAAGAATAAGGGGCTTATTTTCCAAATTAATTTATATGTGACTCCCTTAAGGCAAAGACTCAGAGTAGTTTTGTTCATCTTTATATAATCTTACTCATAAAGGGTGATCAAAATATGCCTGACACACAGAGAGAAACCCATATTCTTTAGTTATAGATGATGGAGTACTGCAAGAGGTTTAGACTCATAGGAATATTATCTGAATTTAGAGGATATATTGCACACAAGAGGTAATTAAAAAAGAAGAGATGGCAAAGGTTTGAATTTCAGTTTTGATTAAGGCAATACTTTCCAACAAGAGAATTAATATGTTTTTTTCTGTTCTCACTCCTGAGCCCACTTCAGTTTCCTTCCAAAGAAGAAGAACAAGAAAAATAAGTGAAATCCAGCTCTCCATTGATGACTCTCTAACCATTGGTGGCTTGCAAGCTTGTGTTCTATTCTGTCTGATGAGGACATCACATTCAGGCACGGGCTCTTGAGAATCCCGTTGGCTGTCATAGGCTTCCTGCAGCATAACTTGTGTTACAACAAAGCCTTTGACTTTGTTTCTTTCTTGTCTCGGAGCAAGTGAGGAGCCTGGTGTGAGGGATCCAGTGTGGCATAACTCTTTGTAGTCTATGCAGCCTTCTCTGAACTTTCTCAAACACCCATGAAAAAGATACTTTATAAGCCATATCATTTTCTCAAACTTTTTTCTTATTTGTGTATATCTTTAACATCACTTTACACATAAATTACTTAGCAAAAATTCATTGCATGTTCTTGAGTAATTTTATTAATTCTATTCCTTGGTACTTAAGTATTTTGTTCACCTTTTAGGAGCAAAGGACTGGAACCAAATCATCCCAGGTCTCTGCTAGGAATCATACATTAATAAAATCCTTAACCAAATCTATATGTAATTGCTATCTATAAAAATACCTTAATGGTGATGAATATAGTGCTATGAGATTGTTTAATAGGGTTGTTTGACTAAGTAAGAAGTAGGTGGAGGGGAGGATTTCTGGCAAAAGAAAGAGGCCTACAAAGATGCTGAAACATTGGAAAAATGAAAGTCCTTTGTAGATGAAACTCAGAGAGAAGGAAGATGAGATCTTTTGAGTCTGGGGTAGTAAGCAAAGGCTGGATTATTCAGAACCTTGCAGGATTTTGGTGTTTGATCCTAAGAGCAATAAAAAGCCACTGAAATATTTTAAATAGAGGGTGACATGGTTGTTTTTGCTTTTTGTATATAAAAAATTTTCTACTACAGAGAATTTCATTTTAAAAATGGAAAAATATTAAAGACTCTACCAGTCTATCAACTAACATTGGTCAACTCATGGCCAATTATGTTTCACCTGTGACCCAACCCACATACCCCTGCATCTTGTCACATTTATTTGAAGCAAATCTCAAATATCTTACTACATCACTATGCATATCTCTAAAAGTCAAGAACTCTAGTTCCAAAAAATAACTGGAAATATCTTTTAAAAGCTCCTGTAATTTTTAATTTATAATATCAAATATCCAGTGTTCAAATTTTCCCAGTTGTAGTGTGTGTGTGTCTCTCTGTGTGTGTGTGTGTGTGTGTGTGTGTGCATGCACGCACGTGCTTATACTTTCTTCAAGTCAGGGTTCAAATAAGATTCATAAGTTGCAATTATTGATATATGTCTTAGGTGTTTGAATATGTACATTCTTCCACCATCTCTATTTTTATTCCTTGCAATTCATTTGTAAATAATCCATGTTGTTTATGCTCTGGCATAGTGCACTGTCAGAGTTTTGATGAGCACATTTCCACGGTGGCTTTAACATGTTTCTCTGCCTTTGGTGTTTCCCGCAAATTAGATCTCCAGAGGCTTTTTACATTGCAGATTCAATTTTTTGGCAAGTTGATCTCACAGGTGGTGTTCTGACCATGAGGAAGCTTACAGTTAGTTGTCTGTTTTTTTCCCTCTTTTAGTGATATTAGCAGCCATTGATAATCATGGCGTAACTTCTACTAATTTACTGGAGTTTTAAATAGTGATGTTTGAATTATATTATTTCTTCTTCATTTATTCCAAGAAGTGGAATATTTTATAAAGAGAAGTTTCTTCATCAGCTCTTTGGTTACCCTGAGTTCGAGTCCACATAGAAGAGGGAGGATAAATATGCTTGTCTTTCCCTTAACATTTTAAAAAATAGTTTCCTAAGTTTCTCCAATGAGGCTTTTTTCATTTGATTTTATTTTTAGAATCAATATAAATGTATGGATTTACATTGATTTCATTGTTTTAATGAATTGTACTAATTGTATTCATAGGCTAAAATAGCAAAGTTCTTACTATCAGAATTCCTACCTAAATCCTCAGCTGAGGCTGGAAGTTGGGCATAAGCTACCTGGGCATTCTATAATGGGACATTGGATAGGTGGAATGCAGGGCATGTGAAACTCCTTGGCTTGGCCTCTGTTAATTTGTGTCCTGAACTGTCCACATCATCTCAAAGGATCTAAGAATGGTCTGGCCCAGAGATGGGAGGGAGGCACTCATAAATGTGGAAAATCACAGAACAACGTTATTGTATTAATTTTCTGTGTTATATGATTTACCACAAATTTAGTGAGTTAAAACAACAGTCATTTATCTCAGTCTCCATGGATCAGGAGTCTGGGTACACCTGAGCTAATTTTCATGCTTGGGACCTCACCAGATTGAAATCAGGTGCTAGCCGTGGCTGCATGCCCAGCTGAGGCTTGGGATCCTCTTCCAAGCTCACTGGTGGAGCAATTTAGATCCTTGTTATTATAAGACTGAATCCCACAGCTCCCAGAGGCCACCCACTATTCCCTGTCATGTGGAACTGCCCAAAACAGGGCAGTTTTCCTCTTTAAGGCCAAAAAGAGGGTGTCTCTACTCCTCTGAGTCTCTGACCTCTGCACCCTCTTTGAATGGGCTTTCCTGATTAGGGCAGGCTCACTCAGGATAGTCTTCCTTTTAATTAGCTTACAGTTAACTGATTAGGATTTTTAATTATGCCTACAAATATAGCTTTTGACCTTTTCCTATAATGTAGTCTAATCAAGGGAGTTTTACTTGGAGGAGGACAGATTCCTGGATGACCTTGGCTGACCTCGCTTTCCCACCTCCTGTTTGTAGTTCTCAGAATAACTCTAGAATGTACTCAGCATCTACCACCCTGAGATGAGGAGGAAGGGTGCAGAACAGCCCCAGCTGTGTCTGCACCCTTCCTAGTCCAGAGCGTTCTGCAGCACGTGGGCTCAGCGAGCCAAGTGCCGCCCAGGGTATATAAACCCAGAGCAGAGCTCAGCTGTCACAGCTGTAGCGCGAGGAGGAGCATGCGCAGGTGAGACTCCATCTGCCCGGAGCAGCTTTCCTACGCCTTGGAGGAGCTTCGTCGTGGCTCCCAGACTTCGGTTTATTCCTGCTGCCTATCTGTGAGTGACAGGTCTGCTTTGCCTGACTTGAGTCAGCGTTCTGTCTCAATGGACTAGACCTAAGAACTTGTACATTATTCTACCATGTTCACAGGGGAAGGGATTAAACAAGGGCCTCACTGAGGGCCATGGTACAATTTTCCTATCTCAGATGTTTGTAGCTTTTCTATGAACTCACCATAATGCTGGGTGAAAGGCAAAGCTCATCTCTGGGCCTTGATTTTCCTGCTTAGACAATGAATATACTAAACTAAGTTATTCCTAGTGCCTTCTCATCACTAATATTCTGAGTTTACTGATCTGCTGTACTTACAGCAGATTTTTTAGGTTTTTATTTTAGGGCAGTTTTAGGTTTACAACAAAATTGTGTAAAATGTACAAAAGGGGCTGGGCTTGGTGGCTTACAGGCATGTAACCCCAGCACTTTGGGAGGCTGAGGTGGGGTGGATCACCTGAGGTCAGGAGTTCAAGACCAGCCTAGCCAGCGTGGCAAAACCTGGTCTCTACTAAAAATACAAAATATTAGCTGGGTGTGGTGGCATGTTCCTGTGATCCCAGCTACTTGGGAGGCTGAGGCAGGAGACTGGCTTCAACCTGGGAGGCAGAGGTTGCAGTGAGCCGAGATCCTGTCATTGTATTCCAGCCTGGGCAACAAAGTGAGACTCTGTCTCAAAAAAAAGTATCAAAGTTTCTCATACACCCCCACCCCCATTTCCCCCCTCCCCCATTTCCCCCCCACCCCCATTTCCCCATAGGCGCACAGCCTTCCCACTATCAGCACCTGCACCAGAGTGGTACATGTGTCACAATGGGTGAATCTACTTTGATTTCTCATTGTTACCCAAGGTCCATAGCTTACATTAGGTTTTTATTCATATGGCTTAACTTTATTTTTCTTTCCCAGCTTTACTGAGCTATAATTGATAAAGAAAGATTATATCCATTTAAAGTTGTATTCACAATTTAATGAATATTGGCCCCAGTGCTTAACATTGACACTTTTCCACAAAATAAAAAAGGAAACGTAAGTTCCCAAATCAGCTACTACAAAAAGACTTGTAAATAATTAAATGAGCTCTACCACTTTGATGGGTGGTGTTTTACACAGATCGTAAGTCAGTCATTGGGTTTAAAAGGCTTGATGTACTTAAATCTAGCTTTACAGAAACCATAAATTTTCCTTTCCAAGATGAATGCTTATTTTAGCAGGGTATGTTATATGTTTTTCTTTCATTGCGCAGTTCATTCTAAAAATGAAAATGTGAAAAAACTTGTTCATTGTTTTACAGAAATTGGAACAGATGCTACAGTAATTTTTAATAAGAGAAACAGCATAATTAGTAGGACCCCCCAGTTGATAAAATATCTGTTTAAGCAATTGGAAGGTACTTTAAAAATCAGATTAAAGTTAAGTACAGTACTTGAAATTATTTTTATGTGTAATTTAGGGCTCTATGTTACAATATAATAAAATATTTAAGCATTTTCTATAGAATCCTGGGGAGAAAGTTCAAATCTAGTAGTAGCTACTTAACAGGGCGTTACTTCAACTTCTGACATATTTCCCCGTATGCTTTTGTCTACTTGAAACATAAACTATGTGAAAGAGATCATGGCATGGTCCAGGAGGGCCAGGGGTGATTTGCAGTAGGTTATGCAAACTAGTGTAAGAACAATGTGGTCACTTTTGTAAAAAAGATTTGTTCATAGTCTCCAATAGAGGCAGAAAACAGCTGTAAATCTTTACCACAGCTTTGTTCCAGGGTGGCATATTCAAATGAATGAGATTTCAGTCTGAATGATGGAGTCGTCGATGTATATGATTTGTATTTAGAAATGCAGACACAATAGCAAGCCCATTATATTCTGTCCTGTAAACTCATCAAAATCCAATCTCTCCTCCTAGACCAGAGTTTCTCATTTTTGGCATTACTGACATCAACTGAATAATTCTTTGTTGTGGGGCTGTCCTGTGCTTTGTAGGAGGCTTAGTATCTTCCCTGGCCTCTCCCTGCTAGATGCCAACTCCCCCACCTCCACATTGTGACAATAAAAAATGTCTCTGGACATTGGCAAACGTCGCCTGGAAAAAGTACTCCCATGGAGAACCACAGTTGTAGCTGAAGTTCTCAGCCATCTCTCCATGACATAGTGCTCTTTTTTTCTATGCGCTTCATGGATTACTCCTATAGCAACTAAACCACAAAGACATGTCTTGTCTTGGTTTTCCCACAAATGTCTTAACATAGACTGAGGGAAGAGCCAGTACATAGTGTTGACTGATGTTTTAGGTGTTCTTCCCCTGTACTTCTATTTTGACTTTTCATGACTTAACCCTTAATTCACTTTATCTTAATTTTTTAAATGCTTTGTTCTCCATGCTAGACCACAAGCCCATCTAAGAGTAAGGCAGAGGCAATCTTGCTGACTGCTGTGTCATCAGTATCAGTCCCTGGCCATACTAACAACAATAACAGCAGCAGCAATAGTATTGAGTGTTTGCTATGTGCTAGTCATAACTCTAAGTGCTTTGTGTGTGTTAACTCATTTAATCCTCACGACATTCCATGTGTTGAGAATTATTATCAAACCCATTTTATGGAAGAGGAAACAGGTGCAGAGGGGTTAAGGGAATTGACTGAAGTAGCAAAGCTAGGAAATGGTAAAGGATCAAATCTAGGCAGTCAGTCTGATTCTGGAGTCTGTGCTTGTAACCTCTAAGCTATGCTATAGATAGTGGAAGGTCAGTGAATACTTGTAGAATGATTGTGCCAACTATGGAAGAAATGGCTGCAGACGAAGGGAAGGATGGGTGTGGAAATCAACAATTATGTTTTAAAGAATCTACATGCATGACCTGGAAACCCAATGACTATGAAGCATATGGTGCTGAACGATGTTCAGCCCAGGCATGAGTGAGTGTCTGTGTGTTAGAAGAGTGCACACACAGCAATTCAGTGTGCTTAAGCAGATGCCCATTCTGAGCTCTTGTATTGGGATTCAGGGAGCATATACGCTAAGCTAACCCAAAGGCGGTTTATTTCTCATGACGTCATATCTTGACAGTTTCCATCTATGTAAAATAGAATTTCCAAAAGGGCCCTGGTTTTTATCTCACTCGCTAAGAAGAATGCTGATTAAAATAATTTGATTGCACCTATAGTTATTTGCTTTTAGTGTTTTAGGAGTTCTTTCACAGACTAGTGCATAGCATTCATGTGTACGGTATCCACAACACCTGATCACAACCTAAATCAGGATGAATTTTGAGAGCACTGAGAACCAATTGGCCCTCAGCATTCTGTTCCTTGAAAGTCTTCACTGATGGAACTTGCCATTTTGACAACACTGATAGTGGATCACATCTGTTGTATGATCAGACATTAATGTATAGCCACTTTGCAGAAGAAGCCAGGCAATGACATACTGGTTCCATTCACTACTTGGTGTGTACACTTCTTTTTTTAAATTAATTTTTTAAAAAATACAAAGTGCACAACATTGTTTCCCCATTCATGGGATAATTGGCTACTCGCTTGAAATTTAAGGAATTAACAGATTAAGTAGATTAATATAGTCAAGCCAACAAATTAATATGAACTAGCAGATACTCATTCCAAATATGGATCCCAAATGACTTATAATATATTTTGATTGAATTCAGCAGCATCATGTTACTTCTCATACTTCTCCACTGAATTTACCTTGAAATCAGTGAAGAATAGAGAAGACAGTTTTGGGTATAACAAAAAGCCACCAGGGGAATGTCTGAAACCACTTTGAATCCTCTTGCTTTATCTTCAGCATACCTAGGAGTTTCATTCTATTCCACAAATATGTCATGCATTTATAACATCTAAGGTGTTTAACTACCCCCTCTACTAAATATTAAGTTATATTGTCATTTTTATATAGTTTTGGAAACCCCCATAACCACTGTTCACACCCCTGGTACATACATCCCAGTGTTTAAGAAGCACAGATCACAGAAATGTGCCGTGAGACAAAAAGACTAAGGGAACACAGCCTTACCTTTTAAGATGTTTAAATCTGGTATTGACACTGTAGCTAATAAATGAATACTTAGTCTTTGAGATAGAAGATTTTATATGGATTATTTATTTAATCTTGAATTCTGTGAGGTTGTCATAATGATGATAATAATTGTTCTTTGGATAAAACTGCCTTAAACATAAGAATGCTTAGGGAACTTCAAAGTCATAAAGCCAGAAGTTGGTAGAACTGGGGTTTGGACCTAGAAATTCTGACTTCAGAGACCACCCCCTATATAGCACCTCACCTCAAAGTCCAATGAAAATGAGAGAATTCATTTAAATATGGGAGAAAACAACATAAGAACTTATATTGACTTTCCAAATTTCATTTTAAATATAGAAGAATAATGTCCTCACTGTGAAATGTACAGATTTGAAGTACACAGTTTGGCAAATGCATATATCTATGAAAATCATGCCATATCAAGACGTAAATCATTGACATTACCGCAGATCTTTTTCCCTTCTGACGGGATTCTGCCAAGACAAGCCCTGAATCCCCAGTGAGGCAACTGCTGTTCTGATTTCTTTCACAATAGATTAGTTTTGCCTGTTCAAAATCATCTTGTACATAGATCCATACAATATGTACTCGATTTTATGTGGCTTCTTTCGCTCATCATAATGTTTCTGAGAGTCTGCAGTGTTGTTTTGTGTGTCCGTGGTTCATTCGTTTTTATTGTTGAGCCTATACTCTCCTCCATTGCTATTTCTTAACAAATAAGGAAGTATCTGCCTGTGGCATTTAGGGCACTAAAAGGGGACTCTACAGAAAGGAGTCCATAAGCCTTTACTGCTTGCTCTGCTATAGGTGTTTTTTGCTGGCTTGATCTGGCCTATGCCTGCACACACACCTGTTGGACTCTGTCAGCCCAGTCCTTTGGCCACAGCAATGGATTGGATGAAAGACTGATTGATATACAGGCTAAAGATTGGTGATGGTTTGGACTCAAGCGAAGCTAACCACCTCTGAGGTTCCTTGACACTAACTTGTGTCCAGTAAGATAGTTCTTTACTTTATGGTGAACACCTGAATCCATTAAACCTTCACTTTTGGAAAATGTGCCAGCAAGGCAAATAAAATATCCTCAGAAAGCAAGCCAGTGACGTTGCACTTAGGTCCAATGATGCTGGGCTATGACTGTATCCTGCTCTTGACTGCCTTATCTCCCCCCTCCTCCACCGCCGCCATAGGTACCTGCCCTTGTCCCCCAAGGCTAAAGAAGAACGATGTGAGCAGGAGAATAAAGAGGATACCAAAGGCAACTGGAACAGTGTGAAAAGGAATGGGTCTTAACAGAGGTGGAAAGTTTCTTGAGTGTTGAGGGCACAATACTTAAGCTGTATTAATTAAGCTAAAGATCATGCAGTGAAGTGGAGGGCAGTGATATGTATAGATACATTGGGTTCAAATTAGAGAATCCTTGAAAACCAGAGTGAGGTGTTTGTATTTAATTTCATAGGTACTGGCGAACCATTTTGAACACAGAACGGTGAGCTGAATAGCCCTTGAGGACAAATAATTTGGCAGAAAACTCTGCCAAGAGCAGGGAAAGAAGCAAGTGCTATAGTATAACCTGAGCTATGGCAGCACGCAGACCTGAGAAGGAAGGTGTGATTTCACTTCTTGTTGGAAGAATTTTTTTTTTTTGGCTAATTTTTCTGTTGGCGTGCGTGTGCGTGTGTGTGTAATGGACCTAAAACTTGCTGCTTTGCAGGTTTCAGGCATAATTAACCTCATGTGTTCAGACCTTTAAATTTATTATATTCTAGACCTTAAGCCAAGGCACAAGTAAACCCAATTAGGCTAGTAATAGCTTTGGATTAAATTATATTAACTATTAAAAGAACAGAAGTTATACATAGTCAGCATGTTTAATTCTCATTGTAGGGAAAACCCTTACGTGCTAACTTGATATTAAAACCTGAGAGAAAACAAATCTGCATAATGCGATCAAATCACTTTTACTTTGAGACTGAGATATTTTTCAGGTAGTCAAATTGTTATAGAAACAAACTGCCAAAGGAGTTTCAAATCAGGAGAAAAAAAGTTTCTTGGTTTGGATCTAACAGGTGGTGTTAATATTAAACTGTAATTAAAATAAACTAATTCACATTTGCTATTGTCTCTCTAAGAGGAGAACGGTACAGGAGAAACTAAAACTATTAAATACTTTCTATTTAGGATAGCCACATTACAAGAGTGAGTGAGTGAAAAGGAAACAGCCTGGATATTTTCCACAGGTACTTACTTTTGTCTGTTCTACATTTCACTTTTTTTTTTTTTTTTTTTCTTTTTTTTTTTTTTTTTTCTAATTTTTTTTTTTTTTTTTTTGCTTGGGAAAAAACAGTCACAGGTGCTTCTGTGTTTTTTTTTTTTTCTGCATCAACTACTTTATTGATTTTATTTCAATAGTCATTGTGATACAAGTGGTTTTTGGTTACATGGTTGAATTCTATAGTGGTGAATTCTAAGTTTTAGTGCATGGTTACCTGAATGGTGTACATTGTATCTAACATGTAATTTTTAATCCTTCACTTCCCTTCCATCTTGCCCCTTCTGAGTCTCCGAAGGCCATTTTACCACTTTGTATGCTTTTGTGTATCCTTAGCTCCCATTTACGTGGAAATGTACAGGATTTGATTTTTTCATTTCTGAGTTACTTCACCTACAGTAATGGCCTCCAGTTCCATCCAAGTTGCTGCAAAAGTCGTTTTACTTTGTTTTGAATCTAGCAAATGGTGGGAACATGAAATAAAATGTCAGATGTTCGAATTGCCGTCATCATCATCAGCATTGTGTATGTTTGAGTGTTTTTCTCATGCTCTTTGATGTATGGGTTACAATAAAATATATGGAAAGTCACTAATCATGTAGGATATCACAGTATAAATATTAAATATCTTCTTTAGATAGCAAATGCATCTCAAGAAAAAATGAATTGGATTTCCTCAGCAGACATGCATAAAACTGATGAGCAAAGACTTTTAGGAAAACAATGTCATCTCTAGCACCCCAAAAATCCATCTCTGCTGTATCAGAGTTATTCAAGATCTTTAGGAAGTTTAATTAGTACCTTTTATAGTAGACTATTTTGTTGTTGTTAAGAGACAGTGAAGAGTATTGCTTTAATGCTAGGCTGACTTTATCATGAGTCCAGACTGCGAAACCTTCAGCAAGTTGGTTCATCTTTCTCAGAACTGGTTTCCTCATCTGTAAATTAGACAT
The DNA here is from genome assembly GCF_001604975.1 of Cebus imitator. Taxonomy (NCBI): domain Eukaryota; kingdom Metazoa; phylum Chordata; class Mammalia; order Primates; family Cebidae; genus Cebus; species Cebus imitator. The sequence goes on from NW_016107414.1 coordinate 3,002,978, forward strand.
AACAGTGGGATCACGGAGGTCCTACCTCCTGATACTTTTGTAATATGTAAATGAGATGGTGAAAAATAAGCAGAGTGTCTAGTACATAGTAAACACTCAGTAAATGTCATCATGAGATTTTGCTAGGTATTAAACTTTGTAGGTTTGAGGCATTAAAGAAGGTTTAGAAACATATTTCATCCACATAGATAATGCCCAGTTAGACAGGGCCTCGTATATTGGGGCAGCATTTTGAATTTCAGATTGGGATATAGTTCTTCACTTTGAAGTTTTAGAAATATTTTTTTTTCAGGAGGCATCAACTAATTAAGAACTGGAACAAATAATTTGTACTCACAAAAGACTTAGGAGTATGTAAAAAATTGATTTATTCTTCTTTAATGATAAATAGAAGCTCCAGGTGAAATTTTTACAAGCTTTTATTGGTTGAGCTTACTTATCTGCACAACCAGGGTAGTGATGGTGCCTTTCTTTTAGGTGTGTTTCAGCTAATACATGGTTACTAAGTACCTAGAATAGAGTGAGAGCCCAATACGATGTAGCATATATCATTAGCTATTATGGATGTGTACGCTCTTTCCATTTGTAAAAGCTAAATTTATTAAGATTCATGAAGAAGACTGCTTATTAGGAACCTGGGAAAAGAGTATATATTTCTCCATTTATCAAGATAGTTTGTGATACCTATGAGGCTTTTACATCCACCCACACACACGCACACACACACACACACACACACAATCAGCTATGTATTATATGCTACCTATTTGTATACTATATCTATTGTTTTACAACATGATGTTTTCAAAAAATTTGTAGGGCTGTACATTATGCTACTTAACTCTTTCTTTTTAACAGCTATATATTTTATGGAATAAACATGCCTTGATATTTTCAACATATCATGACAATTTCAGGCAAAGCGCTTACCTAAAATTTTATCCCTTTTTAACTTTTAAGTTCAGGGTTACAACTGCAGGTTTGTTGCATGGGTAAACTTGTGTCATGGGGATTTGTTGTACATATTATTTCATCACCCAGCTATTAAGACTAGTGCCCATTAATTATTTTTTCTGATCCTCTCCCACCTGCCTCCCTCCACCTTCTCAAAGGGCCCAGTTATGTGTTGTTCTCCTCTATATGTCCATGTGAAATGGAGAAATACTTCCTTGTTCAATAAATGGCTACTATGTAGAAGACTGAAACTGGACCCCTTCCTTACACCATATACAAAATTTAACTCAAGATGGATTAAAAATTTAAATGTGAAACCCAAAACTGTAAATACCTTGGAAGACAACCTAGGCAATTCCATTCAAGACATAGGCCCAGGCAAGAATTTTGTAACAAAGATGTCAAAACCAATTGCAAAAAAAGCAAACATTGACAAATTGGATCTAATTAAACTAAAAAGCTTCTGTACAGCAAAAGAAACTATCAAACAGTAAATAGGAAACCTACAGAATGGGAGAAAATTTTTGTAAACTGTGCATTCAAAATTTTCTAATACAGCAGAGTTAAGAGAATTTTATGGCCACATACATGCCCACCACCTAGATTCTAATATTAAGATTTTGCTATACTTGCTTCTTTATGTCACCTTCATATACTTCCCCCTAAGTATTTTGATCTGCATATTATAATCAAAGCTCAATAATTATATATATCTGGTTTCTTTTGATGTGAAATTCAATTACAGTGAAATGCACAGATCTTAGTTATGCATTTGCTGAGTTTGGGCATATGCATGTACCTCTTGTGGTAGGCTGAATAATGGCCCCCAAAGATATCAGGTTCTAATCCCTGGAAACTGTGAATGTTAAGATGTCAAAGAGTTTGCAGATATGATTGATTAGGAATCCTGAGATAGAGATTTCCTGAATTATCTGGGTGGGTCCTAAATGCTATGACAAATGTCCTTATAAGAGAGGAGCAAAGGGAGGTTTGATACACAGAGAAGGGAGAAAGTAATGTGGTGATCTCAGGAGAAAGAAGAAGGAAGGAGGTAAGAAGGCAGAGAGAGAAAGAAGAGAAAGAGGGAGAAAAAAATGGAGAGAGAGAAAATTTAAACATGCTGCTTTACGGGTCTTAAAGATGGAGGGAAGCGCGTGAGCCTGGGTATACAGCCTGCTGCTTGAGGCTGAAAAAGCAAAAAATGCAGCTCGGGATGCAGAAGGAAGGAAATGGGCTGCTCTCCCCTAGAGCCCCTCAAGGAGGCATTGTTCTAGGACACCAGGTGTCAGCCCATTGGAACTGATTTTAGACTTCTGTCTAAACTTCTTCCACAACTGTTAGAGAATGAATTTATATTTTAAGCCACCAAGTTTGTGTTAATTTCTTACAACAGCCACAGAAAACCGACAAACCCGTATAACCCAAATCCTTATCAAGACATCTTTTTATATTAGTGTAGAAAGTTCCTGCATTCCACTCCCAATGTTAATTCCACCCAGAGGTAACTACTCTTCTGAATTTTTAAAAGATGATAGATTTAATTTTGCCTCTTCTAGAATTTATATAAATGGAATCACCGAGTTTATACTCTTGCATAAGGCTTCTTATAATCAGAATGGTGTTCTGAGAGGCATTCACATTATGTGAGTTAATAATATGCTCCTTGTTATTGATGAATAATATTTTATTGTATGAATATACTATTTCCTTGTTGGTGAATATCTGAGTTTCTATAAAGCCACTATGAACAACCATTCTTGTTCAGGCCTTTGTGTGGTCATGTGTTGTAATTTCTTCAGAGGAAATAGGAGTAAAATTTCCTGGTTTGCTGGGTAATAGGGTAATTGCATGTTCAGAAATTTTCCTAAAAGCGTTGTGTGACTGTACATTCCAACAAACGATGTATGAGACCTCTAGTTGCATCACAGTTTTGCCAATATTTGGTGGTGTTAGTCTTTTCTCTTTGAGCCATTCTAGTGGGTACATACTAGTAGCACATGGTAGTTTTAATATGTATTTGCCTGACAACCCATGATGTCAAGCATTTTTAGCCTCCTTATTGGCCATCTGTGTATCTCCTTTTGTGAAATGACAATTCAAGTCTTTTTCCATTTTAAAAATAGGGTTGTTTGGATTTCAATGATGAGTTTTACATATTCTTTCTATATTAAAACATATATATGTAATAGATAAAAAGTCTTGGTCAGACATATGTTTTGTAAATATTTTCTCCCAGTCTGTGTCTCACCTAGTAATTTTCTTTTTTTTTTTCCATTTATTTTATTGCATTTTAGGTTTTGGGGTACATATGAAGAACATGCAAGATTGTTGCATAGGTACACACGTGGCAGTGTGATTTGCTGCCTTCCTCCCCATCACCTACATCTGGCATCTCTCCGCTTGCTATCTCTCCCCAACTCCCTACCCACCACAGTCCCTCCCCTATTTCCCCCCAGCCGACCCCAGTGTGTAGTAATTTCTTAATGGTGTCTTATGATGAGCAGATTTAATTTGATAAAGCCTAATTTATCAACTTTAAATTTTATGGTTATTGTTTTGTCTGGTTTGTCTAAAATTTGCCTACCACAAAGTCACAAGGATAATTTTTTTTTTAAGTCTACAGTTTTAATTTCAAGGTTTAGGGCTATGCTTACTCTCTAGTGATATTTTTGCGTATCATGAGAAGTATGGGTTGAGGAGTATCTGCTTCCTGTCTGGATATACACTTATTCCATCCATTTGTTGAAAAGACTTTCCCTTCATTGTTGGATTCTTTTGGCACTTATGTAAAAAAAAAAAAATCAAATGTATGCAAACATCATATATGTAGGGGTCTATTTCTGGACTCTGTGTTCTATTCTATTGGTCTGTTTGTGGACCGTTAGCAGTTTCACACTGTTTTAACTACTGTAGCGGTATAGTAAGTCTCAAAATCAGGTAAGGTAAATTTTCTAATTCTCTTTATTTCAAAGATTTATTTGGATATTCTCAATCCTCTTCATTTACTTGTATACTTTATAAATGATTGAAAACTTAGAAATGAATCAGATTTTTGATTTCTTAAAAACCAAAAAACAAAACCTTCATGGATTTTTGGTAAGACTGCATTAAATCTCTAGGTCGATTTAAGAAAAACTGACACCTTAACAACACTGAATCTTCCAAACCATAACAGAGGTACATAATTCTATTTACTTAGATTGTGTTTGATTCCTCTCAGCAATGCTTTGTTATGCAGAATAGCCTACCTTTCTTTTCTAGGGCCTTCTACATTGTCTATAGGGTAGAGTTTTTGTGAATCTTTAATAAAAGCAGGATACCAGATAAACGTTTTTGTAGATGTGCTCATGAGATTGGTGGAGTTTTACTCTATTCCTATTGAGCTGAGAGTCCTTAACCATAAGGGGGTGTTAAATTTTTCAAATGCTTTTCCTGCATTTGTGGGTTTCCTTCTCTGTAGTTTCAGATACTACCATACAATGCTGACATTGACCTGACCCTTCTGCCATGATTGCAAGTTTCCTGAGAACTCCCCAGCCATTTGGAATTGTGACTCAATTAAACCTCTTTTCTTTACAAATTACACAGTCTTGGCCAGTTCTTTATAGCAGTGTGAAAACCAACTAATACACCAGTACTTTCTGGCTTTCCTCTTTGCCTCTTACGTTGTAAAAATAACAACTAACTTTGTGATGTTTCAAGTTTTGACTTGAAGTCTGCTGGCTTTTGCCTACTTCCTGGTTGTTACGGTTTGGCTCTGTCCCCACCCAAATTTCATCTCAAATTATAATCCTCATAATACTCACATGTCGAGGGAAAGACCTGGTGGGAAATGATTAAACCATGAGGCCAGCATCCCCCATGCTGTTTTCTTGATGGTGAATGAGTTATAACAATACCTGATAGTTTTATAAGGGTCTGACAGTTTCTCCTTCACATGCTTCTCTCTCCTGCTGTCTTGTGAAGAAGGTGACTGCTTTCTCTTATGCCACAATTGTAAGTTTCCTGAGGCCTCCCCAGCCATGTGGAACTGCTACTCAATTAAACCCTTTACTTTAAAAATTACACAGTATCAGGTGGTTCTTCGTAGCAGTGTGAAAACAGACTAGTATCTAGTACTTTCAGGCTTCCCCCACCGTGGCTCTTATGTTAGCTGAGAGAAGGTGAGATGTAGCAGGCAATTTCTCAGCTATACTGAAAAGCTCAAATACACCTTATCTGTATTTGAGTTGTGTCTGTTTTTTTTTTTCTTCAATTACAAATAATGTCATAATGATATAATGCTTAGTGTACCTTCTGGCATTTTTCTAAATAGGAAATATATGGAATATTTATATAGGATAATTTCATGACATCAAAACTTGGAACCAAATATTTATCAAGACTGTGTTAGTTGTTTTTTTGTTTTGTTTTGTTTTAGGAACAAATGATATGCTCTTTTAAAACTAGCTTAAGATACACACACACACACACACACACACACACCCCCTGTGCATCCATATATCTGCATCCATTTCACATTGTTAAAATCTTGTGGTTTTTACATAGTATATGTTGATTCTGGTAAAGCAGATTCTTTATCAAGATAATGTTGCTGCTGCTTCTACATTTACTTTTTTCAGATGGACTTAGAATCAACTTCTCAAGTTATAAAAAATTTGCTGTATTTTATGACAATTCTATTGAATGTGATATTGGTGAGATTGTTAATTTTAAAAGAATGGATAGATTTAAAATATTGAATTTCTTATTCTTTAGTAAAGCTTTATAGTTTTTTCTTATAATCTTAAACTTCCATAAAAAATGTTTATTCGTAGATAGTTTTTATTGCTATACAAATGGAATCTGCTCCATAATAAAATTTAACTGGTTAAGATGGCTATATAGGAAATAAACTGACTTTTAATGTTGTTAATCCTAGTCAAACAATATAAAACAACAAAAATACCAAACCATAGTATGAAATTAAGTAGCATCAAGTATGTTACAGTGAATATTTGAATGTTATTTAATCCCTATCAAATAAAAATTTGCTAGACATAATTGTTTCTAGGTTCATGTGTTATAAGATTATCAAATGCCACAGTTACACTATGTCTGGGCCATGTTTTAATTATTAGTTTATTTTTCTCTTATTTAGGGCACAAAGATCATTTCTAAGAAATTCTTCTATATCCAACAATTAGTGTCTGTTAACATATGTTCTGACAAACTGGCAGTTTATTCTTATAGATGGTTAATCCCGTCAATTATATAGGATGTCATTTTTTCACTTCTGAGGAAAATTCATTACTGTTGTCTTGGGATATGGGCAGGAGCCAGCACGTTCCAGGAACCCTGATGTCTTTATCACATCTCTTCATCACAGGTGGAATTTGGACCACTAAAAACTAATTTTGCTACAATTTTGAATTTCTTTTACTTAAAAAATATCTAATCTTCTAAACCCGTAATCACTTCAGGAAGTGTTGGTTTTATTCAAAGGAAAAAAAAAATTCTGTGCAGAAATGCATCAATGACTTGTCGAAGTTTATGGAGGAGAAAATGTTAAGTCAGTGAAGTGTACGTAATATTGTGTAGAATTTAAAAATAAAGCAAAGCAGAGTACCCAGGAAACATTTCAACTGTAGAAAGGATGGATTTTCAGAGGTTCTCTGTATGAGCCCAAATATATTTCAAATAGAGTCACTGGACCTATTTGAACCATCTGATATTTTCTTGAATTCAGGGGAGGATTAAAAAAGGCTTTTATGCTGTGGAGTGGTTCCTATGTGTGTTTCTAGGACTACCTGAATCAGAATCTTCCAGAGTGATCGTTCAAAGTAAAGACTCCTAGGCCCCATCCCATATTCTGGCTTTAGGAGTGCTGGGAAATGATTTCCATGTTAAAGTTTAAAACACACTCCTTTAGAATTGTTAACTCATCATATACCAGCAAACAACGGTGGCACTCAGCTGCTACTTCTCTGTATGATAATTAATTCAGTACCTTTCTTTTTTCTGAAAAACATCTCATCTCTGAGCCAACTATATACAAAATTATAAAGCATAGATTAAGGTACACAATTCCAGGACTAGGACAGTTCTACAACTTGATAAGCAGACTGCATGGCTTTAACCTGCCTTATAGCAACAGTGAAAGAACTCATACCTTCATTTTGCTAGGATAACTGCAAATACCATCTCAGTGAAGGGTTCTGCAGTCTCTCTGAATTGCCTGGAGCAAAAGTCTTTGTTCACATGGGCTCAGTGACAATTCTGAAATGAATAATTATGGACAACAAATACCTTTTCTGTTCTTAAAGAAAGACTTGGATAATTTGGGAGAAAGGGTTTGAGAATGAGCTATTTAGTAATAACTGCCTAAAGGTGGGAAAACGTTCTTATTTATGAACATATGTACTCTAACAAACTTCCGCAATAATCAGCCATGCCCATCCCCCATGCAGTTTTCTGGAAAATGGTATAATTGGCTCTAGTTACTTAATGGGTGCTAATTTAAATCTCATCGTTATTCAGAGTTGTTCGTTTCTCTCCCTGTTCATGGCTACCTTCTTATGCAAGCTACCAGAATCTCTAACCTGACCAGCTGGTCACTAACGCCCAACAGTCTCCTTGTGTTTTCAGTCTTCCACTGCTCTGAAACCATTTTCCAAATGCAGCCAACGTGATCTTTTCTAAAGGCAGCCTTCTGAAACCCCTTGTGACTTTCTATTGCTTTTGAGATGACGACCAAAATTGTTAATTGATCTATAGATCATTGCTTTGTCTGGCTCCCAGTTGTCCAGCTTCAATTTTCAATGTGTTCACGTGGTTCCCCACCATGGCTCCTCCTTTTACTCCTCCACCTAGTAAACTTGTGGTCATTCCTAAAATTCTTGACTGAAAATCGCTTTCTCAGAGAAGCCTGAGGCAGAGGTCAAACTCTTTTATTGTGTCCTATCGAAGTGACAGATTGTTTCTTTGCAGAACCTTACATCAGCTTGTATTTAAATATTTATCCATGTGATAATTTCTGGCTGGGCACGGTGGCTCCCACCTGTAATCCCAGCACTTTGGGAGGCCAAGGAGGGTGGGTTACCTGAGATCGTGAGTTTGAAACCAGCTGTCCAACATAGTGAAATCCCATCTCTACTAAAAATACAAAAATTGGCTGGGCATGGTGGTGTGCACCTATAATCCCAGCTACTCTGGAGGCCAAGGCAGGAGAATTGTTTGTACCCAGGAGACAGAGGCTGCAGTGAGCTGAGATCTCGCCATTGTATTCCAGCCTGGGTGACAAGAGCAAAACTCTGTCTCAAATACATTAATGTTTATCCATGTGATAATTTTTATTGATAGCCGTCTTTTGTACTCTATTATAAATTGGCATCATTTAAAAAAAGTACTATATCCTAGCACCTAGCTAATTAATTTCCTCAGTGCATGTAGGTTAAGTGAATAAGTGAAACTGCTACCCATAAAGATCCTATTTTTCTCCCAAAGATCTCATTCTTAGGAAAAGTTTATCAGTTGAATTTTAATTTATCAGCCATCTTTAGATTAATTTTCATCAACAAAAATATTTCTATCATATCTTCTTACAAAGATTAAAACGTGAATATAGAAAATGTCATCTCTACAGTGCTGACCTCATACTTGTTTTCTTCCTTCAGTGATGGCAAAAGTAATGGCATTTCTCCTTTCGAGGATTTTGTATATATCTTTTGTGATTTAAAAATTCAGAAAACTTAGTTGACTACTAATGCTTTCATGCTCACACTTGTTCTTTCTTTTGAGCCAAAACTCTTCAGTCCCATTACCTAATGGGAGCACACATTGCAAGCTAATATTGAATAAATATTTTACAGAGCTGCTTGCAATCACTGGCACGTTTCTGATGTGCAGTTAAGTTCCACACGTGGTCAGAATACAAATCCTGAGACAGGCTTTCTGGTAACACAGATCTGCGGCCGTCAGTGACAATCCAAGATGTTTCATCCGTTGCCTGCCTCTGGACATACAGAACACAGAGGCAAAGAAAAGCTGTCATATGGCCCTTGGCATATCTGTTACCCAAGGCCACAAACAGACTGGCCTAGAGGGTTTTGGTGGAATAAAGCACACTCAAAAATTGAAAGCAGCTCTTACAAGTAGATATTTCTTCTCCGTCTGTCAATGGAACACAGGATTAAACATGAGAGAGAGTGCTGAAAGCACATGTCTCCTGCAGACTGAAGATCTCAGTGTAGCTCCTGAATTTGCAAATTAATTAAACTCATGGAAATGCATTATTTTCATCTTCCAAATGGAATTAGGATTTTATCGTTTAATATATTTTTTTCCTTTGCAATTTCCTTCTTTCCTTTCTTATGTAAGAAAAATTGCACTAGATAGAGTTAAGCAGGTAAAGAAGACCATTCAAGACTATTGCAATAAAGGAAAGGGATTGAACTCAGTTCCACTGGAACAAAAGGTGGGCAAGTTTTTAAGTGTTGCAGTTTGAGGGACGGGGGCTGGTCAACGTGATTAGGCCACTTGCATTTGCTAATGGACACTTTCCTAGATTAGGCCCCTGGTCCCTGAGGATGCCCTCCCCACCTCACCCACAAGCCTGCAAAGACTGGGAGATAGGGGCCCTATCTTTTTTGATAGTGACATTTCAAAGGGATGGCTCCCAAGTCCTTGAGAAAGTTTTCTAAAGTAAATACTCTAAGTTAAAAGAGGTATGGGGCCTGTAGTCAGAAACCTCTCTAAAGTTTGGTCCAGCTGAGTTGAACATTAAAAGCCCATCCTAGTCTCTCTCCCTCCATACCTCCTGTTTTTTTAAAATCTCAATTGTGTTTCTTATATTAGAATTAGTCTTTGTGAAAGAGTAATTTTTAAAAATATAAAATCATAATTTTCATGCAGATATAGGAAGAAATTCATGTTTAAAAAATTTATTGAGCTCATTAAATGACAAAGCCAGAAAGATTTTATAACTGGCTTGAATAAAAATGGAAAGAGCAGACATTTATAGATCAGAAATACGGAATGAGGTTGCAAATGGAGACAACACTAGCTTTTTCCATATCAAGGGAGGGACATTCACATAGTCTGGATGGTTGTGTTATAGAAAAGGGGTCCCGATCCAAACCCCAAAAGAGGGTCCGGAGAGAGAGTGACTGGATCTCGCCCAATAAAGAATTCAGGGTGATTCGTTAAGTGAAAGCAAGTTTGTTAGTAAAGGAATAAAAGAATGCCTACTCCATAGACAGAGCAGCCCTGAGGACTACTGGTTGCCCACTTTTACTGTTACTTCTTATGCTAAACAAAGGGTGGATTACTCATGCCTCCCCTTTTTAGACCATATAGGGTAGCTTCCTGATGTTGCATTGGCATCTGTACACTGGCATGGCACTGGTGGGAGTGTAGCAGTGAGGACGAACAGAGCTCACTCTCGTTGCCATCGTGGTTTTGGTGGGTTTTAGCTGGCTCCTTTACTGCAACCTGTTTTATCAGCAAGGTCTTTATGGTTTGTATCTTGTGCCAACCTCGTATCTCATCCTTTAACTTAGAATGCTGTAACCATCTGGGAATGCAGCCAAGTAGGTCTCAGCCTTATTTTGCCTAGCTTTTATTCAAGATGGAGTTGCTCTGGTTCTCATGACTCTGAGAGCTGTCCTCTCCAAATCCCACATTGAAATGTGTCTCCAAATGCTGGAGGTGGGGCTCAGTGAGAAGAATTTAGGCCACGGGGGCAAATTCCATGTAAATGGCTTGGTGCCTTCCCCACAGTAATGAACGAGTTCTCACTGTTATGTGAGAGCCGGTGGTAAAAATGGTGTCATACCCCTCACATTCTCTTTCGCTCCCTCTCTCACCATGTAACATGCTCCTGTTCACTTTCTGCCATGATGTAATGTTCCTGAGACCTCACCAGCATCAGATGCCCCACAACCTTTTTGTGCAGTCTGTAGAACCATGGGCCAAATGATTATCTTTTCTTTCTAAATGACCTAGTTTCAAATATTCCTTTATACAAATGCAAAATAGACTAACACAGTGATCAGTTGGGTCTGCACTGGACAGGATTTGCATTTCCATACATAAGAATTACTTTGCACTGCTAGAAATTACCTCCAATTTACAGAGTTGTAAATTGCTCCCCTAGAATCAGAGTAAGGTAACCCAGACTGGTTTGTTGTAGGCAGAGAATCATTTTCCAATGAAGCACAATTTTTTTTTTTTAATAGGATTTCACTACCATCACATATTATTTCTCTTACTTCCTTCTTAACCTTTCTTTCATACATGTGTGTTGATTACCCTTTATGGGTCAGACACACTGGAAGGTTAAGGAAATACAAATATTTTACCCCAAAATATATTTCTTTGACATATTTCGAAATGGCTGTTGCAGAGGCAGCTGAGAGGGGAGATAAATTTGCATTTGTAGAGAATCTCCATTAACGCAGCCAAGCCTTCTCTTGCTAGGCCCTGACAGGATCTAGGAGAGAGAAACTGAGAATCTGACACCTATAAATGTCTGAAAAGAAGCATTTACCATCTAGTCTGTTCTTTTTGAGGGCTGCTACCTTTGAGGCTTCGTCTATATAACAAGGCCGCCTTTGCTGGCCAAGGCTTCTCCTTTCTTCCTCCTTCTATAACCTGGCTTGCCACTAAAACCTGATTTAATAAAATAATCTGGTTTTGGCCATGTGCTGAGCCCGCATTTCTTCTGTAACCTCACGACGGTATATACTTTCCTGTTCCTTGTTGTGGGTATTGGGTCTTCATTCCGAAGGCTCTGTGTACAAAGGTTAAATATGTTTGTCTTTTCTCTTATTAATCAGTCTCCCTTGTGTCAGTGTTGTTTCAGCAGCTCTTAAAGGGACAAAGGGCTTGGTTCCCACCGAGGGTATAGACTCATAGGAGACAGGTCTTCTGCCTATGGAGTACTCAGCTCTGTTCAGCTGTGCTCACTAGTAACTCCAAGGAAGCCTGCGATGCTTGCTATAGGGACCTAATGAAGAGCTCTGGGTCTGCTTGAAGTGATTTCTTACCCTTGGAATTAACCAGGAGGGCTTCCCAAAGGAGGAGCCCCTTGTTAACATCTGGCTCCTCACATATCACCAGAACAACTTACTGATAAGACAAAGCTGAGTTTCTTGCTTGCCCTGGTAAAGGAAGATCATCTCCCAAACTTTGGAAGTGTCTCAGAGAGGGAAATGTAAGGTCAGAATTTGTTGAGAACACCAAATTTTAAGTTTTTTTTTTTTTTTTTTTTTCTTTTCTCCAAAGGAAGAGGGTCCTGATTAGGATTGGATAAGGATTATCAGGATTAATGAAAATAGCAATTTTGGGGTGATGGCTTCAAAGAATCTTAAGGTTAAATTGTGTATGGATGTTTTCCATTAAAGAGTTGATAGATCTTTTGGGAGTTTCCTGTAACGAACATTCAAACCATTTGCCTGGGAAGAGAACCTGTTTTCAGCTCTTAGCATCCAGGCTGAGTGTGGGGATAGATGAATCAACTTCTTGACCTTGACTAGGACTTGAAGGATGACCAAGCTCTCTCATGCTGGAATAGAAGAAGCTCATTCCTTGCAGAGGGCTGAGAAAGAGAAAATGTGAGCCTATGAAGAAAGTGGTAAATAGGTCCCCTGTTATGACTTAGAATGTCCAGTGAATTCTAATTCTGTCTATGTGTGGCCTAGAGATAGGGTTTTTCTGCTGAATGGCCCACAATGGCTCTCTCAAGGCTAGTGTTGCCAGATAAAATTGCATGGCACATGCTTAAACTAAAAAATTAATTGTTCATCTGAAATTCAAACTTAGCTTGAATTGTTTTCATTTGCTAAATCTTGCAGCCCTACTCCAGCCCTACAGGCTGCCTTGTAATGAGTTCCAGGATGCGGGGCCTTCTCCCTCAACCTCCTCATCTCCGGATTCTGTTAGTGTGGTGCATTTCCTCTGAACAGCTAGTGTCCAGGCTCAGATTACGAGTCTGTCCCCTCAGTGGCCTCTCCCTGTCAACTTCTCTCTCTCCATTTCTGACTCAATACTCTACCACTTAGCCTCTTGTTCTTCTCCCACCTCCCCCCTGCTCATCCCTCTTCTTACAATATTGCAAGGCTGATTGCCCAAGATTCCCACTACAGGGAGAGTAGTAAAAAGAGCCTACCCCTCTGAGCCCAGGCTAGTCATGCCACTCTCTGTGTTGCTTAGGACTTCCTGCTGATCCAGCACCTGGGCCTTCCAGCCTGCCCTGTGTTGTATCTGTGTTGTGTCCCCAAGCCCTGCACTTGATATTCTGGCTTGGAGACTGTGGTAGACAGAAAAATTACCTCCCTACTCCCTAATAAATTCATGTCCTAATCCTCAGAACCTGTAACTATTACCTTATATAGCACAAAATGGCTTTGCAGATGTGATTATGTTAATGATTTTGAGATGGGGAGATTTTGCTGGATTATCCATGTGGACTTGAGGTACCCATAGCGAGGAAGGAGACCTAAGCATCTAAGACCACCTCCCCCTTGACTTCCACATTGCATTTCAATAGGAGAAGTAAATCCTGGCAGACCGGGCGCCACCTTAATTGCCCTCCTATAGATCACAGACTTGGTTTGGAGGAATCTTTCCGGAAGTCATTGTTTTTGCTTAAACAAGATCAAAACCCCACCTAAGCCACATACTCCACCCAACTCCATGGATCAAGACCCTTTCACAGGTAATTTCTAAACTATAAACCAAACACCCTTTCACATGTAATTTCTAGATTTGTAAGCCTTTATAAGGACAGGAATTTTTTTTTTATAAGTCTTATATATCTGGGTATTCCTGTATTGGGTGCGTATATATTTAGGATCTTTAGCTCTTCTTGTTGCATTGATCCTTTTATCATTATGTAATTTCCTTCTTTGCTTCTTTTGATCTTTGTTGTTTTAAAGCAACTCCCGCTTTTTATTTATTTATTTTTACTCTCCATTTGGTTGGTAAATCTTTCTCCATTCCTTTGTTTTGAGTCTTTCTGTATCCTTGCATGTGAGATGGGTCTGGATGCAGTATACCGATGGGTTTTGGCTTTTTTTGCTTGTCTGTGTCTTTGGATTGGGGGATTTAATCGATTTAATAATAATATATGTGAGTTTAATACTGCCATTTAATGTTAGCTGGTTGTTTTGCCTATTAGTTGAAGTAAATTCTTGATTATGTTGATGCTCTTTACTTTTTGGTATTTTTTAGAAAGGCTGATACTGGTTGTTCCTTTCTATGTGTAGTGCTTCTTTCAGAAGCTCTTGTAAAGCAGGCGTGGTGGTGATAAAATCTCTGAGTGCTTGCTTGTACACAAAATATTTTATTTTTCCTTCGCTTATGAAGCTTGGTTTGGCTGGATGTAAAATTCTGGGTTGAAAGTTCTTTTCTTTAAGGATGTTGAATATTGGCCCCCACTCTCTTCTAGCTTGTAGGGTTTCTGCTGAGAGATCTGCTATGAGTCTGATAGGCTTCCCTTTATGGGTAACCTGACCTTTCTCTCTGGCTGCGCTCAGTATTTTCTCCTTCATTTCAACCTTGGTGAATCTGGCGATTATGTGCCTTGAGGTTGGTCTTCTTGAGGAATATCTTTGTGGTGTTATCTGTATCACCTGGAGTTGAATATTGTCCTGCCTTGCTAGGTTGGGAAAGTTTTCCTGAATAATATCCTGAAGTGTATTTTCCAGCTTGGATTGATTCTCTTCGTCACATTCAGGTACACCTATCAAACGTAGATTAGGTCTTTTCACATAGTCCCATATTTCTTGGAGACTTTACTCGTTCCTTTTTATCCTTTTTTCCCTAATCTTGTCATCTTGTTTTATTTCATTAAGTTGGTCTTCGACCTCTGAAATCTTTTCTTCTGCTTGATCAATTCGGCTGTTAAAACTTGTGCATAGTTCGCGAAGTTCTCGTGTTTTTCAGCTCCATTAATTCATTTATATTCCTCTCTAAATTGTGTATTTTTGTTAACATTTCATCAAACCTTTTTTCAAAGTTCTTAGTTTCTTTGCATTGGGTTAGAAGAAGTTCTTTTAATTCACAGAAGTTTCTTATCATCCACCTTTTGAAGGCTGCTTCTGTTAATGGAACACACCCGTTCTCCATCAGGCCTTGTTCTGTTGCTAATGAGGAACTGCGATCCCCTGTAGAGGGAGAGGCGTTCTGATTTTGGGCATTCTCAGCCTTTTTAGGCTGTTTTGTTCCCTTTGTTATAAATTTATTCATCTGTGGTCTTTATAATTACCGTCTTTATAATTGGTTTTCTGAGTGGACGTCCAACTTGTTGATTCCCAGCGCTAAAATCTGAGCAACTCACTGCACCGGCCAAAACAGCGGCGTTATGATTGATGGTGCTTTTCTGACTCTGCACCAAGAACCGCCACACCAAGGCAGCGGCAAAACCGCCTCACTGGCCACAAGAGTCATGCTGGTGACCCGTGGGGCTCCTCTGCTGGGAATTTCCTGGTGTGTGAGCAACAAAAATTCATCTGAAAGTGTGGCGTCCTCTCGTTCTCTGTGCTTTCATTGGGAGCTACAATCCCGAGCTGCTAGTGATCAGCCATCTTGGATCTGGAAGCTGGAAAAGGCAAGGAGATATGTTCTTTCCTGGAGCCTCCAGAAGAAACCAACCTTATTGACACCTTGATTTTAGTTCAGTTACAGGAAATTAAGCTACTGGCCACCAGAATGTATGAGGATAAATTTTTGGTAATTTATTATATCAGCAAGAAAATTCAAACAATGACCCAAGGGGTTCAGAATGAGAAAATTGAAGATGTGCAGTGTGGGAGGGCTATCAACTGATGAATCACAATGTTCATGCATTTGGAAAGTAGAGAATTTTTTTTGTGTGTGTGTGTGTATATTTTAAATTTTATTATATAATGTC
Organism: Cebus imitator; assembly: GCF_001604975.1. Taxonomy (NCBI): domain Eukaryota; kingdom Metazoa; phylum Chordata; class Mammalia; order Primates; family Cebidae; genus Cebus; species Cebus imitator. The sequence goes on from NW_016107414.1 coordinate 3,018,825, forward strand.
AATTTTTTGTTTCAAAAATATTGTAACAATTTCCCATCCAAAGCCTGCTGTTACAGGAAAGCGGTCCTGATTCAAACCCCAAGAGAGGGTTCTTGCATCTTGTGCAAGAAATGGTTCAGGGTGAGTCTGCAGTGCAAAATAAAAGCAAGTTTATTAAGAAAGTAAAGTGGGCCGGGCGTGGTGGCTCAAGCCTGTAATCCCAGCACTTTGGGAGGCCGAGGCGGGTGGATCACGAGGTCAAGAGATCGAGACCATCCTGGTCAACATGGTGAAACCCCGTCTCTACTAAA
>NW_016107414.1:3019339-3100835 GCF_001604975.1 Cebus imitator
ATAGACGGAGGAGGATGTTCCTGAAAGTAAGAGGAGGAACGTGTCCACCCTAGGTACAATGCTTGTATATATGGGCAGATGTGTTCCATTACAAAGGTTTGTGATAAAGGATTAATTTTCTTAATTACTACATTTTGCAAGAATCTATATTATTATCTTTAAAGCACAATTAGGAATGCCTTTGTTCTCCAGACATCGGGAGATCTGGACACTCCCATTTGTGGGTCTGTTTGTCATTATTAATTTGTTCCCTTAACCATAAACATCTAGAGGGTAGGAATGCCTAACTTTATGAGAGTATAGTCCAGCAAGTCTCAGTCTCATCTCCCTAGCTACCACTCAAAATGGAGTCACTCTGGTTCTAATGCCTCTGACACTGCCACTTTATTTCTTTTTAAAATTATTATTTTTATAAATTTTAAGTTCTGGGATACATGTGCAGGATGTGCAGGTTTGTTACACAGGAAGATGTGTACCATGGTGGTTTGCTGTACCTGTCAACTCATCACCGAGGTATTAAGCCCTACATGTATTAGCTGTTTATCCTGATGCTATTCCTCCCCTCTTTAATTTTTCTAAGGGGTTGCAACCTGCAGTCTGGCCATCCTACAGGCTGAGAAGCACAGCCTCTGGCAGAAACTGGAATGGAGTGCTTCAGAAAAGGAAGGATGAGACGGGAATTTCAGCTGAACAGGTAGGCTAAGTATACATCGTCAACAGGTAACAGGACAGTGTATACATGTGTAGTAAGCAAATGTGTGTTGCATATGTCCCATGTTCACTCTGGGGTGGAGACTTAACATTTAAATGCATTATAGTTTGGATCTATACATGAAAAGGTGATATGGAGGACACAGAGGCATCTCATGCACAGCCTCTGTAAACCAGCAGAAACCAGCCCATGATCAGTGGTCTCTTATCAGGAAGAAAGGCCGGTCAGTTGTTTTGTCAAAACAAAACAAAAACAAAAACGGAGGGGAGTATGGCAAATCTTTCTAAGGAGCTGGTTTCTGTTGAATCCTTAGGAAAGAATGTCTAATAGCAATTAGCGAGGGAGGGGCTATAATGAGCCTTGCCTGACTACCTGACCAGTCATTGCCAAGAACTCAGTTTTTAAGACTTCTCTTGGGTCCCTTGACCAAGAGGGGCTCCATTCAGTCTGGTTGGGGAGCTTAGGATTTTATTTTTGATTCTCAGGGCCATAAGAAGCCATGGGGCTCAGGCTGACATGTGAGCAAGTACTTATGAAAACTGTGACCAGACTTCAAGGGAATGTGACCTGTGCAGTCCCACAGACCCTGTACTCAGAAGGACCTTGCACTTGGTTTAATGCTTCTATTGACATTGTAGTAAATTTGAATGAGGGACCCCACAACTTTCCTTTTTGCCCTGAGACCTGCAACTGTTGTAGCTGATTTTAACTATGGCCAGGTGTTTTATTTGTGATATGATTGAAGTGTTATAAGATTAGAGAGGTGAGGTCCATTAAATTTTTCTGGGGAGATAAGGGTAACGAGATGGTCAGGTTAATCTAAGCTCAGGTTTGGAGAGTAAACGTTCAGAAGGCAGAGAAAGGAGTCGCATGGTGGAGGGCACAGCGTGAATCGAGAATAGAAGACACAAAAATCACCTGTTATGCTTGGAAATGACAGGTCTTTTGTGCAACTTCTGTGTTCCGTGGGGAGTGTTATGTCACAGGATAGAGTGAGCCAGATGCCAAAGAACTTTGAATGCATCAAAGTAAGTGGTTTGGAACCTACTCTTCAGGCAATGGGGCACGATGGATGTCATTTGGGAAGAGAGGTGACAGGCTCAGCCACAAATTTTGGGCAGCCACTGAAAATTGGTTGAATTGGGATTTTGAAGGGTTATATTTTAGCTCAAGCATGGCAGGTGAACGCGTATGCCAATTCTGTTCAGTTCTGCCATTTTAATGCAAAATGAACGCAAATGGTCTTCACAATTACTCTGGAGAAAATGTTAAGGTAGATCACCAAGTGAGGAATCCATAGGTTTGTTGAGAGCTGGGGTTCAGAGTGTGAAGTTTAAGAATTAGCCTCAAGGACTGGAAAGGAAAATTCAAAACTAAATAGAATTCTCATCTCAAGTTAAAAGCTGTGGTGTACAGAGCCACAGTCACCCCTAGACTATGTGACTGAAGAAAATAAAAGAATAAGCAGAGGTGACAAGATACTTTATTGAGCTATTAGCTTGTGGTGTTCCTTTCTCTAGTTTCCTCTCTCTGCTGTTGTGTTTCAAGCAGCTAACCAGATGTTAAAAGATAATTTTCAAGAAAAAAAAAAGGTAAGATTATGGTTTTCATACAGATAAAAACGAACAACTGCCAAAGATTTTACTTAACTCATTAGTAAGGGAACCGTAACAACTGGTTCAAAGGAGAATTCGAAGTACAGTGCTTCCATAGATTAAAGATGCTGACATAAATTGACAAATAGGTACAAACTGAATTTTTCTACACTGGGGAGAGAAATAATTTTGCCTTCTCTGGAGAGACTTTGCATGTGTATAGACATGAAATATTTTTGTTACAATCAGTTTTCTACAAGTTAACTACTGTCTTCACAGAATTGTAAAACAGCATAGTCTAAACAAATGTGCATACCCCTATAGGATAATAAAATCTGTGAAGAGACTCCCACATCCATGAAAGTGTGTCTGCTAATCTCCTTTGTGCCTCTTTGCCCCTAAGGAAGTTTGTTTCACAAGCTCAAAGCCATAGGCATCAGCCACGTTATTCTTTTCTTCCAATATGAAGGAGTTAAGTTAATTAAGTCTTGGAAGGAGTTCTAATTGGAGTCAGAGAGAAGTAGGGAAGGGTAAGGAGGATTCTGTGAGGCAGCCAGGAAGCAGGGACCCTTTACACTTTGGTAGCAGAATCCTGAGCAAGTGTTAAGGCCTCCGAGGAGATGGCCTTCCCCAGGAATGGCTCAGAGTAGCCTAGCCCCTGTACCTGGAAGGCCCAGGCATACAAATGTGTGTCGGCCATAGCCTACATGAACTGATGGCCAGAAAGAGATGTGTCAGCCGTAGCCTCCATGAACTGATGGCCAGAATGACCATGAAATTTGTCATCTAGACTAGGACAAATTTAAGATGAAAGGAAGCATTATTCCAGGACACTAGCACAAATTGGGACAATGACAGGCAAACAGGAACATAGTGTTTATGTTGCCAGTGGAGAGTGTCCAGGTCCTTGGCATCTTGAAAAGAAGGATTGCACAGAAAGCACAAAGTAAAGAAGGAATGAAAGGATTTATTGAAAATGAAAGTACACTCCACAGTGTGGGAGCGGGCTGGAGAACAGGGGCTCAAGAGCCCCGTTACAGAATTTTGGGGAGTTTAGATACCTTACATACCCTCTAGAGGATTCTAGTGGTTACTTGGTGTATGCCCTATGTAAGTGGAGAGGATGAAGTAAAGTTACAAAGTCATTTACATGGCATATGCCCTATGGAGAGGATATGTCCTATCATAGCTGAAGTGTGAATCAGCCTAGGTTCACTGACTCCAGACCCTATTTTTCTGCCTCACCTGAGCACAGTGAAAAATCCCAGGGCAGTTCCATGACCCTGAAGCAGGAAGATCACATCTAAGTTGGTTTTGGGGGGAAATACTTAAAAATCTTCAGTCCCTGAAAGAGAAATTTATTATGCCTCCCATAGGTGCTGGTTTTAGAAAGCCATTAGCAGGCTTGATAGCTATAAAAATTGTTGTGTTGGATTGTGTAATGACAAAGTTTGAATATCTAAGAGCAATGAGTTAAATTGATTCTGAGAGGGTTTTTAAACAGCAATGTAATAATAACAGAAGACAGGCTTTGTTCTTTGAAGTACACATGACAAATTTTAAATGACTGAAGCGTTATTGTGGTCTCAGTTGAAAGAGTGTGTATTTGAAAGTGGTTCTCTGTGACCGTCAGTAGCAACTGTTATCACTGATGAAAAGTATTCTGTGGCTCACGCCTGTAATCCCAGCACTTTGAGAGGCTGAGGTGGGTGGATCACGAGGTCAAGAGATCGAGACCATGTTGAAACCCCATCTCTACTAAAAATACAAAAAATTAGCTGGGCATGGTGGCACATGCCTGTAATCCTACCTACTCAGGAGGCTGAGGCAGGAGAATTGCCTGAACCCAGGAGGCGGAGGTTGCGGTGAGCTGAGATCATGCCATTGTACTCCAGCCTGGGTAACAAGAGTGAAACTCCATCTCAAAAAAAAAAGAAAAAAGAAAAGTCTTGGGTCACACTCAGCCACACTCAGAGCCATCATTAGACAGGTCAGTTCCCTCTAGCAAAACCACAAGGGTTTATTGGTGCCAGTCATCTAAGGGACATTATCTTTTTAAGTCAGTTGGGGGCCAGTCCATATTCTCTGGATCTCAAAATATGAGGGACCCAAAGAACAGTGTCATTCACCTTTTATGTGTTCTGCTACTACCACGCTTCATACCCTGGGCACATTTGAAATCTTGGACTGTCCAACATGATTTTTGCATGAGTAGAACTATATTATCAACTATTGCACATTTTCTGTACTTCATCTCCATGATATTATGGAGACCTCTGAGATAAGAGTTTGGCAGGACTGGTTTCACAAGATACAGGTCATACAGACTCCTAATAAAACAGAATGCAGGCCGGGTGTGGTGGCTTATGCCTGTAATCACAGTACTTTGGGAGGCTGAGGTGGGTGGATTATAAGGTCAGATTGAGATCATTCTGGCCAACATGGTGAAACCCTATCTCTACTAAAAATATAAAAACTGCTGGGCGTAGTGGCACGTGACTGTAATCCCAGTTACTTGGGAGGCTGGAGGAGGAAAATTGTTTGAATCAGGGATTTGGAGGTTGCAGTGAGACAAGATCGCACCACTGCACTCCAGCCTGGTGACAGAGTGACTCTGTCTCAAAACAAACAAAATGAAACAGGAAGCAGTAAAGAAGCTAGACAAAACCCACCCAAACCAAGATGGCTATGAAAGTGACCAATGGTGTTCTCACTACTCATTATACGCTAATTATAACACATTAGATACTAAAGGACACTCCTACCAGTGCCATGACAGTTGACAAATGTCAGGGCAACATCTGGAAGTTAATCTATATGACCTGAAAGGGTGGGGGTAGGAGGATCAGTTCAAGGAATTCCCTGTACTTTCCCTGAAAAACTCATGAATTATCTACCCCTTGTTTAGCATACAATCAAGAAATAATAAAAAATAAATAGCCAACCAGTAGCCTTCAGGGCTGTTCTGCCTACGGAGTAGCCACCTTTTTATTTCTTTACTTTTTTAATACGCTTGCTTTCACTTCACTCTGTTGGCTTGCTCTTGAATTCTTTCCTGTGTGAAGCCAAGAGCTCATGTGCCCTCTCAGGCTGTACCCCACCTTTAGGGTTCACCCTGTGACTTCTAGGGGGTGAGGAATACAAAACTCTCCAGATTTAGACTGCAGCTAACCTCAACATTTGATTCAAAGAAAGCAAGCAAATGCAATAAATCTTATCTACCTGTATTGTAGACTGAGAATTGTATCTGCTATGAAGTATAGATGTAGTGGCATATCCGTAAACACAGGAATCTGGGGTAGGGCACTTACCAATTTGTGTCCCATGGACTTTATAGGTAGCCTGGTGAAATCAATGGAAACGCTTCCAGAATAGAGGTTTTAAGCATATACCATAAATATGTAGGCTTAGAAACAAGAAAGAAATCAATGGAATTAAAACAATTGCTGAAATATTTAAACAACCATATTTATGGTATAGTATTCAAAGTGTATATATACTTCTTTATTAACACACTAAAAAATAAGATCTAGTGATGTGTCTAATGACTTTTGAAAAGATATTTTGAGGAACCTGCAAGAACCGTGTTATGATATGAGCATATCAGTGATTTCCATTGGTGATAAAGTCACAGGTGCTTCTGTTAGGGCTTATTGCCCACATTCATAACTAAAAGGATTGCTAAATTTGAATTGGAGGTTAGAAAGTAAAGGTATGATGCTCTTTACAACAAACTTTGCAACTCCATGAGATCTACCTTTGAACTCACTTGGGAGCCTCGACTAAGAATCCCCACTCCAGAGACACTGTTCTCCATCTCCATTGGCATGGGCTGTTTACAACCATCTGTGAATTGACTCATGTATGCTAACAGTCAGCATCTGGAAGTGTGTGATATCATCTTCAAATCCGCGTTAGCCTCTGAGCAAACTCTTGCCTGTTGTGTTTGTTCTGAGCCTGGGTGGCATGGCTGTCCTCGAGCCCACCAGCCCTCTAATCTTTCTCTCCCACCCCTTCACCCCTTGCTCTCAGTCTCCCCCTGGGAACACAAAGCCTTTATTCACTTTCCTCTCATGACGCAGAGCCTCAGAATACGTAATTTTAACATCTCTGCTGATATTGAACTGTTTCCATTTCATCTTTAAATCAGTTTAGTGCTTGCAAAATCACTGCAGTATTGATACTCAATACGAGAGGGATGAAGGTAGTAGGAGGCTGATGAAGAGCAATGCCTGGGAGGGTCCTGAAACAGAAGCAGCCTAAATAAGGTAGAGGCGGCAGCAGCAACACCCCAGTTCTGGGGTATTTTCTTTCTCAGAGACCTGCAGCTAGATTTTCAGAGAAAGCAAACTTGAGGCTCTCCAGCATGTTTTGAGGCCATTAATCCAAATACATTCAAAGTAAGATTCTTAAATCTACACTGTGTACTGCAGTCTATAAATGAGTAATTTATATATTTATCAGTTTAGCTAGTCACTCTTTATGCTTGTTTCCTCCACTTATTATTATTCTTAATTTTAAGAACCCCTTTTACTTTCAGATGTATCCCAGTGTGAATGATACATTGTGTGGTCATTGTGACAGATGCTGTAGTCTGTCTTCCAGATCCCCCTTCCATGACAGACATGCTCATTTACCAGCTGCTGGGAGTGATGGTGGCTGATGGTTCTCAGTTGATGTCTTATCCAGAAATTGCTTTTGGGTGAAGAGAACCCCTTTGCATACAGCCACATCCCCTTCCTAGAGTAGCTGGCCAATGTGTGGGTGGGAGAAGACAGACAGACATGAAAATCTGATCTCATGAACCAATGGCAGGCCAGTTCTGGGACATCCCAGCTCAGTGCAGCTCATGAGATTGGCTAAGCCCTTTGTTGCAAATAAAGTCCGTTCTTGCATTGCTATAAATAACTACCCAAGACTGGGTAATTTACAAAGAAAAGAGTTTTTAATTGACCCACAGTTCCACAGTCTAGGAAGCATGGCTGGGGAGGCCTCAGGAAACATAGAATCATGGTGGAAGAGGGAGCAGGCACATCTTACGTGGCTGGAGCAGGAAGAAGAGAGCAAAGGACGAGGAGGGTGCTACACACTTCTAAACAACCAAATCTCATGAGAACTCACTATCAGGAGAACAGAAAGGAGAAAGCCCAGCCCCATGATCCAATCACCTCCCACCAGGTCCCTCCTCCAACATTGGAGATTACAATTCAGCATGAAATTTGGGTAGGGACGCAGAGTCAAACCATATCAAACACATTACAGCTCAGCTTCTCTCTCTGCTCAATACTGTCTCCTACATTCCTTAGACAGGTGTTGCTCTGAAGGACTTGCTGTGAGCACATCTCCATCTGGATCTGTTTCTCCGCAAGCCTGTTGAAAGACAGGCATGCTATCTATACAGTTCCAGAAGGCCTCATCCCTGATAGCTCCTTTGACCCTATCATACTTTGGCCTGTTTGCCTTTTTTCAAATATGATAGGATCCTTATCTCTCTTGGACACTCCACTTGTGGTTCCCTGTTCTACTTCCATGGGTTCTGTCCCGACTGTTGCATGTCAAACTTCTTGTCCTCAGGTCCCAGCTCAAATCTTATCTCTTCAATGAGGTCTTTCCTTCCCTGATTCTGTCCAGATAGTCACTTCTGTTTCTCTATTGCATTCTTTGTTAATTTTCCCTGTATCCTCATCACTAACTGCAACTATATTATACATTTATTTATTTACTTTTTTTTTTTTTGAGATAGAGTCTCACTTTGTCACCCAGGCTGGAGTGCAGTGGCACAATCTCAGCTCACTGCAACTTCTGCCTCTTGAGTTCAAGTGATTCTCTTTCTTCAGCCTCCCGAGTAGTTGGTACTATAGGCATGTGCCACCATGCCTGGATAATTTTTGTGTTTTTAGTACAGACAGGGTTTTGCCATGTTGGTCAGGCTGGTCTTGAACTCCTGAGCTCAAGTGATCCACCCACCTCAGACTCCCAAAGTGCTGGGATTACAGGTGTGAGCCACCACGCCCAGCTTAGTTATTTACTTTCTCACGGACTTTCTCCTTCTCTAGAAGGTTAAGTTCTTTCTGGAATAAGATCTTATTTGTCTTCTTTATTCCTGAATCTCCAATACCTAGAGCAGTATCTGTCATGTAGTAAGCTCTCAATAATATTGGTTGAAGGGGTAAATTTTTTAAAAGGTAAAGAAAACAATAAATTACGCTACCTATTTACTTAGCTTATGATTTTGTCTTATTTCTTAGGGAATATCCTTTCAATTCCTTCTCATCTCTCACTGTTTCCTGCCTCTGTAATTTTCATGTTCTGAGAGCCTAATACAAGTTACTGCCACAAGATTGTTAAAATTAACTTTAAGAATAAATAGCATTAATGTCTATATTTGTTAGATACTTCATTAACTGCTTTATAAACATATGTAATCCTGACCCTTTGAGATATCTATTATTATTATTCTGCTTTTGTAGATGAGGAAACCAAAATTGAAAGAAATTTCACAGCTTGACCAAGATTATACAACTTTTAAGTCGCAGCAGAGCCAAGATGTAAACCCAGCTTTTTTTTTAAGGAGCTCATTGTATGATTTCTAAGTTGATGCAGTAAAAAAGCACATTCCGTGCTTAAAACCAAAGACCCCTGAAATCTACCACTCTTGGGACATGTAGTTTTGAACTTTACTAAGCTCCCTTGGACTAAGCTTTCTCAGTACTAATTGGGCCTTAGAATAAACCTTGTTGCCGATATAGTTAAATTACGCTAGTGTATATAGACACCTGGCCTGTGGTAGAAAATCAAAAAGTTAACTCCTCTTTGATATATGATACTATAACCATAGTATTGTTGTAAGTGAGCGAGCGTGAAATCACCTCTGAGACAAATAATAGGCGAAATTACAGGGTCTTTATTGCTGGCGGCCATGGAGGACTCCCATCTGTCTAACCAGTGGCCCTGAAAGGAGGGTGTCAAGACCTTTTATGCCCATAAACCACCTCCTGGGCGTGGGTGAGGGTGAAGTGCTTTGGATATTCTGAGGGCCAGGGGACTTCCGACATTCTGATTGTTACTTAAGTGGTTCACAGAAGTCAAGATAAGCGTTAGTTTACACATTGTCTGAGTAGGGTGGAAATTACAGACCTTAGTTACTTATTAGAAGTTTTAAAATGTCACAGGGGCCAAAGTGGCTTTGGTTTGGACTGCTTGCATGTCATATTAGGGTTACAGAGAGCAGTTTCAACAGAAAGCCGAGGTATGGTCAAGGTATGCCGTTTATGGGGCAATTACCATGTCACACTATGAGATTGCCTAGGTGGCATTCATCTTAGACCACTTAGAATCTGGGGACATTTTCAGTTATGCTTGTCAAAACTCTACATATTGTAGGAATGCCAATAACATGTATATTCAACCGTGTACGTTGACCTACTCATATATATTTGAGGAGTATTAGAGTTAAGATCACAGGGTCTAGCGTCAGCCAGAAGTAGAAGCTTACCTTTGTTGCTTTAACCTTATCTCCTCCTGCCTCATGCCCTCGCACTTGGCTTGGCAGGGGGGTGCAAACCATGTATTTAATCTCTTGAATCCTACATTTCCTCATCTGTAAAGTGGATTAATAGAAAACTTAGATAGCATTTTGCCTGCCTAATGCTTAGCAAAAGACCAAACCTTTGACAATCTGTTAATAGTAATAATATATTAATAGTTGTGATTAATAGTTGGTTATGTTTTACAATAGAATATGTTTTTAACTGGTCTTCTCATTATTACGGACATAGAACCATTACATCTCCAGAGTGAAAGAGATAGAATGTGTAAACACCATGAAGACAGGTCTAGGGGCCTAAACCCTAACCCCAGCCCTATACCCCACTTTGTAGCCAAGGCTTAAAGCAACGCCGGGTCCATTGAGCAGCTTAAGAAACACGTGTTAGATGCTGAATCTGGCATAGGACCTGGCCACATCAGACTTCCTGGGAAGCTATTAAAATGATAGATGTCTAGGGTTTTACTCTTGGCAATTCTGATTTGAGATTCTTGGGATGGATCCCAAGGCACTGCATTCAGAAAGAACACAAACAAGAACCCTACGATTGATTCTGAGGCTCACCTCAGAAACTGACTTGGAAACCACCTGTGACTCAACCACACTTGTGACACATGAGTGCCTTACCCTCTTCACTGCCAAGTGAGCTCCCACAGTAACCCTGCACGCTGCAGTGATGCCAGTTTTATGCCCTTCACAGGGGCCTCTCCATATGGCCATCTACTTTTTATGGCAATTTCAGGTTGCCATATATGTTGCATCCAATTTGCTGAGGTCTTCGTGTACTAATCTATTTTAATAGTAAATAAAAGCTATACTTAGTCTTAGAATTCTAGAATAATAGTGTTGAAGGTAACCTTCATGATCTTTTTAGCTTGCAGATGAAGCCTAATTTCAAAAGGTAGGATTCATCAGCTTTTTCCTCACACCTACCCCTCCAGCTCTTGTTCATGAACTGACAGAACACATTTGTTTTTTTTTTTTTTTTTTTTTTTTTTTTTTTTTTTTTTTTTTTTGTTTTTTTTTTTTGGCATTTTTTTTTTTTGGGGAAATTGGAGCAATTCAGATTCTTATTCTAGTTACTATTGCATTAAGCAGAGTGTTTCCTGATTCATAAATTTCTCAGAAGGCATTCCTAAACCAGAATTTGGAAGTAAAATTATGAGGAAAATTTCCTTGCCTTTTCTGTAATATGGAAGATAAACAAATGACTGAGATTTAAGAATAATTCTTTGCTATATTTGCCTTTAATATAAAATACGCTTCTACTTTTTGTGTGAGAAATGGCCTTGGATGGAATTCTTCCCCTCTCCCGGAGAAATTCTTATTGAAACATTCGGGAAGGCCAGGCAAGCAACTTGCTAGCACAATTGGCAAGGATAGTACATCTCCTTCCACTTAACATAATTAAATCTGATTACATACAATTACTTCTTTCTACAGGAAAATTTCCTTGAAAGATTAAAAAATTGATTGCTGAAAGTGGAGATTTCAAATTTTTTGTGTGTTGACAATATGTAGATATAATAATTTAGTCAACATGTTTTATCCGAATATACATTCCCTTTTGTCCTAAAAAATATTTAATTTCTCACCTAATAACCATAATCAAGATGAACCTAAATGAGTGAATCCAAAAATTTTCATATTTTAAAAACCCCAATTTTTTCTCTGTTATTTTGATCAGCCTGTGGTTGATACCTAGTTTCACTTGATTGTGATAAAGAAATAAGAGGAATTGGGAATTGATGAAACTCACTTTAGTATCAAATTTCACTGGGTAAAAGAAAAAGGAGGAAAATTGCAAAGCAGCAATTAAGCTGTCAAGACAACCTTTTCCTGATTTTCCTTCTTCCTATTCTCTGTCGTTTCCTCCCTTTAATCTCTCACTCAGAGATGTCTTTGCTTTCGTGATTGTGAGGAGGATGGAATAGTCTGTAAGGTCTTAGCAACAACTTCCTGTTGTAGAGAAAAAGTCAGGACCCTTGCAATGGCTGACAGCTCTTCCCCACCCATTTCCTGGCTTCCCCTCTGTCTGGCTTATTTTTGCCAACTGCCTTTCTATTTCTTTGTTCTGTTCCAGCCATGCTGGTCTTACTGTTCCTGTAACATACATACAGTTCTTTTTTAAAAGCCATTGCTTTATTTTCTCTAGAATGCTGTATCTATGAGTCTCATTTCTTCCCTGTGTTGTCTTCACTAGTACTACATTGCTTAGCTTATCTTTCTGTCTTCCACAGATAGAAAGAAAGCAGATTGGTCATCACTTACTTCTGTTGTCATTTACTCCTGATAGCACCTAGATTTCTTGTATTTCTAAGAGATGTTTGGAAAAAGCTATGTAAATAGAAACAAGTTAATGTTTAGATTTGTTGGTGATTACTTTCTGTCACCATCACCACAAAATATTTAGTTGTACAATATACCAGAAAATAGGCAAAATAAATAATTGGGAGGAACACTGGGTTACAAAACAGGAGACTTTTGTAGGACGTTCCCAGTTCTAACTATGTATTCTAAAATAACAGGGTTATAGGTGACCTTTCTGACCATTTTAGCTCCAGTTGAAGCTTTCTACATAATACATTCTAGAAGTTAATGTGTAACATTTACCAGAGATTCCCAAATATGGAATGGGCTTTAAAAGTCATACTATCCACTGCTTCCTTTACTACATACTCATGCAATTCCTTACTGCATAAATGAGTCCTATAAAGACATTGCCAAGTGATTTTTTCTCTTCTCAAATTGTTTCAGGATTAAGGAATCCATTATTACTTATTTGATGAATTTATCAAATGTCTGTTGAATACCTACCGCATCCCTGGTTTTGTGTTACGTGCTGGGTGCACAAAGAGATACAGGACATGGTCAATGAATTTTACCTATGAGAGTGGTGCACCAGCAGACCTGATTATAGAAGAGTTGGATTTTTTTGCTTTTTTTTTGTTTTTGTTTTTGTTTTGAGATGGAGTTTTGCTCTGTTGCCCGGGCTGGCGTGCAATGGCATGATCTCAGCTTGCTGCAACCTCTGCCACCTGTATTCAAGTGATTCTCCTGTCTTAGCCTCCTGAGTAGCTGGGATTACAGGCACATGCCACCACATCTAGCTAATTTTTGTATCGGTAGTGCAGACGGGGTATCATCATATGGGTCAGGCTGGTCTTGAACTCCTGACCTCAGATGATCCACCTGCCTTGGCATCCCAATATAGGCAAGTTTTAGTTTAGTCTAATCCAAACATCAGATGGGCATGTCAGACTGCTGCTTTTGTCAAAGTGAAACAAGCAATTGAGATTTTCAGGTTATGTATGGCTGGATATAAGCAACTTCATATGATTCAACCTGCTAGAGTAGCTCAAATACTTACTCCAAGCCTTAAATACATCCAAATTCCTGCCGAGGTATCTTTGAACTTTATCATACATGGAGATCAGGACTGTCTGGAGGGCAGACTCACAGATACTTCTAGCTCTGAGCTCTTACTTTCATTCAAGATGCCTCTCTTGCACCATGACCGCCTAGATGGTAATTGCAGCCAAGCCTCTAAGTTTTATCAAAAAACACAACTCATTTAAGTATTTGTGACACAGAAAAGTTTTTTTTGAAGAGTTGAGGGCCTTGTTGTGATGAGGGATTTAAGTTGCAGTGATACAAACAAGTTCATATTCGTCGAAGATTGGGCCTATTCTTAAGATGCCTTTTGGCCAACCCATGACAAGAGAAGCTGCGTGGTCCATATAACCCGTTATAGGTTCACCCTCTACCACTGGGCCCATCTCCCTGCTCCATTTTTGTCGTCTATTCAGTTTTATATTTTGTTTGCTTATTTTTTTCAGCCACAAAACAAATACTTCTTATCCTACATCAGACGGTTTAGCTTTATGCATCAAGTAAATTTCTTTTGAATCTCTCTTTTTACCTGAACTAGTGTTTTCTTTACCTGAACTAGTTTACCTGGACATCACTTATAGATGTACAGAACAATTATCATCTTTATTCTGTGTGGGCAGGTTCTTTTCATATTTGAAGGCATCTCTCCTGTTCGTAGCTACTGCCCCTACCCCAGGTCTTCTTGGCTACGTATCTCTCTGGGTCCCACTGTGCCATCTGTAAGAAGGACATTGTGCACAATTGTTTCTCAGGTTCTTTTCTGGTCTAATATTTTATGATTCTTGTCTGTGTCTGGACAATCAACATGTAGTACATAGTTGGAATATCTTTCTTAAAGAGTATTTGGCTCTTCTACTAGAACAAACAACCCTGATTTATGACAGATATTTTAGTAATATACCCTTACTGTCATAAACTGGTATTTAGATAATCTACTTACAGACATAATTTCAAAGAAAATGTGCCATATCTCTAATAGAAAATAAATATATGTGATTTCTAATAGTACACTCATTGTCTTAGTCTGTTTTCATGCTGCTGATAAAGACATACTTGAGACAGGGAAGAAAAAGAGGTTTAATTGGACTAGTTCCATGTGGCATGGGTGGTCTCAGAATCATGGTGGGAGGCAAAAGGAACTTCTTACATGGTGGCGGCAAGAGAAAAATGAGGAAGAAGCAAAAGTGGAAGCCCCTGATAAACTCATCATATCTCGCAAGACTTATTCACTATCACAAGAATGGCATGAGAAAGACTGGTCCCCATGATTCAGTTACCTTTTCCTGGCTCCCTCCCACAACATGTGGGAATTCTGGGAGATACAATCATCCAAGCTGAGATTTGGGTGGGGACACAGCCAAACCATATCTTGCATGTGTGCATCATTGTCAATTTTAGGGCATGTCTATGCTTTTATCTGTGCATCTACATCGATTTATAGTGTTTGTGATAGCTACAAATGCAGATGGTGTCAACTGCATTGTATGGCCTGATACTGTTTGGCTCTGTGTCCCCACCCAAATCTCAGCTTGAATTGTAATTCCCACATGTTGGAGGAGTGGCCTAGTGGGCAGTGATTGAATTACGGTAGTGGACTTTCCTTTTGCTGTTCTCATGAGATCTGGTTGTTTGGTAAGCGTGTGGCTCTTCTTTTTTGCTCTCTCTCTCTCTCTCTCTCTCTCTCTCTCTCTCTCTCTTTCTCTCTCTCTTCCTCTCACTTGCTCACTCTTCTGCCACCATGTAAGAAGGTACTTGTTTCTCTTTTGCCTTCCTCATTGACTGTGAGTTTCCTGAGACCTCCCCATCCATGCAGAACTGTGAATCAATTAAACCTCCTTTGTTTATAAATTACCCAGTCTCAGGTAGTATCTTTATAGCAGTGTGAAAATGGACTCATACAGGGCCACTTCAATATCCCAAGTAATATTGTCATTTTAACATGTTTTCCAAAATGATGAAAAAAAAAAAACTTTTGGTAAAATTCCTATCAAAATGAAAGAATCCTTAATGAAACTAATGAAAAAAAAACCAAAAAACAAAAAACCCTTGATTTGCATGCCAATCTCATTCCTGGAAAATTTACTGTTATTAAAATTATCAAAAAATACATTGTTTCTGTATGCTAAATGAAGTCATTCAAAAGTCATGTAGGCTGTGGAAAAACCTTTTGTTATGTCAGGACTGTCTCATATTTCAGGTATCTAGTATTCTTGACTCATCCTCTAAAAGTGCCCCTAAATGTGTCCCACAGATGTCTTACCTGCTCCCTAGAAGATGATGTTGTCCCCACTGATATCCCTTGCTCTAATGCTACATGGATAAAGAATGTTTCATCTGATTTTGGGACCAAGGTTCATTCTGGGCAAAAAGCATGGAAGTAATCATTCATGTACTTTCTTCCAAAGGCTTAAGTTGTAACAAAGCTAAGTTCTTGCCCTTAGTTGCTAACATAGGTTGAGATGAATGTGCACTTCGGTGTGGACACATTAACTGAATCACCTATGCTTTTTCTAGTGCCAACTCAGACTTTAGGAGTGTGATTTTATTCACATGGAATTTACTGAGAAAAAAAATGTGAAGGGAGAAAAGGCAAAAGCAATCTTCTTTTGCTACAAATGTCATAGACCCATTATTGTAAGATGTATAAAAGTACTCAATTTACAGAAAGGTCTAAGTAATAGCAAACAAGGTGAGGAAATTTACTTCCAACTGGCAAGGTATAAACTCCTTAAAAGGGACCTTAAAGCAGACTTATTCAGTTGTACATTTCAGTTGCTTTGCTGTCAAGGGAAACTGGAGGAAGATTTGAGGGCAAATGTTAACTCAAAGACGTTCACAGCTGCATGCAAATATCTAGGGCAGAATTCTGCTTTAGTTAAGCAGAAGACCTTAATCATTCTTCCAAAGTTCTAGCTCCTGGCAATAAATAAGTTTATTCTTAATGATTGAATTCTCCATTCTGTCTTTTTATTTATTTAATTAACATTAAAAAAAATATTGGCTAGCGAATCCTTGTTTTTCAGGCAGGTAGAAGAGTAATAATAATCTATGACTCTAACAAGCTGTAACCTCTTGGTGCCTTGGAGCCTTCAGCTATAAAATTGGGGAAGGAGGTTGAACTAGACACTCTAATGGCCCTTCCAGTTTGAAATTTTAGGTTTCTACAACTCTAATGGTGTCTGAATGACCCTGTATTTAATAGCAAAGATATTTTTCTAATAAATGGGTCAAGTGACTCACTAGTTGTCTAGTAGGAAATTAGGAGGTTCTGTGAATTCAAATGACTGTTCTGCAGTGTCTGAACAACCTCAGTTTAGAGTCATATCTCTGCATCACACAGTTGGGGTTGGGATCTCAGGCACAGTGCTCATTAGCTATGTGACCTGTGACCTTGGGACTACTTAACATCTCTGTGCCTCCGCTTCTTCACATGCGAAATGAAGAAATAGGTAATTGTTCGCTTCTCCTTCATAGAGTTCTTACAAGTCGTAAATCAATCCACATGTTATATGCTTAGAATGGCTCGCAGCACACAATAGGTGCTCAGCATTATTTGACTTAATATTTGAATTTCTAGCTCCTAGCATGTGGTGGGAAACTGGTCAATATTCGCTAAGTTGAATGAGGTCATTTCATTCCTGGACATTGTTCCAGACTCGCCTTTTCCTACTGCTGAGGCCTGGTGTAGAAAATTTTGTACTCAGCATTTTAGAGATTTGGATGTGTAATGAATTTCTGCAATTGCATTGAGCCTGGCAGCGCCTGCCTTCCCACAAATGCTGCAGAGCATTTTCTCTGACTGTTGTTTGTAAGTCCATGGTCGCTCAGACACATTTTGGGAGTTACTCCCTTGGGACAGTTTTGTACCACAGCAATTTCACTCTGTGAAAGTGAACAGAGTGAAATTTGAGAGACGAGCACATGGGGTTCCTATTATAATGTAACAGATGAAGGCTAGAGTCTTCCCATTCACATCGCATATATGGCTTTTTAACCCTGGGAGGATTTCACTTTTCCATTATAAAAATGCTAAGTATTATGGGCTTCAGTTTTCCCTAAACTGATACAGTTCTGTTATATCATTCAAATGCTAAGGGCTACTCTCTTTCCTCATTCCCCACACAAGTTTATTAGTTGTTATGGGAACTTCAGCTATGAATCAGCCACAGCAGGGCCAAGACTGGGGTACAGAGACTGAGGTTCTCACCTCAGCACAGAATTTATGTGGGCACCAAAAAAACTCAGTAATCCAGTAATACTTTGTTTGTTTGTTTAGATGGAATCTCTCTCTGTCGCCCAGGCTGGAGTGCAATGGTGCAATCTCAGCTCACTGCAACCTCCGCCTCCTGGGTTCTTGCAATTCTCCTGCCTCAGCCTCCCGTGTAGCTGAGACTACAGGCACACACCGCCACACCTGGCTAATTTTTTGTATTTTAGTGGAGACAGGGTTTTACTGTGTTGCCCAGGCTAGTCTTGAACTCCTGAGCTCAGGCAATCTGCTTGCTTTGGCCTCCCAAAGTGCTGGAATAACAGGCGTGAGTCACTGCACCCAAACCAGAAATACTTAAAAAAAAAAATTAATGCAAAAAAATCCCTCACTGAACAGAATAGCAGAGATTTAAAGAATAACCAAGTCTGTAACTGCACAATGGCCAGCCATATTGAAATTGAAATGTGAGGCAAAAGAACCATCCATAATACTGATTCCGTCTTTAAAAAATATTGTAATATTAGGCCAGATCTATAATCTCATCACTTGGGGAGGCTGAAGTGGAAAATCACTTGAGCCCAGGAGTTCGAGACCAGCCTGGGCAATGTGGTGAAACCCAGTCTCTACAAAAAAAATACAGAAAATTAGCCAGGCATGGTGACTTGTGTCTGTGGTCCCAGGTACTCAAGAAACTGAGGTGGGAGGATCACCTGAGTTGAGGAAGTCGAGGCTGCAGTGAATTGTGATTGTGCTACTGCACTCCAGCCTGGGCAACAGAACAAGATCCTGTTGCAAAGTATATACATAATATATAAATTATATATATATATATATATATATAATATATCTAAATATAGTTATATAAATATATCTATGAATATATATTTATCTATAAATATATATCTATATGTATCTATAAATATCTATAAATATATATCTATAAATATTTATATATATTTAGTCCATCATGGATGTTTTGGTAGTAATTTAGTTTTTTTTAAATATTGCGTTGTAATGCTATTTATCTATATTACAGGGCTTTGATGTTCCCTCCCCTGCCCTTAAATTTTGTGCCTGAGACCAGCCCCCTCCCCTCCCCTCATATTTGTCTTTGCCCTGAGAAAGGTGAATAGCCAACCCTTTAGACTTCAGATTATGTTCAGGAAGCCAACAGGTGAGGTGCTCCAGGTAGATGCACAGTCAGGTGTGTTGAGAGCAAATGGCCAAGAGCAGGTGAAGGAACTCAGCTCAGAGCCTCTGGAGAAGCTCTGTAAACTTAGCATGTTCCCAGGGTTTGCTAAGTGTGAAAACTAGAAAGCCAGGAGTAGGCAGCCACAAAATATCTCTCTGGGGACCACTAAAGGAAAGATGGTAAGTAGAGAGACAGTTTGCCGAGGAATCTGCTGACTGATGTTTGTTTGCAACACGCAACTAAGAGTATTAGGATGGGCTTTGCTTTCATGTTTTACTACCTTCTCAAACGTCAATGGGTTCTCTAAGCCAGGGACTGGCAAAATTTGTCAGCAAAGGGCGAGCTAGTAAATAATTGAGGCCTGGACACCGTTCATCATAGCTTCTGTTATGACTACTTTTTTCTGCCATTGCAGTTAAAAGCGTAGACATTATATGAATGGGCATGGTAGGTAGTGCTCTGATAGAACTCTATGCAGGAGCACCAAAATGTGCATTTCACATAATTTTTATGTTCGAAAAATTGTTTTTCAACCATTTTAAAAAACCTCACATAACTGTAGAAAGCATTCTTAGCCACTTGCTCATGTAAAAACAGGTGGCAGCAGGATTTGGCCTATGGGTCATAGTAGTTGGCTGTGCTCTGCCCTAGGCCTATGTAGAAACGCCTAGTTGCTGTTACCTCTTTGGCAATCCATTAATATTTTTCAGTAAGATGCTTGATATAATATTCTAGAAGGTAATCTAAAAAGGCCTTAAGTTTCTAAGATGAGTGTCACAATTTTTATACGGCTGATGAGAGGGAAGAAGTTTAAGGGAAGTACAGATCTGTTAACATAAATAACTAAGCTACATTTAGGTACTCCCATTATGCACCTCTAACCCCTTGTACTTCTCTGTTAAACATTGAAATTGCCTAGTTAACTCACAGATTTCCATTTTCCAGCCTAAACTCACAGTCCTGTGAGGGCAGAGCTTCTGTCAGTCCCATGTGCTTGGCTCTCAAGACAAGCTGGGTGCAAAGTAGGATCTTCAATGTATGATTGTTTGAGTACTACATAAACAAATGTCCCTACCCAGGAAAAATAGCAGAATTTTCCCATGTTTCAGGCCCACCAATAAGCACTATGTTTGTAAACACAGGCACACTTTTGCAGAGATTTTGGAAAACATTAATCTATTAGAAATAACATTGCATTCTTTAGAGGAAAGATGTTCTCTAACACTAGTAGACAGTAATAAACTATCCATTTGTTTGATGTAAGTTATTAACTAACACAAAATCAAAAATAGAAAACACTTAAACAATTATATCTTAGTTTTAAGTGAATTTTTAAAGAACCTACTCTTTATTTCAAGATAAACCAGGAATCCCAGAATATCTGATATAACAGTGAGCTTGTTGCTTGGTAAGAATCAGTCACTCTTTGTTAAACATAAAGGAAATGCCTTGGGTCTGGTAATTCAATTTGAAGATCAATGTTGTTCAATTATTTAGTAATAAATCCTCTTAGAACAGCATTATGTGAGCACCATGCTATTTTTTAGTAGGGGTTGGGGGAGATGAGATGGCAATTTATTGATCAGATGAGACTGTGGATTGGGGGAGACTGATAAATTTCTGGAAATGTCAGAGTATGCCCAGCAACACTGCATGCTGTTTAGAAATTATTATAGTATTTTATCTAAACTATAAGGTACAATCTAGTATTTTATCTAGTATTTAATCTATTTTATTATGCCATTGAAAAGCACTGGCATATTTTCAATGCTAAAGCCTTTTCAATGCATTTTCATCCTATCCGAAATAAATTTCTAAGGTCACAAGGCAAAAATAATACGCAGAGAAAATCACCTTTGACAATTTCTTTGGGAGGCATCATATTGGAAAGTGGTATAGCATAGGTCAATGATTTCAGCCTGGACACTTTCCTCCTGGGCTGGAAGTTGTCTCTGTGTTTTTAGGTGAGTACCCGATAATAACAATGCTGTTAGAGTGAGTTATGTATCTTTAAGCTCCAGTGGGTGTGATGCTTGGACTATGAGAACCAATTGAGAAGAGAGGGAGATAGAAGAAATAACAAATTTGTGTTTCCCATATCATGATCACTCTAAAATAATTTGCTCAATGGTTAGAGGAAATTGTTGGTTTGAAGGTTGAAGGGAGGAATTACTTGTATTGTTGAAGGCATAGTTGAAATTCTGTTAATTGACTTATGCTCAACCAACTTGCTGGATTAATTGACTCTCCTTGTTCTCTCTGTAAACGATACTGACTGCTTCTGCCTCCATGCTAAATACACTTGGTTGGTAAGCTAATCACTATTTTTCCTGTACACTTCTGTTAAGCTCCATGCTCAGCAAGTGTTAGTTTTGCTGTGCTTTAGTATGATAATGGTTATTTTGCTTGCTATTGTAACTATACAATTTAATTAAGTATTATGTAAACAAATTATGAGTGTGAAAAGAGAATCATCTCTATGAAAATAAAATGTAATACTTTGGGAAAAATGATAAAGACAATTAGCTAACAATGCTATAAAATTAGGTTTAAGGGAGACAAATGTTAAGACAATGAAAATATAAAAATCTGGGAGCCTGAATTTAAATTATATTAAAAAGTTTTTAAGATCTTACAGCATTTTCAGGGAACTAAAACTAGAAATTAGGGTTATATTTTGTGTAAGGAAGAAAAGGTGGAACCCCAATCAGCAGATCCACACTCAAGGACTAATCTACATCAAAAAATTGAGAAGTTCTGAATGTATATGTCAAATTACTTTTTAAAAAGTTGAACTACTTGGCCAGGCATGGTAGCTCATTCCTGTAATCCCAGTGCTTTGGGAGGCCATTGCAGGTGGGTCACTTGAGATCAGGAGTTCAAGACCAGCCTGGCCATCATGGTGAATTCCCATCTCTACAAAAATGCAAAAAATTAGCTGGGCATGGTGACATGCAGGTGTGATCCCAGCTACTTGGGAGGCTGAGGCAGGAGAATCACTTGAACCTTGGAGTGGAGGTTGCAGTGAGCCAAGATCTCTCCACTACACCCCCGCCTGGGTAACAGAGTGAGACTCCATTTCAAAAAAAAAAAAAAAAAAGTTAAACTGCTTAAGGCAGATACATGGTGAGTTGTCTACTTATATCTATTCTCCATTTCTTTAATAACAGAAGCCTTGAGTTTTTGGATGCCATAGCATCCAAGCTAGAGGCTACACTTGTAAGCTGCCGCTGCAGCTCTGTATGACTATGTGACTGAGCTCCAGCCATTGGAATTTGAGCAGAAGAGATGTGCCTCATTTGTGTTGAGCCCTTAAGAAGACTGAGCATATGCTCGCCTTTATCTTCCCTTTCTCATAGGCTGAGTAACAGACACAGTAGTGGGCACTGGAGCAACTCCTTGGCCCTAGAGATGATGGCAGCACTGTGCTGAGATGGGACTGCCTCATTAGCCTATAGTACCTCTGCCTTCCTGCCCTTACTGTTTGTGGGGTGAGAAATTAACTTCTGTCTTCACTAACTCACTGTATTTTTGTGGTCTCCTTGTTTCAGCAACATAGAATGCACCCTAGCTGAAGCATTGTTTATATCTTAGCACACATGTATACAGTTTTTACACAAAAGGCAAACATAAATATAAAGGAATCTTCCTGCAGCAACCATTACCCTCATTTCTTCTCTCTCTCTCTTTTTTTGGTATGTCAACTCATAAGCATATTAGTCCCAAGAAAAGTGTATTACTGTGACAATTGCCATGAGTTGATTGGAACCATTTAAAATTGCTGTGTTTAGAAATAAAAAATATTTTCATATTGGCAATTTCATGTGGTTCAAGATAGCATCTGTAGCAAATTATTAAATCTGAATTAATCTCTCCAGACTCTCACCTTTTAATTTCTTTTTGTTTTCATTTGTACAAATTTATGGAGTACATGTGAAATTTGTTACATGTACATTGATATGGTTTGGATTTGTGTCCTTGCCCAAATTTCATGTTGAATTGTAATCACCAGTGTTGGAGATGGGGCTCTGTGGGAAGGGACTGGATCATGGGGGTGGATTTCCCCCTTGCTGTTCTCATGATAGTTCTCATGAGACCTGGTTGTTTAGAAGTGTGTAGGACTTCCTGCTTCATTTTCTTCCTTTTTCTCTGGCCATGTAAAATGTGCCTACTTGCTCATTACCTTCCGCCATGACTGTAACTTTCCTGAGGCCTCCTCAGTTATGCTTCCTGTACAGCCTGCAGAACTGTGAGTCCATCAAACTGCTTTTCTTTGTAAACCACCCAGTCTCAGGTAGTTCTTTATAGTAATGCAAGAACAAACTAGTACTGTAATGCATAGGCAGGGATGGAGTCAAAGTATTTGAGGCCTACCACCCGAGTACAATCCATTTTTGTCAACTATAGTCATCCCATTCTGCTATCAAACATTGCATTTATTTCTTCTATCTGTACGTTTGTACCCACTACCTCTCTTCTCTTTATCCTCCTCCTTTCTCTCCCCACCCACCCTTCTCAGTTTGTTATTTCTGTTTGTGATATTTCTACCTCCGTGTGGTCATTATTTTTTAATTTATTTACTGAGGAGCGACACTTTTCCTGGGAGGCTTTAGGAAAGAAAGCAGTAAAATTGCTTTGTCTTTTTGAGATGAGGACTTCTGCAATCCCCAGGACCCCATATTTAGAACGACCCCAAGCTTGGTATAATACTGTGGTTTTGCTGTGGTAAAATTCTTAATGATTTTTGAACAACAGACCCAGAGTTTCATTTGCAGTAGGCCCACAAATTGTGTAGCTGGTCCTGCTTGGGAATGTTGTCGAAACTAATGGCCTATGATTTCAAGTGTACATTTTAAGATGGTATTTTCGGAAACTAAGAGAGCAGTCAAATAAAATTGCCCTCATTTTCTGAGCCATAAACCTAGGCACAACAACACCAGCGTCTGTGTCATTGGGAGCATCTCAGAGGTTGCAGCAGGTGGCCATGTGTAGGAGGTAATAGAAGACACCACTAGGTTCTTCTAACCAGAAAAAAAAAAAAAGGATGAAGTTATATAACTCCCTAGTGTCCACATGGGCCCATAGGGTTCTCATTATTGCATTCATAAGCTTTCCATATGCCTGTCCAAAAGAAGAGACATTCCACTTGCTTGCATTTGGAATGACACTGGCAAGAAATAAAACAACTCTGACTTGTGCATCTTCCTTAAATACAGCAAATATGATGTTTCTTAGGTTGGATTCTTGCCTTATTAAAACTGTGCTCTCAGTACAAGGTGCTCAACTCTACCCCTTCTCCCTGCCAGAATGATACCCTTACTGGAGAGGAGAGGGAGATGTGGCGGGTATCACATTTGTCAATTACACTCCTCCAAACACCTAGGCAAACTGCCATTGCATTTAACCTATCGTATTTTTGAAAGGTTATAAAACAATCTCGTTGTTAAATAATACAATATCCCGAAGAAGTATTCTTGAGATGTGCACACTGCAGTCCTTGCTTACATGGCATTTTTTCCATATATTTTACATTGTCCACTCAAATCAAGTGATACTCTGTTATCTAATATATCCTCAGTGCAAAATTTGTCTTAAAAATTCAGTTGTTTGGTATAGCCTAAGAACTTATTCCAAGTAAATAATTAGTGCTATTAACAGTTATTTCAGTACAGCACTTTCATTTCAAGATTATGGAAAATCCTTTTTAAAAATGATGCCCAACAATAGGGAAATAATTAAATAATTTATGACTGTTTCATGTAATAGAAAATCGTGCAGCCATTAGAAATTTTATGTATAAAAATTGTTAGTAACATATTGTAGGGTTATATCTCAAAGTACTTATGCGTTTGTTGCCTGTGTGTTTAGCTACCCAATATCACACCAAAATGAAAATAATAGACAAAGATCCCAGGCATCTAACAATGAGATAAGTGTTTGGATCTGTGCTTGGAGAAGCAGTATTTCCTCCCTGAGGCCAGGGAAAGGAGAGACGCAAGATGGGCTGGACATTGAAATTCTAGAGAAGTTGGAAGTCATGGAGACACTATATATTCTTAAAATGTAGGGGAGAAAGAAAGAATATTCCTTTTGTGAAAGAGGGTGAGGAGAGTGAGAGTTTTTCAGTGATGGATAGTTTCTGATTTGGTTTCTTTCAAAAATTAGGAAGAACCTTTAATTTCTCTCAAAGTCTCTAAGTGAGCAGTTCTTAGTCTTGATATTACTGATATTTTGAAATTACTGATACACTGATAGCCCATATCTTGAAGTCAGTTTTGAAATGTGTTATCAACAATTAGTAACTGGCATAGAGTCTCAACTTTTTTTTTTTTTATCACATTTAAAAAATGCAGTCACAGAAGTACAAGTCAAAATCACAATGAGATATCATCTCACACTAGTCAGAATGGCTATAATTACAAAGTCAAAAATCAACAGATGTGGGCAAGACTGCAGAGAAAAGGCAACACTTATACACTGTTGGTGGGAATGTAAATTAGCTCAACCCCTGTGGAAATCAGTTTGGAGATTTCTCAAAGAGCTAAAAATAGAATTACCATTCAACCCAGCAATCCTATTATTGGATATATACCCAAAGGAAAATAAATCATTCTACCAAAAAGGTACCTGCACTGGTGCAGCACTATTCACAATAACAAAGATATGGAATCAACTCAGGTGCCCATTAATGGTGGATTGAATAGAGAACATGTGGTACAAATACGTCATGGAATGCAATGCAGCTCTAAAAAAGAACAAAATCATGTCCTTTGCAGTAACATGGATACAGATGGAGGCCATTACTCTAAGTGAATGAACGCCAAAACAGAGAGTCAAATACTGCCTGTTCTTATACTTGAGAGTTAAACATTGGGTATACTAGTTCATAAAGATGGCAACAATACAAGGAGGGTGGATCACCTGAGATTAGGAGTTCAAGACCAGCCTGGCCAACATGGTGAAACCCCATCTCAACTAAAAATACAAAAATTATCTGGGCATGGTGCTTGTAATCCCTGTTATATGGGAGGTTGAGGCAAGAGAATCACTTGAACCCAGGTGGCAGAGGTTGCATTGAGCCAAGATCGTGCCACTGTACTGCAGCCTGGGTGACAGAGCAAAACTCTATCTTAAAAAAAAATGGCTACAATTAACACTGGGGACTACTAGAGGAGGGAGGGAAAAACTACCTACTGGGTACTATGCTCACTTCCTGGTGGATGGGATCAGTTGTGTCCCAAATCTTGGCATCACAGCATATACTCATTAATGAACCTGCATATGTACCCTCTGAATCTAAGATAAAAGTTGAAATTATTTTTAAAAATATAGTCATATTTCCAGCAACCTAATGACTTGTCTTATGATACCTAGGTGAGAAAAGACTGAACTTAAAACCAGAGTATTGAATATTGTCATGAGACTTACATATAATTTTATCTCTCAAGTCACTGTGGATTATTGACATGGTGCTTTAATGTCTGATTTTCAAAAACTGGGTACATCTATGAGAGTTAGTAAATTTGATTATTTTTATTTTGTGACTGGTACAGCTTTGTATTGAAACAATTGTTTTTGCTTTTGTTTTTGTTTATAAACAATTATCAATATAAAAGGTAACATTAAGAAGCATTCATTTCCAGCTTTACTTATAGGAAAGATAAAGTTCAAAATCAGGGATATCAAACAGAGCTGTTACCTGTCTGGCCCAAATTGAAAGGGTCCATGTATAGGATATTTAGGATGACTGGGGACTGCAGTGAACTTGAGAATGTGTGCCACATCGAAAACCATTTATTACCAAAAGAAATCACTAGCTCTCTTTGCTAAAATACTATCATTATTTAACTTGGCTGCCAGAGACTTCCCTTCTGATGACAGGATTCTCATAATTTGATTTCTTTTAAAGCTTCCTTCTTTCCCAATATATTTACATGCATAAACAGGAATACATAATAGTTAATCCATAATCTGTAAAGGAACATTTGATCTTATTATGGTAAAACACCTGGAGGACAAAGCTAGAATTTTCCAGGAGGGAGGTGAGCCTTGGATCATAGACATTTCGAAGACTCCTCAATTATTTTTAACTTGGTAGTCTCAAAAAGTTTGCCTGCTGTCTGCACTAATTCAGACTCTTCAGATTGCCAGAATTCTTATTGAATCCCCATTCAAATTGACTTAATCAGAAAAAAAAAAGTCAGGTTATTCATTTATACAATGAAAACATACCAAATTAGAGTTGGTTTTCAGTGTGGTTTGATCCAGGGACTCCAACAGTACCGGGGGCAGGTCTTTCTCCATTCTTGTCTCTCTCCTCTTCTGCGTTGATTACATGCTTAGGTTCCTTGTAATGGCAAGATGGATGTACAGAAATGCTTAACTTATGTTATTCTAACATTAGGTCCAGTGGAGAAAAGTGTGTATTTCTCTTTCAATATTTTTCTCAATCAGTTACCTGTTTCTGCATTCCTGACTCAGGTTCTGTTTCTAGGAAACCCAACCCAAAACTGCAAGAAAAAAAATGTATCTAGGACAATAGCTCTCCTTTTGCAGGATCTCAGATAATAGAGGCCAGTGGCTTCTACTTTGTGGATGCATGCACAGATTGGTGCATAGGATATCTCAAACAATTTTTTGGGACCCCTTCACAGCAAAGAAAATTTACCCTCCCTCTCTCTCTGGATGCAGACTCAAATCAAATTCACATGCTTTTAAGAGACATTTATAATGGCAAGTCATCCAAGCCTTTAAGTCATCCAAGCCTCCACTTGGCTGACCCTAGTATCCAGTGTTGCAGAAAGAGTGGATTTTAGGAGCTATAACTGCTTTTGGTTCATTTTGAAAGGGCCCAGAGGTATTTTGGTTTGGTTCTTAACATTTAGTTAATGCTGTGTCAATTAAAGTGACTCTACTAAAAAAGACCAGAGTGACCAGACATTTTACAACCAAAAATAACTTTAAATTCCTTATACTTGGACTGTAACCTCTTTGAAGCGTTCTGGCTCTCTGATTTCACATTCCAAAGACCAGGAGTGAAAAAGGAAGGGCCATAATTTAAGGCCACAGTATAAGCACTGTTGATTGCAAAGAACAATAAATTGCCATCAGAAATCAATACATTATTTTCCAAAGCTTGTCTGGGGAGAATCATTCCATCTTCACAGACACAGTGAACATTTACCAGATTTATATTTGTTTCCTGGGGGTTTATACAGCATCTTATTTTCAAAGGAATCCACAAGGAAGGGAAGCTTGGATATTCAGCTTCTCCTCACAATGTGCAAGTTGCACAGAAATCTCACAGAGGATGCACCTAAAGTTACCAGGTAGCAATCTTGACTTGTGCAATTAATTGGTCAATCACAGAAAGACTCAGTGGGTAATTCATTTAACTGTTCACTTGTTACTGCTCTATTTTTCTAATAAGGGCCCAACTTAGATAGATAAGTTTATTTTATTAATGTACATATAATAAAAACGTAAATCGTCTTTGTATATAATGCTTAGATTCATATATCTGAAGATAAATATATTAGACAAATATATTTTTAGGAAAATATACATATGCACACATATATGTGTTCTAACATATTGAAGGACAATGAAAATATTATAAATATGTTGATATTAGCCACAAAATGCACCAAACCCCAAATTGTAATTTAAGCACAGCAGGGAAGTATAATTTGAGGATTTTGTACTTAGGCAGACAAAGTTTGAAAGAGCAGTATACTAAACATTGATTTTTATTCCCCACTAAGAACCTTACTTAAAGATAATGGGAACTTTAAATACATTGTAAAAACAGATTTAGTCATAATTCATGAATTTGAAGTTCATAATAATCTGACCTTGGCTAGACTAACATTTATGTTTGCTTTCTCTTCTAAGAGAGTTAGCTTTGCTACATAAAGGAATTTTTCCAGGAAGGATCTTATCTGTTTATTAAGATCCTTGAGAGCATTGAAATTGCATTTCATTGAAATTGTTTTATAATTTACCTGGACTCTAGTTAGTTCAAAAATGTGATGTTTGACTATAATTCGCTTTATATCACATGAACACCTAGTTCAAATTTTAAATATAATATTATCGTCTAATAAAATATTTTAATAAAATTAGGTATTTTTCCTTCTGTAAAGATCCTTCTTTTAATTTTTATACCATAAACAATAATAGAATGCCACAGTTTCATAATAAAACATTTTAGCTTTCTGGGTAAATTGTTCTGCTCTCATAATTTGTGTTTTGAAATAGAGCCATTTTATTAACTAAAATAATAAACTGTCTTAACTCTCCAAGTACAAATTTAGCAGAGCCAACAAAATGCTGGCTGATCGTATTTTATCACTGTTTTGGAGAAACTTAGGTGTTTTTAAAGTCTTACATTAGACAGACTAATCCATGTGCAAAGGTCTTGTGTTAGGTGTATGTACAGCAAGGTTATTTCTAAGACAGACTAATAAAAACAAAAGCATCTGAAGGGTCGCTTTCCTACCTGAGACCATTTCACCACTGGAATGCAAAAAGAGATTGGAACCGCTGCGTTTTTAACTGTCTCCGTCCAGAACATAAGATCCCACTTTTAGGACAAGTATTAGTGAAAGTGGGGATTTTCTAATTATCTCAGGGACCCTGTCTGCCCTTTTATGCCTTCTCCTGATGAATAATCATGATATTTCTGAAGCAGCCTGGCATGAAAGATCAGTCTAAGATGCTCTGTCTCGGGGTAATTCACCTCTGGGAATTCCTGTTCCTAGAATCAAAGAGTTGATAGAGGAGGTTGAAAAAAAACATTGTGCTTTACCATCAGAATGTTTCTATTAAAAAAGATCATGGATGCAAGGAACGCCCATTTTAATCAGCCTCCCACAGGTTAGAAGGACACTGGAGATTCTAGTGTGGCTCCAAATCTGGAAGTTTTCTAGTACGCACTGTGTAACCTCCACACACCATCTCTGATGATATGTTCAAATATTTAACAGTTCTATAAATTCTTTTATTTATCTGGTTTATTTTATAATTTCCCTTCAGTTTAAACCTGCTGATCTTTAAGGAGTATGTGGTCATTTATTCAACAAATACTGTTCTGTATCAGGCATTGTGGGTAGGCACTGAGAACATAGAAATTAACATGCAGACAAAA
Organism: Cebus imitator; assembly: GCF_001604975.1. Lineage (NCBI taxonomy): Eukaryota > Metazoa > Chordata > Mammalia > Primates > Cebidae > Cebus > Cebus imitator. The sequence continues at coordinate 3,049,137 of NW_016107414.1, forward strand.
ATCTTTGTTGTCAGAGACCTTATCTTCCTGGACAGGAACACAGGGAGACAATGAGCAAGACTTTAATATAAAAATTGAGAGTTATAAGTACTATTACACACAAAGAAGGGTGAAATGTTACAGCAATGATGTCGAAGCAGCAGCTATTTTAGTTAGGAGGTCAGAAAAGCATCTTTCTGTGTTTTTAAAATATTCAGCTTTTTGAAATGCTTTGTCAAAAGGCAGATATATTTGTGCAAGACAAAGCTAATCTTTATTTCAGCTTGTTAATCATATCAGTGTCTCCCTTATATGTGGATAAAGGTTGGATATTTATGGTAATATGACTTTGAAAGGCCTATGGGTCTAAAGCTTGAATTTGTAGTTTTGCCATTTCCCTTAAAAAAGAATATGTCTCATCAGTCACATGTTAGAAGCGGAAGAATAAACCTATTCACTTGGCCTGGATGCCTGACTTTGTAGTCAGCCTGTGTGGCCTGGAGTCCTTCTGTGAGAGGTAGGGTACCTGCAGCAGACACATTACTATTGGAGGGATAGTCATATCTCCTTAAATCAGCAGAATTTCTGTTGATTTCAAAGGATGTTCTATTGAAGATAAGGTTGCATACCAACTGGTAGGTCAGAGCCTAAGAGAGTCCACATCAGCAGACTTTCTCCTTAAATATGTACTTTCAGTTTTCAAGTGTTTCAAACAATATAGCTGTCAATAATTTACTAAATAATCTCCAAATTCTTAAAACTTTTATGGTATTTTGGGCTTGCAATCTGCTAATGTTTTATGTCCTGGAGGCTACTACAAATCAAAAATATTTATTATACAGCTAAGTACTTGCATAAACAGAACACTGCTAGAAAAAAGAAAATCCAGGAAGAATATTTGAAAACTAAAAATTAAATTAAAACATCTTTAATAAGATAAAGCATAAATTTAAATAAAATACAATTAAAATGTTCTATTTAACAAGACTTTGCAGTGACATGGTTGCAATGAGAATGGACTTCATGCCAACTTGAAATGCAAAATTGAGTAACCGTCATCTCTTTAACCTGGTTTGCAATGCAGTCTTCAACGGACTAGTTTGACCACAATTAGGCAAAATCTGATGGTGAGGAAGATAAGTTCCGTTTATTGCTCAGAACAGTGTCTTGCCCTTAGTACGTGCTTAATGAACTTGTTTTAAATTGATGCCTCCCTGATTTATAGGACCACATGGAATAGTCCTAAAAAATCTTTTATCTCTCCAGTCAGCAAGAGCTCACAAACAAACCTCCTGCTTTAATTATAGCTTGGGAGTGTGGAGGATTATTGGAAAAGTACATGGAAAGGCATGGAATATTGGCACTCATTGATATTTACTATTATTTCTTTACTATACCTATACCAGTATATCCATCCAATGTCAATTTTTATAACAAATATTTCATGATATGTCTTTTCCTCTTATGAAGTAAAATTCATGGGTGTTATAACTTATTTACCATATAATGTATAACTATAACATCCTAGGCCAGGTGTGGTGGCTCATGCCCATAACCCCAGCACTTTGGGAGGCCGAGGCGGGTGGATCATGAGGCCAAGAGATCGAGATCATCCTGGTCAACATGGTGAAACTCCGTCTCTACTAAAAATACAAAAATTAGCTGGGCATGGTGGCACGGACCTGTAGTCCCAGCTGAGGCAGGAGAATTGCTTGAACCCAGGAGGCAGAGGTTGCAGTGAGCCAAGATCACACCATTGCACTCCAGCCTGGGTAACAAGAGTGAAGCTCTGTCTAAGAAAAACAAAAACGAAAAAACAAAAAACTATGATGTCCTAATCATAATATAAAAGAGAAGTAAGAGAAAACTATTGTGATTTATGACAAAATAATATGCATTTTGATATGTGAACATTTAGACTTGACCATGTTAGATGTAGTAATCAAATATTTGCACTTAGATACAGAATTTCCTATTTATGCACATCTATATAATTCCAAATGCAAACTAATACAGGTGTGTTGTGTTGGTTGTTGTATTTGGAAAATACCAGTATTTTCTGAAATGATGAATAAAAGCCTCAGTAAAGCTCAAAATCAAACAGAATAAAATCATATATCAATTTATTCGGTGATTAGCCCCCTGGAAATTTGAGTGTTTAAAACTGTGCAAAAGATACTTTATGTTCATTGCGTGAAGTTCAGTTAGGGTCCAGACTCAAGATATAAACAAATTTGTCACCTCCATAATGTCCATGGAGACATTTCAAAGCCATTAAGAATACAAGCGCATCTTTGGCTCTTTGGAGCAGTGATGTTGACTATCCCGTGACCCCACCATGCAAATGACAATCACGCCCTATGCCATCCTCCAGTGACTGTGACAATCAAAAGAAATGTGCCTTCATTTCCAAAATGTTCTCTTGAGGTTGTAACATGTCTGTTGAGACCAACCGAATTATGTCAGGGAAGCAAGACAGCAATTGTGATTCCCTCTTCTGCCTTATTTGCTGATGTCATTTTGTTGTTATTGCTCAAGTTCCTGGAAATTTTTGGGACAGGAAGCCATGTGGTAATCTTATCATTGCACTCCAACAGTTAGTTGATGACATGGTGTTCCTGTTCCCCAATCCTTTAAAATGGAAATGAATGGAAATAAATCCTGCGTGTTTATAAGTAGTTTTGGTTTACATAACTATATAACTAGAAAGACAAAATTATTGTGATATGGCGGGAACAATCAATCACACAGAATACAAAGATGAATAAAAAGCAGGACTTTTTTTTTTTAATCTTTAAATATGAAGAAGACAGTGCAAAAGAAATGAAATTATGTAGAAAAAGGAAAAAGCCTCAAATCATTGTTGAATTCAGTTGGTTTTGCACATCTCTGAAGCAATGAGAAATAGGTAAGTAAATGTGGTTTTGCTGACAATTTCAATTTGAAAAAGTGGTTAAGTTAAATCACTTCTATCTTTGGGTGGCTTTGCTTGTACTACTATGGGTTGTACATAATCGAGTCACAGAGTCCATTCATTAAACTCCAGTTGACCAAAGAATTAAAGCCATTTGGGGAGGGGATAAATTAAAATTAATGGTGTGACTCAGTTAGGTTTAACAAATGCTTAGTGAAGATCCAACACACGTTAGACACTGGAAAGGTGCTACTGAACTAGGTTTTGGCTTAAAAAGTGAAGTGACTTGGTTAAGGTCTCACCACTAATAAATGATGAAACAAAGATGTAAGCTTGAAACAATTTCAAATGACTTGGTCTTTGCATTATGATCACCTAGACTTTGTAGAATCTCAATTTTTCATTCGCCTAGGGATCACATTGGGGTGTAATGTAAGGTATCACGCAGAGGTGTAATGTAAAGAATAATCATGAATTATCCTTACATTACAACTCTGTGTGTTGCCTGATTAACTAAAAAGATGAAAAATAATTTTTTAAATATAAGAAGACACTTCTATTAGCTTCACTATCTAATTCCCCAGAGTAATCTTGCAAAACACGTATCATGCATGAAGAAGTCGTGCTATGGGGAAAATGTAAAGCAACATTTCCCCCATCCCTTGAAATGTCACAGTGCTCATGATTAACACATGAGGGTCTCTGAGAAATTCACCAGTAAACACGTGGCTTAACTTTGTTAACTCAGGTTTTTCTCAAGCTTATTTGACCAAGGAATCCTCTTTCCAGTGAACATACATTGAAATCCTCAAGAACTAATGTTTCGTCTAACGCATTTTGGAACAAAAAATGATTATCTAATCTTTTTTGGAGAAACAAGGTACATTGTCTCATAGTTTATCTGCCTTTTGTAAAAGGTAGTCCAGATTTTGAGACCTTCTGTTCTCTTGTTTTCCAAGGCCCTATATTTCATTTGCCGTTATTTCTTAAAGATTCCCCCAAATATCTCTAGTGATGGTGGTTTACGGTGACTCTGAGGCACCGGGACCTTGTAAGACACCAGGGTTGGGGGTGAAGACAGATGGCCAGGGACAGGTCTGGAGTGCTTTATAGCAAAAGGTAATCACCATTTCAAGGTCTTCAGGCCTCCCCATTAAAGCAGGCGTTTATAACCTATCTTTAAGTCTCTGTTTTTTGTTTTTCCAAAATGGATCTAATTTTTATTATAATAAAATATATGAAAGTAATACAAGTTCACTGAAAACAGTCTCATATTACTCAAGCTTACGTTGCCTACAGACAGTATTTCTTCTTTCTTGAGAAGAAAGTCTTTCTTCTTTTTTGGGAGGAACCTTTGTATCATTGGGGGCAGCAGTTTTGCAGGCCTAAAAACTACATTTCCCAGCCTCTTTTGCAGATAAGGTTGGACGATGAGATATAAATTGAAAATTTGGGTGGACCTTCCAGGAAAGCTTAGCTGACTTAGCTGGAAAATGCCTTTTCCCCCGTGCCCTATTTTTTTTTCTATCTGCAAAAAGAATGTCATTGTTAAAGATAGAGTGGCTGTCTTGCTGCGTGTGATGAATAAAGAGAAGTGACTAAATTGCTGAGAAGAAGGGCAGAAGGAGCCTGGAATACTGGTGACAATGAGGCACTTCCACAGAAACTCCAATTTCTTAATTTTTGTGTATATGAGAGAGATAAGAAAAATGTATCTTGCTTTAATCACTATTATTTTAGATCTCTGCCATTAGCAGATGAATATAATTAAACATACATAATATAATGAGCATGTAAATTATTAAGTAAAACTAAATTTTAATAGCTTGAGGATACGCCTGGTCTCAATAATTATATCTGATTTTTTTTCCTACAGATAAAATATAGTCATGTGTGGCTTAATGACATGAATAGATTCTGAGAGATGCATCATTAGGTGATTTCATCATTGTTTGAACATCATAGTGTGTACTTAACACAAACCTAGATGGTACAGCCTACTGCACACCTAGGCTATAGGGTATGGTCCATTGCTTTAAGGCTACAACCTCTACGGCAAGTTACTATACTGAATACTGTAGAAAGGTATACCACAGTGGCAAATATTTATGTATCTGAACATATCTAAATACAGAAAAGGTATACAGCAAAAATATGATATAAAAGGTGAAAATGGTGTGCCTTTAGAGGGCGCTTGCGGGACTGAAAGTTGCTCTGGTTGAGTCAGTGAGTGGTGAATGAATGTGAAGGCCTAGGATGTGACTCTACTCTACCACAGACTTTATGAACACTGTGCACTTAGGCTACACTCAATTTATCTGTTTGTTTACTTATTTATTTTTGAGACGGAGTCTTGCTCTGTCACCCAGACTGGAGTGCGTGGCATGATCTCGGCTCACTGCAACCTCGACCTCTGGGTTCAAGCGATTCTTGTGTCTCAGCCTCCCTAGTAGGCGCGATTACAGGCATCTGTGACAGTGCCCAGCTAATTTCTTGTTAATGGAGATGTGGTGTCACCCTGTTGGCCAGCCTAGTCTTGAACTCCTGACCTCAGTGATCTGCCCACCTTGGCCTCCCAAAGTGCTGGGATTACAGGCGTGATCCACCATGCTTGGCCCTAAATTTATTTTTAATGAAATAATTGTGTTAAAACATTGTAACAGTAAAACATCTTTAGGTAATAAGAATTTTTCCACTTCATTATAATCTTATGGGACCACTGTCATATATGCAGTCCATCGTTGATTCAAACATCAGTTTGTGGTGCATGGTGGTAAAATACAACAGTGTCCTATCATGTGCCATTTCACCTACAATAGTAATAGATTGTGGGTGTCTTTCCAGGTCAATACATAGAGATCAGCACTACTCCTTTCCATTGCTGCTGGGTGGTCTATTGTATGGATTAATCATAAGGTTTTTTTGCAATCACCTTATTGATTTAGGTTGTTTCCAAATGTTTACTAAGACAAACATTATCAATTGGGTTTCTAATATACTTTTTAAACCAGTAAACTGATTTTATCAATGAGACTGTCAAGTTCAGGAATAGCATGAGCCAAATGAAGCACTTAGTGCGAGTCTTTTCCTCATGTGATCTTAGAGTGTGAGCCTCTTTGAATTCTGTGCCCTGGCTGTTTCACCCACCCCTTCCTGCTCCAGTAAATAAACACTTGTTTCAATTTTTGAGCTATCTGGTAAACTGACATACATATTGGCGTGTCTATGCAGGACAATAATGACTGATAAGCACTCTTTTTTTCTTCGAGATGGAGTCTTACTCTTGTCGCCCAGGCTGGAGTGCAATGGCACGATCTCAACTCACTGCAACCTCTGCCTTCTGGGTTTAAGTGATTCCCCTGCCTCAGCTTTCTGAGTAGCTGGGACTGTAGGCATTTGCCATCATGCCCAGCTAGTTTTTGTGTTTTTAGTAGGGATGGGGTTTCACCATGTTGGCCAGGCTGGTCTCAAACTCTTGACCTCGTGATCCACCCATCTTAGTCTCCCAAAGTGCTGGGATTACAGGAGCGAGCCACCATGCCTGGCCTAGTCTTTTATTTTTGCCTGCCCCAAATCTCTCATTATTCTGCCATTTTGATTCTGTATAAAATTCTTGATGGCAATAGTTTCCTCTGTATTCTCAAGCAATGCTTTATGGTCTTCTAGCATTTCGTGTCAGGTGAGTAGTTAGTGTTAGTCCTCCATTGCAAAAGGTTTTGAGCATTCTTTAGTCCTCAGGATTAAAAACAATTAAAATGCCATTACAGATGAACAGATTTATAAATATTTCTGCCCAGAATTCTGTGAGCTCATTCAATTTAAAAATTCAAGTCTTCCTTCAGTTCTGATATTTTTTTTTTAATTGCCTTTTCTCCATCTGCATTGCTTTTCTCCACTAAAACCTCTTTCTGTGGCAGACTAATAAAGCAGGCCAGAATAATTTTTCTTTATTCTGCCCACATTAGGAGGTAAATGTGGCAAATCCCTCCCTGTACTTGATGAACAGTAATCACCAAAGAAAGTCTGTTGACTGCTGCCTTGGAGCTCCCTGAGAGCATCAGCCGTGATACCCACAGACCTCAATGTGTAACCCAAAGACAGATCCAACATCGCCACCTTCTTCCTGATCTCGCTGCCCAAGGTTGTTTTTTTTTTTTTTTTTTCCTCTGATACAGAATCCTGTTTACTTAAATTTTGGATGATCCTTCCTCCGTCACACTAAACATCTTGTTTATCTCAAACAGGGAGTATTGAGCATAAATGGTGTGTAGGAATACATTGTCACTTAAAGAAGACAAGCTCATTTCCTCTGATCTGAAGGGAAACACCCTTGCCCTAGTCTTCTTTCCATATAGGTGCAAAGTGTCCTGCTTCCTTAATAGCCGACCCATAACCCACCACCTGACATTGAAAAACTTCCTTTCTAGATGCAATGTGGTATTCTGGATTGGATCCTAAAATAGGACATTTGTGAGAAAACTGTTGAAATATTAATAAAGTCTAGAGTTTAGTTAATGTATCAATGTTGGTTTCAAGAGTTTTGACAAATGTACCATGGCTATGGAATGTGTTAACAATAGAAGACTCTGGATACAGGGTGTGCAGGGCTCACTGTACTATCTTTGCAATGCTTCGGAAAACCTAAAATTAGTCAAAAGTGAGAAGTTTATTTAGAAAATAGTCATCCACAAAAATGTTATTAAATGTCCAAATACCTGAATAATTTCCCTGCCCAATATTCAACACACACACACACACCCACCCAACACACACACACTTCTGCTAAATATCTATATCATATGAACAAAAGAGGTTATTTTTCTTTATTTTAGATCCGGGGTCTCCCTATTTTGCCCAGACTGAACACAAACTCCTGGGCCCAAACAATCCTCCTGTCTCCACCTCCAGAGTCACTGAGACTATAGGTGTGAGCCACTGTGCCTGGCTGAGATTGTTTTTCATGATTATATTTTATCCAGGCTTCGTCAACCAAGATAAGATTTTCTATTATTTGGTAGTAAAGTCATTTTATTTTTCCTTTTGTTACTGTTCTAAAATTTATACCCATGGGTTTTTAATTTATGGAGGTGACTAAATGATGATACAGGGAGAGGAATGCTATTGAAAGAAGATGAGTATTTAATTTCCTGAGAGGAGACACACACATCACATCACACAGAAGCAGGAGTGAGGAGAAGGCCTAGGCCACAGTCTTTATTGAGGTTACTGCCAGAAAGGAAGGGCAGGGCAGGGTGGGCAATTTAGGATGAGCCAGTTTGACTAATGTTGCAGGCTCTGGGCCCCAGGGGAGGTCTCTGGTTGTCTTGTTCCTGACCCTGAGTGACGCTGCATAGGGGAAACACTGGCTTGTGTGGGAGAGTTAGCAAAGGAAGGGGTTGGGGCTGTAGACTCAGGGTTGGCTGATTTGTATGCAAAGGGGTACTTACAGGCAAGTTGTTACTGCCTTTGAAAATTAGCTAAAATTAAAAAGAAAAAAAGAAAAACAAGAAAAGAATGAGCTAACCCTGAAGGGCCCAGTCTCCCCCTGGGACTGTGAGGTCCCCAAATGCCAGAGCACCAACAAGACAGAAAATAAGAAAATATAATTAACATAATTGGCCCTGTGATGACAGGTTGCCGAATACAAAACCTAAGAAAACACAATTAGAAGTTATTCTCTTTGAAAGAAAATTGGGCTACTTTTGGGGAGCTGCTTTTCAGTGAGTGCTTTCATTTTTAAAACAACCCTAGCTGCTTTCAGGAGTTAAGATTTTCAGTCTGGACCATGTTAGAGCTGGGGCTGACTCCTTGCTAATTCACTAATCCAAGACCTTAGGTGAACCACTGAGCTCAGTTCTTCAATCTATAAGAAATAATCATTTTTATTTCCTATAGGAATTCTTCATCTATAGGGAATACTAATCTTTATCTTCATCTATAGGAATAATAATCTTCGTCACTGTGTTGTAATAATCATGGAAAATAATTATTTTGGGGGGTCTTGTAGAGTTTATGGCACGTGATAGCTGCTCAGTACGTTTTAGCTATTAAAATAATGATAGTAATGATGCATTTAGTTGGAACTTAGATAAACCAAAGCTCCTGAGGATCTGGAAGCTATTCCCATGCTTCTGTGTTTGAATCCCTGTTTGTTTGGAAGAGTGTAGGCACAACAGGGATTTCCATACTCCTAAATTTTCCATAACTCTGAATCCAGAAATCCACAGTGGAGGAAATCTGTTTTTCCTTATAGTCTTTTTTTTTAAATTGCATTTTAGGTTTTGGGGTACATGTGAAGAACATGCAAGATTGTTGCGTAGGAACACACATGGCAGTGTGATTTGCTGCTTTCCTCCCCTTCACCTATATCTGGCATTTCTCCCCTTGCTATCTCTCCCCAACTCCCCACCCCCCACCGACCCTCCTCTATTTCCCCCCAACTGACCCCAGTGTGTAGTGCTCCCCTCCCTGTGTCCATGTGTTCTCATTGTTCAACACCCGCCTATGAGTGAGAACATGCGGTGTTTGATCTGCTCTTCTGTCAGTTTGCTGAGAATAATGGTTTCCAGGTTCATCCATGTCCCTACAAAGGACACAAACTCATCATTTTTGATGGCTGCATAATATTCCATGGTGTATATGTGCCACATTTTCCCTGTCCAGTCTATCATCGATGGGCATTTGGGTTGGCTCCAGGTCTTTGCTATTGTAAACAGTGCTGCAATGAACATTTGTGTGCACGTGTCCTTATAGTAGAATGATTTATAATCCTTTGGATATATATCCAGTAATGGGATTGCTGGGTCAAATGGAATTTCTATTTCTAGGTCCTTGAGGAATCACCACACTGTCTTCCACAATGGTTGAACTAATTTACGCTCCAACCAAAAATGTAAAAGTGTTCCTATTTCTCCACATCCTCTCCAGCATCTGTTGTCTCCAGATTTTTTAATGATCGCCATTCTAACTGGCCTGAGATGGTATCTCAATGTAGTTTTGATTTGCATTTCTCTAATGACCAGAGATGATGAGCATTTTTCATCCTTATAGTCTTTTATACACCAGATTAAAAATACAATTTTTTGTTAAAAGATGTTTCATCGGAATAATAAAAAAAATCTACGCATTTAGCTATGAGTTAGATATTCTTGTTCTTTTTTGTCCAATCATCACTCAGTTTTCCCATTCATTCTACAATGGTGAATACATGACATCCAGGCATCTGCTCACCCCAGACAATTCAGGACAACGAAATGAATTGGTACAGCTTAACCTCAAACTAGGGATGGCATTTATTTTCTTTAGTAATATGGCTTGACTAAATTCTCCATTTGGAAACTGGTCAAAGTAAGAGCAATATCCCCCTAAGCTCTCACTAAAAGAGCTTTCTCAGTATTCCTGTTGTACTTAATTTCAGAACCCTTTAATGACCCTTGGCATTTTTGCCACAGGTCATCATTGTTAGAGGACTCTGTTACTTTACTTCCTAAGTGAAAAAAGTCCTTCACAGCCTAGTTCCTGCCTTATTTCTTATAAAGGCTCATCCCTGGTATAGATTGTACAGCCTGCAGTTCAGCGCTAGAGATGGTGATTATTTAGAGTCTGGCTGCTTGGGATTAAATCTATAAAAATAATGCTGGTTAATGGCTTTTGGGGAAAGAAGCTTCTAGACTTTTAGTTATCCACATCTCTCATAAGTGTAAAAGACTGCCTTTTTTTCCAATTAAATCTGACAACTTGTATCTTTCAGTGAGGAGGAACAAAGTTCTTTGTCTAATGTTGATTTAAATTACAGCATCTTGCAAAGTGTAGATACACAAGGGACTGCTGGCATTGACAACCACCTTGTGGTTGTGTTAGCAGGAGCCACAGCAAAGAACCTCAAGCACAGGTTCACTTCGAAACAGTGAAATTTTGAGTTTGCTGGTTTACAGAGGCCATGGAGAATGATGGATGACCATAAACCTTGGAGCCAGATTACCTGAGCTCTGCCAGTTCACAGGATAACCTTGGTTAATTACGCAGTTCTTTGTGTGTCTGTTTCCTCATCTGTAAACATAGATAATGGTAGTACCTTCTTTATGCAGTGGCTGTGAGGATTAAATAAGCTTATTACATGGAGAGTGTTTAGAACAGTGTTTATTTAGCTTTTATTTTTAGAAAAGCTACAATTATCATAAAAGAGATTAACAGAAGGAAATCATAGACCTTAAAGCATAAGCATAAATGTCAGTATTATCTGTAAGTAAAAGGATAAGAGAGGGAGAAGAGAAATGCAGTATGAAGGCATTATATGACACACATATTCACGTGCACGTACTCAAAACTAAAACACGTGAACATTTTTAACCAGCGGTAGTGGTACTCTTTTTAACAAAAGAGTAACGAGTTGCAGATCAAAAGATCTAAGCTTGAGATTCTTCATCTGAGAAATAAGATGGCCATTGTATATAAATAACCATAATGTTTCTTGAACTCTGTCATGTGTGAAGTATGATACTGTAAGCTTGACATATCACCTTCTCACAATAGCACTAAGAACTGATACCATTTTATATTTACAGCCTATATGTTTATAGATTTAACTGAGACCCCTACCACCCTCCTTAGTCACGGAGCTTTGACGTTCAAGTTCATCAGTCCTAAATTGCAGTCACTATCTCTCTGAGATTTGACTTCAAGTCACAGGTCTTGTTAAATTCTCTTACCCTGGCCACATCCAGCCAAACCTTGTAATGAGGTGTTTTACCCAAAACAATTTTGAAACAAATATGTGAGTAGTTAATGCAAAGAGGTGCTTGGGGCCATAACATCAGTTTAAATGCCTTCAACTTATACTTGTAGATGGTTAAGCTGCATCAATTCAGAGATCTGTTTTGAATTTATTCTTTAGTACATAAGCAGAAAAAATGAGGCCAATAGGTAACATTGCAAAATGCTGCCTAATTTTGTAAATTGAAAGCATTGCAATGAAAACTCTTTAGGAGATATTTGAAAAGATTTGTAGAAAGCATCTAAGGTGCGTTCAGATAATTGTTTGATTGTGATGGTAATGTGCAAGATTAAGCCTTGGATAAGGTGCTGGTATTTCAGACCTTTTGGAAAGAGTTTTCATCATCTAGTCAACATTAATTTGTGGGTATTCAGAGTAAGGTAGAAATAGGGAAAGCACAAGAATGTATGTTGCGGAAAAAAAAGACAATAAGATTAATGCTAAATTTAAGTGAGAAATGCAGTAACCTTTATGATAAGACAAAATTTCACAATTATTCATTCTGTTAAGCAAAAATGCAACATGAAAGAAAACTATCATCTTTATTTTATTACATTCCAAGGATGAATTGAAGTAATGCTTCTCTAAAATTGTGTTCACGTGGGTGACATCAATTTTTTTTAGCTTACACAACCTATGAAAATCATAAATGTACAGTGTAATTCTGGGATCTCTAAGCTGTCACCATCATGCTTTCTCCCATTCTCCCTGTCACCTGGACCTCAATGCAACCCCCCTGTGCCAGACCTTACGTAGAATTTTCTTCTCACGTTTGATAGCTGTGGATGGCTGATTGGGTTTCTATTCAAATTGAAGAAGTTAGCAGATGAAATAGATTTTAGAAATTTCTAACCACCTACTGAAACTGAAGTCCTTGAAAAGTTGTGGATTGGAAGTTTGCAGTTGTTTAGGTATTTGAAGATAAACTATTTATTATTTCATTTTAATTTTATTTAAAAGTTTTTTGAAATCAGCATGTAAAATTGTATTTATCCTGGTCAACGTGATGTTTTGCAGTTTAAATACACTGTGGAATGACTAAATCTAGCTAATTAACATACGCAATATTTAACATAGTTATCGTTGCTGTGAGAACACAATTTACCACTAAGGTAGTGGTATCTTAACATTTTTCAAGAATGCAGCATATTATTAACTATAGCCACCATGTTGTACAATAGATCTCTTGAATTTATTTCTCCTATCTAATTAAAGTTTTGTATTCTTTTACCAACATCTCCCCCACTGCCCCCCTTTCAACTGCCCCAGCGCCTGGTGACCACCTTTCTGCTCTACTTCTAGATTATCAAATGTTTAAAATTGCACGTATAAGTGAGATCATGCGGTACTGGAGAATACAAAATTTTAACTGGCTCCTATATACTTCTTTATTTGAAAGTGTGGAGGGAAAATTTGAATGCAGCTAGGATGCTAAGGAGTTTAACCTGGTAAAAAGTACTAAGGGTAATAAATGTGAAAGAACTTGAAAGTGAATTTGCATTCATAAGTGTTCTCTTCAATGTATTGAGCTGTTATTATCATTATTATTATGACTTATGAGAAGCCCACATTTTCAGTCTGGAACTTATGTGCTTTTAACAATAGTTTCCTTTATTTCCTCCCAAATCTACATAGTGTATACATGTGTATCCCTCCCCTCTGCCTGGAATGTTCATTATAATATATACATACATAGTAATGAGGCAGCATTTACAAAATTCTCATGGAATTATATTATATTTATAGAACATCACAAGATTTCAGTTAGAATAAAACTATTTACTCACATACACACACATGCAGTTTTGACTTTCCTCTCTTGAATATCTTGAGTTTGTTCAGTAGACATTTAATGAATGCATATCCTATGTACTGGAAATACACAGATGGATATGCTTCTGCACATCCTCTGAAACAATTAGTATTAAGTAGATCTATTACATAAGCAGCACAGACTCAACTAAGAAAATCTGCACAACTGAAAAATCATGAGGGAATGAATCTTCCATAATGCCACTCCTTAGAGATAGGCACTGGTAAGGTGTTGCTGGGGCTCCCATGACCTGAGCTCATCGGTCTCTCTTTGCGTGTTTTATATGAAATGGGATTGTATTATGCATATTGTTTTATAGCCTGTCCCCTTTTTAGTATTCTTAACATTACTGCAATGAATATTCTCCTGCAGCATGATTTTGAATAACCACATGCTAACTCATCATATGACTATATCATATTTCATTTAACCTAACATGATTGAACATGTGAGATAGTCACTGTGTCCTTTCTCTGGTAAGTAGCACTGTAACAATTGCCCTTGCGAATACTTATTTGAGCACATCTTAATTTCTTTAGAATATGTTTTTAGTAGTGCCATTTCTACATGAAAAGAAATAAACATTTTGAGGATTTTGATGAAAACCAGCAAATGGCCCCTGAATAAAATTGTACTGATAAATGATTCCATACCTATTGTGGCCCAGAGTTTATAATTTATTTTTCATCTTTTCTAAAATACTTGATGAAAAATGCTGCTTGTTCCTGTATTAACATTCTTTGCCCTAATTGCTAGTGAGGTTGAATATTTTTCATATGCATCTTGACCATATTTATTATTTTGCAGATTGCTCATTTATTCCCTTCTTTACCTGCCTTGCTTATATATTTGCTGTAGGAGACCAAAGACCCTCTTTCAAAGGTCCCTAGATGCTATTCGCTTCAATCTGACTCTGTTGCTATCAACTGCCTCCCAAGGAGGACAAGCTCTGTGGGGTTGGGGCAGGTGCAGTGATTGGACTTCTGCCGTCAGTAGTGGGGGATTCACTTTTGAAGTTCTTTTAACAAAAACGAATGTATAATAAAAGGGCGTATTTTGACATCTAGTCATCTGGTGTTTTGAAAGACTTGTGTTCCCATGACACTGAGCTGTGCACTTGGCTAAGCAGGGTTTCAGAGTCAGCAATTTCTCTGGTCCAGCCCAGGGAATTTATCAAAGAAATGGCCATTGTCATGGATCAAGAAGAGGAAAAATGACACTGCCTCAGCATTGCTGTCGTCTCTTGTATGTACATAGAATTCTACAGGTGGCAGTGCCTTCTTAAATGTTTTCTGGTGGTTATGAATTAGTGGCTCCTTTTCTACACAGTAACTAGAGGGACTTTTCCAGAACTGTTAGGTGGTGGTTCTTTACTCTTAGGTTAAAATCCACAATAGCTAACCTCAGTGACTGGCTTCCAGCCTGTCTCTCTGGTCTCACCTCTTGCCATTTGCTGCGTAGATACATTAAAGTTGCTGCAGTTTCTCAGAAGGATCAAGACCTTTTGCATTTCAGGGCTTCACAGGTTCCCTTCCCTCTGCCTGGGATGTTCTTCCTGCTTTATCTTTCTTTGGCGAGTTGAGACCTACATCCCCTAAGAAGCATACCCAACTTCCATAATGCATCAGGCCCTAAGGAGCACACCCAACTCCCATAATGCATCAGGCCCCTTTTAAATATGTTCTCATGTTATCTTGTTCTCCTATGGGGCATTTATTAGTCCTAAACAAATAGTAAATTTGTTGTTTTAAGTTCAGCCCTTCCACCAGAATGTAAATCTTGTGAGATGAGAGACCCCCCCCTGCCTATACCTTGCTGTGTCTTCAGCACCTGGAACTGTTCCTGGCAAAAAGGAGACACCCAATAGATATTTCTAGATTGAAAAGAAGGAAGAAAGGGAGAAAGGAAGGGATGAGCAAAATGGGAAGGTGAAAATGAGAAATAAAGAAAGAATAGAAAGATAGAATCAACCTGAATCAATTTTTTAATTTGTAAGTTGAGGGGTGTGTTGGTTAATGGATAATTTTTGAGTTATTTTCAATCTAACAATTTTGAGAAGTAGAAATCATAAATAGTGTCTATCTAGGTCAGTAAAAGTAGCTTTCGGAAATGAGAAGAATTGCATGTAAGAGAGCAAATAGAAACACAAATTTGTGGCTTAGTGCTTGACTATACACGTGCAGACATGGCACAAGTTACTTCCTGGTGGGAAAACCAAGTACCTAGTGTTGAAGCAGCACCTAGTGACAAAACCCCAGAAGTCATGGGCTTCTTAAGGCACAAGGGACATGAATTGGGGGAGGGGAGGGTGGCATTGGCCTGGGAAGATAAGACGAAAAAATAGTAGATAAATATTTCCACTTACATTGCAAACAAGGATTGGCAAACCATTAAGGAAATTAAATGTCTGTACTCTGAGGACTGCTGGAGAGGATGTGGAGAAATAAAGTCATAATGTAAGCAGATGAAGAAATATTGGTACAGATAAAGACCTGTTGATTAAAAAATGAGAATTCTAAAGTATATTTTGGCTAAAAAATAAATCAACTTACAAAAAGGAAATTATGTTTCCTATGTAACTTATTTAATAGCCTCTTTAATCACTCCTCTTGGCTTTCTTAACAAAAAAAGTACATTTGCCAGGAGGAAAAGGAATTTGCCCCTCAGAGGAAAGTTTGGATCCGATGCTAGGCTTTTTGCCAAGTATGCTAAATACATTGACGTGGAAGAAAATCTGATCACAATATCATTAGATTAGAAATACCCATGAGAATACAGTGCGTAACAGTGGAAGTGGATGCAGAGTTGTATATTTGGCTGGTGCACAGTAAATATTAAATATTAATAAAACAAATGCTGCTGTTTTCAACTTTGGGGAGGAGATGGACTCTGCCTAGGGATTTTTGTATTGAATCCCCTAACTGAAATAAGTGCTTGAAAAAAATATGGTTCCTCAATGAAATGATGGAAATTTGAATTCTGTCTATTATCTATATGCTGGATTTAAGAAATGCAAAGGTAATACTTTGGGAGAGGAGGTTAAGATAAGATTAGCAGGAAAAAAATCAAACGGGGTATTTAAATACCGTATTATAAATGAGTCATATATTCAGTCTTGTAAGAAGGCCTGGAAGATCTAAAGGAATCAGCAGAACTGTGGATAAAAAGGAATTTAAAGTTGGAGAGTTGCTTTAGAGACTTCAGCGATTAAAAGGCACGCACAATTCATAGTCATAATAACATGAGGCAAATAGCTTACACCCAGTGTGCGGGCTCTTAGATAAATTCATTCAATATTTCCCATTTCTTTAAGAGGATGTAAGAAAGTCATTTGCTGTGTATTGAACAGGAGACAACCATGTTCCGAAATGAGCCTCTTAGCACTGCAATTCTACAAAGGGAGGGCTCTCTGTCAGCATAGTGCTTTGTTTAACTTCGTCTTCTCACCTGCATCTAAATTCCAGCTTTGTCCAGGGAAATCTTTCAGGTTTCATCTAGGGTCTATAAACATCTTTAGGGAGCCATAATTCTTCCCAGCATGACTCCCATCTATGAGACAGAAATAATAGCTAACATAGTGGGAGTAGCTTTAAACTATAACATGTGATTGTTCATTCGCTAATTTTTTTGTAAGGCGAGAGCTTTTTCTTTGAATATGTGTCTGCTTATTGGAGTTCTGCACCTTTCTTATGTAAACTATACCCATGACACATGTTGGTAATTTCCAGTTTCTTTTTTAAGAGGAAATTTAAAAACATATTGTGAAGCAATGTATATGGATGATTTTTAGATATGTTCATGAATGTCCTATTTTTATGTGATTTTTCCATTTAAACCTCGTTCAATTACCTTATAAAATAAGCATTCTTTCGTCTATCTTTCCAAATATTTTAACTTAATTCTTATAGCAAAAACATTTTGCACTAATATTCAATAATTTATGTAAAGTTTAACAAAATTACATACTTTCAATAGTAGGGACAAATGAAATAACCATAATTGATCTTGGTTTGCATGGAAGTTACCCAGTAGAAGCACAGGCATGTGGAAAAATGAGAGATCCAGGGATGAGTAGGCACAAGTCATTATGTTTTACTGAAAGAATGGAGATTGTCATGTCAGTTAAGTGGGGGTTGATGAAAAGAGCTTCTAATGTAATAAGACTGAACATTGTTCCATACTTATTATATACTAGGCACCATGTGATATATTTGTATGCATTATATATTTTAATTATTATTATATTCCTTGAGCAAAATGAAACTTGATGAAGGAAGTAATTTCCCAAAAGCCAAGTAGCTAGCGGGAAGTAGAGTTAGAATTTGAATTGATGCAGTCTGACTCAGCAATTAATCACACATTCTTATTCCCATACTGTTATCCACTTAGCCACACATACCTCATAGGGCGGCATAAAGGATTAAAGGTGATAATCTGTGTGAAAATGTCTGGTGGACCCAAGGCTTGATCATGGTTGGTGTTTAATCATACCTGTTGCACATCTGTGTATTAAGCTGAATAATTATTACCACAAAACAGTTGATTGATTCTAGAGCACAGAATAGGTTTGAAGTCCTATGCCAGGAAGTGTCAAAATAAAAAAAAAATTACAATAGATGCATGGCATATAATAACAGCTACCACTTATTGAGTGCTCACCATGTGCCAGACCTTTGCCCAAGCTCTTACTTACATTATCCCATTTGATCCAGTGCTTGTGAAAACCCTGTGAGGTTGTTGCTGTTATTATCCCATTTTATAGTTGAGCAAATTAAGCAAAGAAGAGTTAAATTGTTTGCCCTAGGTCACTGAGCAGACATGTGATAAAGCTCTGAAGAGCTTTAAATCCAGACTTATTTAGTTCTAAAATCCAGTTCTTAGAAATCTTTCTCTGAGGAGGTGGAGTAATAGTAGGCTGAACAAATTGACAAAATTTCTCCAGATTTAAAATAAAAAAGTTGATTCATTTCTTAGATGTTACCTTTTGGTTGCCATTTTGTTCCTATCTTTTCCCAGAGATCATTAAACCTGTAGACATTGAAATTATCTAAAAGCCATCTGTGTTACTTATCAAAAGCCTGTTGAGAGTAACCCAACAAATTTATAATAGGAGGCATGCATGTTTTGTCGTTCTTTATGTTAAAAATTTTGGAATGAGTAATCATTTAAATGTAATACCAAACATGATAGCCATGTTGAGATGAATATATATTTGGGTAGGATACTGAATTCTTTCTTCACAAGTTACCTACAGTTTTCCCATGTTGGAAGGAGAGGAAGTTGTGAAAAAAGAGACGCTCTCTGGAAGATGCATGACCCATATCCTTATAGAGAAATTCTGACCCCAGAGTATAAGGCTGAGCTGCCTAGATTCTTTTGGCTTCACTGGCCAAAGGCCTCCTTTAAAAACAGGTTGGCCAGGCATTTTTGCTTTTTTCCATGGGCTAGGTCTAAAATATAATCGAGGTTGTCAATGGTTTATAACTTGGCTTTCCAAAGCCTTCATAGCTCCATGCCCCTCTGAACCACACCACCACCAAAGAGGCCTTGCAAGATAAAAACAGACAGAACAAGCAGATTGATTCAAGTTCCTCCACCCTCTAGTTGATTCGAATAGCTCTGTTTTTATTTGATTTAGTTATTTAAACTTGAGATTCAATTTTGTTTGATTAAAGGTTTCTGAGGTGTTTTTTCCTTTCTCTTTATAATATTGCCTACTCTAGGTCTTGCTTCTCTAAAGATAGAGAACAAGAAGAGATGAATCAAAGGAAGAAAGTGACAAAGAGGAGGTACATTCATCTTCCTAGGCTTTTTGTATTCCTCTTGCAAAAGCACCAGCCCCTGATCAGGGGACTCCTTGGGTCTTTTCAATCTCATTGACTTTGGACTTACCCCTCTCTTCACAGTAGAATATAAGGTCTAGAAGGCGGGGCTGCTGTAAAACTTTAGCACATTTATTTATTTACTTACTTACTTATTTGACAGAGTCTCCTCCACTCAGGCTAGAGTGCAGTGGTGCAATCTTGGCTCACTGCAACCTCTGCCTCCCAAGTTCAAGGGATTCTCCTGCCTCAGCCTCCTGAGTAGCTGGGGCTTCAGATGTGCACCACCATGCCTGGCTAATTTTCATATTTTTAGTAGAGACAGGGTTTCGCCACATTGGCCAGGCTGGTTTCAAACTTCTGACCTCTGGTGATCAGCCTGCCTGGGGCTTCCAAAGTTCTGGGATTACAGGTGTGAGCTACCATGCCTGGACCTATCTTTAGCACTGTAGCCCCAGTTCCCAGAAGAGCATCTGGGGATTGGGTAAGCAGTCATATTCATTTGCCTGAACAGGAAAAAAAAAAGTGTTGTATACATTCATGAATGAAGATCCATTGTGAAGGAGCAGAATTGACAAGGGAGTGATAATTAGGGCAAAGAATGGCTGGATTTCAATTGGATAAATGTGAAATGAATGATGCAGGAGTGGGTGGGCTTTCCATACTTGGATCTGGTCATAATTTTCAAGTGCAGTTTCAAGATCACATCAGATTAAAAAAGTGAACATTTATCTTTCCTTTTCAACAGCTCACTGCTTAAATCCAAGTTAAATGGGACTATTTATTCCCCTGTATGGCATGGCTCCAGATGTGGAGTTGAAGGGGCAGAGTTCATATTCCCTCATGGTAATTTTCCAGCTATGACATTTTGGGAAAATCACTTAAGCCTGTCTGTGTAATGAGGTTCATAACACATTTGCCTCCTATTGTGGAATCAGAAAGTTGTCTTCTTTTTGAAAAGAGAAACATGAAATCTCTATTTCTATCTTCTCCTGTCTCCACCCCCATATCTTTTTTGACTCAGCCTTGATGAAAGGAATCATAAGTTTGGCAAGGGATTTTGCTAAGAGGAAGCAATCCTGAAGACCTACAAATTCTTTTTTATTCAGATGCAGTGATACGTAGCATCTTTCTCTATAAACAAGATTGGGAAAGATACAGAGTATTTAAAACTTGTGAATGAAATATGGGGCAAAGGTTTCAGGTAAAATGAAACTTGATTACGCTTAATTCTTTTTCATAAGTTAGATCATCTTCTCGTGTTTTCTCATATTTCATGTAAAGAAGATAAACCTTTTCATAGTCACCAAACTCTTAGACTGCGCAGACTTGCTTAATCTGAATTTAGGACTCCAGCCTTTATCCCCAAGACTTGTGTTAACTCCAGAATTACAAAACGTATCTTAGAGAATATGTATCATAAAACTCTGTCATAGGAAAATGTTCATAAAATTGATCTTATTACTCGTATTTATGATAAATATACTCATAACTTTCTCCTCCCATCACCCTATTTCCTCAAAACCTATAGTGAGGGAGAAGGAAATTCAGCTTGTATTTAAAAAATGACTCTAACACGTCACGAGTAATCCAATTATTGCCAGAGCCTCTTAGCCTGGGTGACCTTGTAGGCTTGTTGTAAAAATCACATAAGGCATTGGTTCCCTCAAACTGTTTTAAACCTATAAAATGAAAAATATATGTAAGGTTTGAATAATGTTATATTAATAGGTGGACTGAGCTTAGAGAAAAGGCAGGAAAAGGACAAACACTAACATTTATCAACCAGAGTCTTTGGAAGAAATCAAGGCACTTTACCAACATCATTCCATTGACTCTTTCTGATAGTCCTCACATTCAGCCCTTTAGAAGCCTTTAGTATTAGAAGGGTTATGACCTAACTTCCTACTTCATGTGAAGTCCAGAATAATCAATAAAACAAGCATGAATGGATGTTCCACAAATGTGTTTCCCCCCCATAATTATTACTTAGACTTTTGAACATAGCAAAGTATTTATTTCTCACCAAAAAAAAAAAAAGAGGATGCCCCCTGCTTGGTCGGTCCCTGAAGCTTGCACTTCGTCTTCCTGCTGGAGACTCCAGCACTGGGTTTATACAATCTTCTAGATGGTATAAATTAAATAGAAAAATCTATCCAAACTCATTTCTGTTTAGATACCATAATTCAAAATTGTTTCCAAAAAAGTGTGGCCCTCTTCTAAGATTGATTTTTTTTTCCCCAGCCCAGAGTTTGGCTGAGTGAACCTTTAAAAAGACAAACAAATGGAATCACGTAACAAATTAAGACATGCTTCAGGCATCTAGCGCTTCTTTTTAACTCCCATCTGCCAAGCTCAGGTTTCTGAGGTGAAATGCAGTAACAGAATGTGGGTGTGATATTTTATGTTTTTTTTCTTTTTTCACCCCAAAGATCCATGTACTTTCCTAATGAAAGCATGACATTAGATTAGGATGCAATGACCTAATGCACTCAGAACTTGCATATGGACTTGTATTCTAATGGCTAGGTCTCTTATGCACAGACTTAATTTGAGGAGCATGGCCCTGATGCATTTTTCTTTTCTTTTCCTGTTCCTTTGCTCAGGTGGGTCCCTGCACACAGCTGGTGTATGCCAGACCCTGCTTGACACTAAGTATTGATGATGGGGTCTGGAGACATATTCTCAGGAAGACTTAGGAAGAAGCAGCCCGTTTGTTTCCGTAGGGTAATAAAGAACCTAGCAAGGTTCCTGTTTCTGGAACACAGGTGCAGCTTGTGCTTTCAGGCCTCATCTTGAATTAATTCAACACCTGCACTTGCAAAGCAATCAACATTTCTCTCAAGTCTGAGCCTGATGTATTGGGAGATATGCTGTTTCCTTCTCCATAAAAGGAAGATGTTGGACTTTATCTTCCAGAGGTCTTCTCTAGCTCTGACACCTGTGAGATTTACATTCTCAATAAATCCCTCAAGCATTCTGCCTTGTGTGTCTGGAAAATATGTGTTTGCCTCTGGTGACCTGGGTAAATGGCTGAAACAACCAGAGTTGTCTTTTAAGATGCAGGTTGAAGAGTGTTGTTTCTAAGCCTGCAAGTTTCTGATGGCCTCCCAGCACACTTGGCATAGAAGCCAACTTCTAACTTGTGTCTGGACCTTGTCCTCGTTCTCCTCTGACACCTCACCTCTCCCTTCTCCCCCAGTCCAGTGGGCTTCTTTGCTCCATAATACCATACTAGCCTTGGCAGGGCAAGATTCAAAGATATTTTGGGGCAAGATTCTTGCCTTTGCTGTTCTCTGTGTAGAACACTTCTAATTCTTCTGGCCAAGACTTTCTCCACCATTCAGGTCTCACCTCAAATGCCACCCCCACAGAGAGGCTTCTCCAGCTCCCCTGATGTCCAAGGAGACATCCTTTCTCATACACCTTCTTACATGTTATGAATAGCCATTAGCCAAAGCTGAAATTGTCATGTTTATCTATTGTTTGTTTTCCCTATAAGAGTATATGGCAATAAATAAAGACCTTGTCTCTGTTGCTGTCTCATTCATAGCCAGAAGAGAGTAGAGTAGGTATCCAATAAACACCTGTAATCTCAATACTTTGGGAGGCCAAGGCAGGTGGATCACCTGAGGTCAGGATTTTGAGACCAGTCTGGTCACATGATGAAACCCCATTTCTGCTAAAAACACAAAAACTACGTGTGGTGGTGCACTCCTGTAATCCCAGGTACTCGGGTGAGTCATTAAAAAGAGAAAATCTCTTGAACCCAGGAGATGGAGGTTGCAGTTAGCCGAGATCACATAACTGCACTCCAGCCTGGGTGAGAGAGATTCTGTCTCAAAAAAAAAAAAATATATATATATATATATATATATATATATATATAAATACTGGAGCTAGAGTGGACATTATCCTTAGCAAATGAACGCAGGAACAGAAAGCCAGATACTGCAGGGTATCACTTACGAGTGGGAGCTAAATGATGAGAATACACGGACACATAGAGTGAAACAACACTCTGGGGCCTCTTGGAGGGTGGAGGGTGGGAAAAAGGAGAGGGAGAGGAAAAATAACCAATGGATGCCAGGCTTAATACCTGGGCCATGAAATAATTGCTACAACAAACCCCCATGACACAAGTTTACCTTACATCATTACATTGACTCTTTATGATAGTCCTCACATTCAGCCCTTTAGAAGCTGAATGCACATCCTGCACATGTACCCCTGAACTTAAAAGTTTAAAAAATTTTTACATTTTATTATTATTAGTTTTTTAGACAGGGTCTCACTCTGTCACCTAGGCTGGAATGCAGTGGTGCAATCTTGGCTCACTGCAACTTTTGCCTCCTGGGTTCGAGTGATAGTCTTGCCTCAGCCTCCTGAGTAGCTGGAATTACAGGTGCCCACCACCATGCCCTGGTATTTTTTAAAAAAATATATGTTTAGTAGATATGGGGTTTTACCATGTTGGCCTGGCTGTTTTGAACTCTTGACCTCAAGTGATCCACCCTCCTTGGCCTCCCAAAGTGCTGGTATTACAGGCATGAGCCACTGTGCCCAGCCTGAATTTTATTTTAGATTAAAAAAAAATACCTGAGACTGGGTAATTTATAAAGAAAAGAGGTTAATTTATAAAGAAAGTGATTCTGGAGGCTTTATAGGAAGCAGGGTGCCGGCATCTGCTTGGCATCTGGTGAAGCCTCAGGGAGCTCATGATCATGGGGGAAGACAAAGGGGGTGCAGGCACGTCACATGTTGAAAGCAGGGGCCAGTGAGAGAGAGAAAGACTGGGAACGGAGGCGCCACATACTTTTAAACAACCAGATCTTTTGGGAGCCCAGAGTGAGAGCTCAGTTATTACCCATGGGATGACCCAAGCCATCCATGATCCATACGCTTCCCACCAGGCTCCCCTCCAACACTGGAGGTTACAGTTCAGCCTAAGATTTGAACAGGGACAAATATCCAAACTAGATCGCAGTTACTGTTCCCATTCACAGTTCAGGAAACAGAGGAAGAGAGAGGCTGACTGACTTCCTAGATGTTTTTAATATCATGGCTAAGTAACTCCTCCGTGGCTTTCTATTTTCTGGGTCGGACTTAAACAGCCATCTGAAAACACCTTTGGAGAATGTGATATGGGAACTTGGAGCTTTTACTGTGTTATGATTGTCCCCACTAATGTGAAAAAGCTTTTGTTAACTCCTTTTTCAGGTAATTAACAAAGCCTATTTAAAAATCAGTTTGTTTTTTTAAATTTTTTTTTATTTTTTAAGCCTCTACTTCACCCCACCTCTTGAGAAGCAGAGCAGGAGTTACACAAGGACATGGCATCATGTGCTTGGTGAGCAACTAAGATTATCAAGGATGGGTTTTTTCTTTTCATTTTTTAAAAATCATACCCTTAAACCCTGTACAATTAATAAAATACCCTCAATATGTTAAGATTAATAAAGTAAATATTTTACAAGCTGATTTTCTTTCTTGAGTATTCGAATGAGGGATTCAGAGTAACATGAACCCTACTGGCTTTATTGAAATATTAAAACATATAAATAATTTATAAGGAGACAGACTCACAGAAGATATGAAATCTTCAGAACATTACATATATAAATTATATACTCTATTTGATTCAAGAAGTTTAATGTGTTAGAAAATATTCATCTTACCCTTCCATGTTTAGCACACCCTTATAGGATTGGGGGAGGGAGATTAAAATGAATATGAACAAAGGAAATCAGGATTTCAGTGTGCCAGTTTTAGCGAAGAACAAAATCAACAATTGTCCTCAAATTAGCCAGACATGTTATTCAGTAAAACAGATGCATTTTTATGAGAGGCCATAATACAAGTTTTATTGCTATAATAAAAAAAAATTCAGGCTAGATTGGGTCTTACTACCCTCCCCTGCCCCAATTCCATGCCTTTCCTTTGTAACAGTTGAAACACTTGCAGTTCCTTGTTTCATGCTTGCTTTTCCTCTAGACTTGAAGCTTAAAGATGACAATGCCTAGCTTACCATTGTACCCAGCAGACATAGCTATGTGACTTTGACTTCATTACTGAACCTCTCTGTGCCTCAGCATTCTCAATTGTAAATTGGAGGTAATAAACATAGTTAACACATAGGATTATAATGAAAAATACATATGTCAATGCACATACATTTAGAATAGTCCAGACCCCCAGCATAAAACTTAAAAGTTGTAGGTGTTATTATTTTCCCTGGAATGTAAGTGACTTGAGAAAAGGGACTGTAAGTTTTGTTTGCTGCTGATTCCTCGGTGCCTGTAACAGTGCCTTGGGGGTTATTGGCAGCTAGCTAATAATTCTTGAATATATCAGTTACTAAATTATTATTTCAGATCCTTAATTATTAGATTTTAGTGCTGTGTTACAGTATGGTAGAGTGCGCGCGCGCATACACACACACACATACACTCTCCTTCTGTCTCTCTCTCTCTCACCCCTTTATTTTCATGATTCTCAGTATAAACTTTTGATTAATTACATCGGCCACCTATTGCAAGGATAACCAAATAGCACAAGGCGTCCTCACAGCACTGGACATCTGGGAAGGTGGACCATTTGCCTTCAGCTTTCAACTACCTTTGAATGCTGCCTCTGGCCAGTTCCCCAGATGTTTATGCTCTGGATCAAACCCATAGCTTGCTTTCATTTTGCAAGGGGAGCAGCGCAACTTATCACAAGGATTGCAGCGAGGAAGTAAATAGCCCCTCACCTTAAATGCCAATTTATTGTTCCCACTCTGTCATACTTGATTAAAATACAGAGTTTGCCTCCAAGGCTGAAATTAGCTTTTCATTTTGACTGACTGCCATCCAGGTCTGAAAAATAGCAGCTCGTTTGTTTCAATATTTACCACATCCATTCAGAAGAGGTTTACATTATTGCCAATTAGGACTTAATTGTTATCCATAACTCAAACATTTGCTGGCTGTTTAGGGAGGAAAAGCCATCATTCTCTTTTTACCATCCTGAATTCCACTACCCTTAGACCCTTGTAACATGAGTGGAGGAATTTCTTTTCCTTAAGATAGGGCTGGCTGCGAATGTAATACTCTTTGTCACTCTTAGTTTCCTGATGTGGCTGGAGGCAAGCATTCATTGCCCGGTTTAATGGAAGATGGTTAAGCCTGTGTTGGACATCTGCTGTCTTTGCCACCCTCATCTGCGTTTCCCAGTATTCTGTCCGCAGAAATGGGAGCTGACTTTGGAGGCATTCTGCATTGCATGGATTATTGCATATCCTCTGAGCTGGGCTCCCAGCTTTTCCCATAGCCCCTCTACAGCATGTTTTCAGCACAGTAGTTCTCATTGTAGAGTGATCCTTTTGAAGTGTGTCAGATCATGTGACTTTTCTGTTTCAAAGCCCCCAACACCTACCTGTCTCCCTCAGGGTAAAAGCCAGTATCTGTGCAGTGACTCAGAGTCTTGTACATCTCTGTCCGTCCTCACTGTTCTGAATTGATGTCCCGTCACCCTTCCCTCATACACTCTGCCCCTGCCATGCTGGCCTCACTGCTGTTTCTCAATCCTCCAGGCTCTCTCCCACCTCTGGGTCTTTGCACTTCCTCTTTCCATTGCCAGGACCATCTTATTCCAGGAATACCACTGGCTTGCTCCCTCACTTCCTCCACATCTCCTAACAAAGAGATCTTCCAGAACCACCCGGTCTCAGAAAGTAAGCTCTGGCATCTTTTGATTATTATTATACTTTAAGTTCTGGGGCACATGTGCAGAATGTGCAGGTTTGTTACATAGGTATACACGTGCCATGGTGATTTGCTGCATCCATCACCCCGTCATCTACATGAGGTATTTCTTCTAATACTATCCCTCACCTATCCTCCCAACCCCTCCTATCCCTCCCCTAGCCCCCTCACCCCCTGACATTATCTGGTGTGTGATGTTCCCTTCCCTGTGTCTATGTGTTCTCATTGTTTAACACCCATTTATGAGTGAGGACATGTGGTGTTTGGTTTTCTGTTCTTGTGTCAGTTTGCTGAGAATGATGGTTTCCAGCTTTATCCATACTGGTATCTATTCCCTTGCTCCATCTACTTGTTCTTCAATATCACTTACCACTTAACATATATTTATTTGCTTATTGTCTGCCTCTTCTTCAAAGATACAAATTCCAGGAAGACAGGGATGCATTAACTTTATTCTTATGGCCAGTGTCATTGTTACTTCTTTCTCTCTTTCTGTTAATCTCATCTCTGCCTGTCTCTCAGGTATTCAGTGTTTGACATGTTGATCCCTGGCTTCCCAGTGCCCCTCAGCAAACTTCCCCTTCTCCTAATGCAAAATCACCGCTCTTCTACCATTATTATCTTACATGGTTCTGTTTCACTCAGTGCTCATGGCATTGAGCAAATACTCTAAAGTATGAGAGAACTTGCAGCTGAAACATTTTTTGTTATATCCAGATCCATATCTCATTGGTGGTATTTTAGGCGACATGTCAAATTTGTATGTTTGTAGCGGATGCTTAGGCGATCGAGAGATTTCATAGAAAAATCCAATTCTCGGTTCTTCTAAAAATTGGAGAACCTGCCAAAGTTCCCCCTGGCATCACTGCCTGGAGCTGAGGCTCATCTGGGCTTTTGGCAAAGAGGTGGGTTCTCCCCACAGTCCCCAGCAGGCCCCTTCAACTCATCTATATGTTCTTGTGTCCCTGTATATGGAATATGTCCCAGACTTGGCTTGGGTGAGCTGAAATCTCTTATACTGTATCATAGTATACTGACACTCCAAACAGTGCCAGTGTGAACGGATGCCCCTCCTTTCCATGTGCACAGCTGGCTTATCACAAAGTGAGCCTAGTGAGTCTAATTTTTTCTCCTATTCTGATAATCTTGAAAGTCCTTGCTCCGTGGCACTTAAAAAGAAAATACTGATGCCCATTGCAGCCCTAGACCAATTAAATAGAAGCTTCTGGGATCTGATGCTCAGTCTTGGTAATTCTCTGAAGGAAGTTCTTAGACATTTAAAAATATACAGTGACGTTTGAAGACCACCATGAAAATGTTTATTGCTGACAGCTGTTGCAGAGGAGAATGTCCTTCAGTTATGGTTGCCTGGAGGGGGCTTGGCCTAAAGTTAAGCCTAAGACAATTTCTGGTGACTAGAGAGGGAACATCGCCAAACTTTACATTGTCCCAGCTACTGTGATGCTGGGATTCTCACCATCTGGGTGACATAGCAGCTTGAGTTGGCTGACCTTTCTCTTTGGCTGCATTTGTCCTTATTGGAAAAATAAAAGGATGTGAAACACAAGGGGTGGAGAAGGAAATTAAACAGCACAGCTAGTTCCTGAAGAGGACCCTAATCTTTGTCTAATGGGGTCCTAAAAAAACATAACTTTTAGACATCATTAATTTTGCATTTGACTTGGTACAAGATTTTAAAACCTTTATTCAGAATGTGTTTTCTCTCAATCTAGAGAATCAAGCCTGAGAAGTTTACTTGCTAATAGTTGCCAAACTTGACCAGTAATTGAACATCATGGTTCTCTTTTCTTTATCTGAGTTAAAATTTATAGCACCCTTCTAAAATGATTTCTGGCTGCTAGATGTGTTAGAGAAAATGTGGTTAATCGCAAGTGCCTACTGCCCCAGAACTAGAAGAGAGATGGCTAATCTTCAGGGACCTGAGAGTTGGTGGGAGCATCCCCAAGTCATGCCCTCCTGGCCTTCCATCTTTAACAGGCAGTTTATTGCAGGTGAATTTCAGAAATCTATCCTTCCAAGATTGTTGTCATTGCTGTGAAGTGCTTCCACCTGCTCTAGGGCCATGGAAGAGAAAACTTTCAAATATCTTTATGTTAACAGATTTTTCCAGTGGACCACAATTCACAGAAAAACCTGCTTACAGGCCAAGCCTGGAGGACGATCAATGGGACAAGGGGGAGAAAAGTTACCTCTATTTAATCAGCTCCAGGTTTCTGACGAATGTGAAGAGCGACTGTGAATACAGCAGGGCTGCTTAATCCCAGACTGTTTTGTGTTGGAGCATCACTCTTCTCTCCAAAACTTTGTCAAGATCGTTTTACCAAGAGCACTTGCTGGAAAGCCTTTTTGGAGAAAAAGGCAAATAATGTATTCTGTCAGGCAGTAAAGCAGCCACTTAGAGACACAGCACTTTGATTATACTCTTTGAAGGAAAGAGAATTGGATTTTAACTACTATTCCAAATCCTTCACCTAAGGGAGAGAATTATAAAAGAGCACCACATCACCCTTGTTATTACTTCATATTTGACCAAGGGAAATATTAAAAATACAATTATTTATCAAAAATGGCTCATTATTTTCATAAGGGCGTGGAATATGTGGTTTGTTAGCATAAATTGGAGTATGAAGGGCATGCATGTTAATTTTGGCCTGAGGGGGTTCTCCTAATGGTGTAGGCAATAGATAAGTTTCCCTAGATTCACTGGTTTCCTTGAGCAAACCCAGGAAGCTTTAAAGCAAAAGGTTTCTTTTTTTTTTTCTTTCCAATTTGTATTTTAGGTTTAGGGGTTCGTGTATAGGTTTGTTATGTAGGTAAGTTGCCTGTCATGGGGGTTTGGTGTACAGATGACTTCATCACCCAGGTAATAAGCATAGTACCCCATGGGTAATTTTTCAATACTCAACTTCCTCCCCTATTCCCCACACCACCAGGCCCTGGTGTCTATTGTTCCCTTCTTTGTGTTCATGTGTAGTCAGTGTTTTCAGTGTTTAGCTCCCACTTACAAGTGAGAACATACAGTATTTGGTTTTCTGTTCCTGCATTAATTCACTTAGATAATAGCCTCTAGCTTCATCCATGTGGCTGCAAAGGACATGCTCTTATTCATTTTTTATGGCTGTGTCTTATTCCATGATAGATACGTGGTACATTTTCTTTATCCAGTCCATCGTTGATGGGCATTTAGGTTGATTCCATGTCTTTGCTATTGTGAATAGTGCCTCAGTGAACGTAAAAGTACATGTGTCTTTTTGGTAGAATTATTTATTTTCTTTTGTATGGATACCCAGTAATAGAATTGCTGGGTCAAATGGTAATTCTGTTTTGAGTTCTTTGAGAGATTTCCACACTGCTTCTCGCAGTGGCTAAACTAATTTGCATTTTCACCAGTACTATATAAGCATTCACTTTTCTCCACAATCTCACCAGTTTCTATTATTTTTTGACTTTTTAACAGTAGCCATTCACTGGGGTCTGTCGGGGGGAAATAGGGGAGGGACAGTGTGGGGTAGGGAGTTGGGGAGAAATAGCATGGGGAGAAGTGCCAGATATAGGTGATGGGGAGGAAGGCAGCAAATCACACTGCCATGTGTGTGCCTATGCAACAATCTTGCATGTTCACATGTACCCCCAAACCTAAAATGCAATTAAAAACAAAACAAAAATAAATAAACAAAAAACAGCCATTCTGACTGATATGGGATGATATCTCCTTTTGGTTTTGATTTACATTTCTCTAATGATTAGTGATATTAAGCATTTTTTCATATGCTTATTGGCTGCCTATATGTCTTTTCAGAAGTATCTGTTCATATCTTTTGCCCATTTTTTTTTGAGACGGTGTTTCACTCCTGTTACCCAGGCTGGAGTGCAATGGTGCTATCTCAGCTCACTGCAACCTCCGCCTCCTTGGTTCAAGCAATTCTCCTGCCTCAGCCTTCTGAGTAGCTGGGATTACAGGTGCCTGCCACCATACCTGGCTAATTTTTTTTTTTTTGTATTTTTAGTAGAGATAGTGTTTCACCATGTTGCCCAGGTTGGTCTTGATATTCTGACCTCAGGTGATCCACCCTCCTTGGCCTCCCAAAGTGCTGGGATTACAGGCTGAGCCACCATACCTGGCCTCTTTGTCCATTTTTAATGGGATTGTTAGGTTTTTCTTGTTAATTTTTTAAGTTCCTTATAGAGTCTTGATATGAGACCTTTGTCAGAGGCATAGTTTGCAAATATACAGAACAAGTTTAAAATAGAGTCTCCCTGTAGCTTTAAATAATTATTATTAAAGAGATTGCTGGCCAGTGGGGAGTGACTTAGTATAATCTTCTCAATTTATTTGTGTGTCCATGGCATACTAGTATAAGACTTAATAATAGTAAGATATGATTGCATTTTAATCTAAATAAACAATATTAATTCTTCATTAAAGTGTGCTGGTGAGTAGGGGGACCACAAAGTTGAATACAAAGTCATGTCAGCCTCAAGAAGAGGCTCATCCAGTGGAAGGAATAAGTGTAGCAACCATTTCCCTCCCCCTTTTTTTTTACCCAGTGCCTTTTCTAGAAATGGTACCACTGCCTCCATCACCACAGCTAGCTAAGTATAGCCCAGTATTGAGTCATAACATGATCCTGGTACCTTTATAAATAGTGAATTGTTCAAGCATGAGCACCTTATTCTTGTTGAGCAAATGAATAATTTTCCTGTAAATTTTGTTTTTGAGACAAAAAGGAGTTGTCTAAAGTAATAGTCATGCATGTGTTCATTCAGCAACTTACTGCATCCTGGTGCTAACAGTGCAAAAAGGAAAAAGGAAAGAAGATCGCTGCTTTCATAACTCACTGGGAAAATTAAAAAAACAAAATGTCCTGACTTGTAGCATTTGCCAATTTCCATGTTGCAGGTATATCTGCCATGACCAATCTCAAGCTTCAAGTGTAACAACTAGCTCACAAAATTCCTCACAGTTGACAGTCGGCTCTCATGAACCTGTAGGAGCTAGCAGCAGCCCGTCACTGCATGGGGCTCACATTCTAGTGGGAGAAGACAGGAGTTACAAGGATAAACTAATAGATAAACAAGACACTTTCAGGTGTGGATAAATTCTATAAAGTAAATAAGCAGTGGAATAGAATATGAATAATTAAATGGAAACTGGTGGTTAATTATTCAGGGATTTTGTGAGCCACCCATTGCACGGAGTAAACATCCAGTAATACATACCTAGGGAAGTCCTCTCTTAAGAGTCACTATTTGAACTGAATTACAATGATGGAGAAGGCAGCTGTTATGCAAAGTGCATGCCAGGCAGAGGCCATAATGAATGCAGATGATTTTTGGCAAGAAAGAGTTCAATGAATTTCAAAAATAGAGAAGTCAGTGTGTGTGTTAGGGAATGGGGGTGAATAAGTGAAATGAACAGGGAGTCAGTGGAGCTGCCTCACCTTGTAAAGGGGAAAAAAGGGGAAGAGGGGCAGGAAAGAGGAGAAGAATGAAGCATATACTAATAGAAAAGCCTAGGTAAATAATGGAGCAAGTGTTCTTATAGCATTTGAGTTTCTCATTCTGGGTGTTGCTGAAGCCCTATTGATTTCTAGCCTGGTCTATAGGTATCAGTATCAGTCTATAGGTGACTTGCTAACAAAAGAGTTGTAACACAATGTATGTGTTTCGCTATACACTTGCACACATGTACACCCTTTTCCCCAAGTATTTAAAAAAGTTATATTAATCCTGTTGGCAGATGATGCATTTACAATCTCAACCCAGAAAAATGTATTAATACTGTCTAGAGGTTCTTTTCTGTA
This sequence comes from Cebus imitator, assembly GCF_001604975.1. Taxonomy (NCBI): domain Eukaryota; kingdom Metazoa; phylum Chordata; class Mammalia; order Primates; family Cebidae; genus Cebus; species Cebus imitator. Next base: position 3,082,008 of record NW_016107414.1, read on the forward strand.
TCTGTTTGTCACAGTGCTTAACATAGTTAATCTCACAAGGGCTCAGAAAAGAGTTAATAAAAGAATGAATTAGGACTCAATTGTGCCTAGAGCAGTGGTCATCAAGCTTGAGGATGCATCAGAAATAGCCTTGTTAAAAATGCAGGTGGAAGGACTTTGCCTTCTGGGATTCTGCACCTTTAACAAACAGACCAGAGGTCCTGATGCAGGAAAACTGAGGGCCATGCTTTAATAGGCTTGGGTTTAGCCTAACTGGTTGGAGAGGCAGAGACAGAAGATGGAGAATTCCTTGGCATGTTATCTTTCATGAGGCATCGTGGTCTCACAGAAATAAAATCTGGGGCCCCAGTTTTGTACCTTCATTCCTGGATTTGGAGAAGCCATTTTCTCTTTGTTGGATATCACTCCTCTTATGCATAGAGAATTCGGTGATCTCAGCTGCTCCTTCCAGCTCTGTCCTTCCCTGACTTGCGGTGATCTTAGAAGATGCATCTATCTGCCCCGTGCTGTAGTTTCTGACACTGGCACTGACAGTGTAGCCATGCCACTCAGAGCTGGTTTTCCCTAAGTGACGGTTGGTAGACGACTGAAGAGAAAGCATCCCCTCAGAAACGGATATTTTGTCTTAGAACTTGGCCAGGTTGTTATTACCTCTCAAGCCACCGTGCCAGGCCCTCAATACTATTTTTCTTATAACATCAACCAATACATCATTAGTGGATGAGTAGGTGATGGCCACATCAAAGTCAATCTCATTGATAAGGAGTTTACTATTTCTTCTAACGATAATGTTATAACACATTCACAACATCAGCTCAATAGAAAAGGATCTTAAGATTTTGAAATGGAATTGATAGGCTCTCAAAAATATTTGCTGAACTAAATTAACTGGACTATTTGCTGAACTATTTGCTGAAAAAGTATTTGCTGAACTATTGATTATGTCTTCCAGCGTGACATTCTTTCTACTATCACACATTCTCAGGCACTTGTTTTGTGTCATTGTGTTCTTTGGGATGCTTATCTACTTAAATTTTTTTGTGCACGACAGAATACTGCCTTGCTCTCCTCTATTTATTGACAGTCAAAATCAGAGGCCATCCAAGAAGTGGAAGTCAAACAAGTTTCACACTAATTTTCCATAAATTAGTACAATGAAACAATATGTCAACTCTTAGAATCATAGGTCTTTTAATGTGGTTGTCTCAATTGTGTGCATGTTGCTTGTGTTACATGAGACAAGTTTAGAATTTTAATGTAAGTGGTTAAACATAATCTTCCAAAGAGAACAATGTCATTCAGGGAAAATTAATTCAGCATTTACATAAATGAAAGGTTAATAAAGCAAGCTAAACACCACGCACTATGAGATATAATTTGTAAATTCTGGACTCTAATAATTACACAATTATAACACAAGTCTTCATGTCGTAAGAGCATTTTTATTCGTTTTTACATTTTTCCATACTTTATCTTCTAGGGATTAATTTGGCAATGAGGACGTTGCAAGTGTTGAAAATAGAGAAATGGTTGTTAAATAGCCACTTACTTGATTTACCATTTCTTCTGTGGCAGAATATACATAGTTTACTTTACCCATGCATGGAATTCATTTAACAGCACAATAAACATTTATAAAAACATTAATATTTGATTACAAAGTTATATTATTATTAAAATGTCATTTCTTTTCAAAATATATTGGCTTTATCGTCTCCTGGAATTACCATTTTGAGAAAAAGAAAGGAGTAAATTCTCTGCATATGTTCTAATCTAGAAGGCAGGTATCAGTCATACTTAGAGTTTTAGAGGTAAAGTTAAAAAGAAAAAGAAAGGACAACTGTCATTACTTAGAGCTCCGAAACAGTTAATGTACTTTTATAACAAAAGAAATGTTTGTGCATCAATTAGGTTAAACATTTATTTTAGTCATTGAACTCAAGTCAGTCAAGCCAGTTGCTTGTATATTTGAAAGTGATTTTAAGTGAAGTGACCAGAAAAGTCTACCAACTTCTGTATTGTAGCTTTGATGAATTTTGAAAATAATTTAAAAAATGATTTACATTAGATTTTTATCCATTTATAATCTATTTGCTTTGCACAGTGGTTCATAATCTACTTATGTTAAAAGATGTACCATAATTAATCAGAATTATTGGGAAAGTAGTCTTTGTTGGCTGAAATATCTGTTTAGTATAAGACTTAAAAGCAAAAACTTTTTTGTTTCAAATTATGTTGTGGAAAAGATTGTTCCAATTTATTCATTTACTCAAAAAAAAAAATCCTGTTAAGCATTTATGTTGCAGGCACTGGTTTGGGCACTTAAGATACACTGGGAAGTAAAACAGGCAACAATCCCTGTCCTGGGGAAGCCGACACTCTTCAGAGAAAGACAATAAACATAATAAGTTAGTAAATTATATATATTTTTAGAAGATGATATGTTCTAGGTCATAAAAACCATTGGGCACGGTTAATGGGAATCAGTCATGCCCAGGGTGTATAAATGTTGATCGCCACATGGAATATCATCATCAGGGTAAGCCTCATTGAGATGTGCTATTTGAGTGGAGTTCTTCAGGAGGTGAAGAGGCAAGCTCTGTGGGTGGATATGTAGGAGAAGAAGATTGTCGCAATAGGAAAGGCAAGGCCAAGACCGTTAAGTGGATATGTGCAAAGATTCAGTGTGAATGGGCGTGTTTTATTATCTAGCATATAGTGGACAACATGAAGCTGCAATTTAATGACCAAAAGTTCTAGAAGGCTTCAAGACAATTTTAAAAAGAATGTTCAGGATACATATTTGAAAGATCAAAGAGATGGGGTTGAATTTATGCCGACTTCAACAGATATCCCGTTGGCCCATCTTATGAATAAATAACCTAATTTTATTTCTTTTGTTATATATATATTCTAAACATAAAATCATGTGGTAAATTTACTATTCTAGATAGTCAGATTTTGGTTCTGTTTTAAACCGGTGACTATAATTAGTTGGATTCTTTTAAACTGAGATTTTAGTGCATTATAATATTTATAATGTGCTTTTCAAGACCTATTTTCTTAAAAATGGTTCTATAGGATTATTAGTGAGACTAAAAAAAAATAAAAATTAATTGCAAAGAATGACATTTGCCTTGACCATTCTGTAGAATCTAAATAAGCCAGTTAATCCAACAAAGTTTAGTTTTTAGCTAACACTTAATCATTTAAAGTATAATTATGAGTATGTTCTATGTATTAAGCACGTACTGAAAATTTTAAAGAATCCATAAAATTATTTGACACAGTGCTTACTCTCAAGGTGACTGGACTGGCATTTGTGAAATACAAATGGAATAAAGTGGCATCTTTAAAAAAGTAGAGCATAAACAAATGCCGTCAACATTTATAGGAGGAAGATGATTGAAAATGTATCTTGGCAGAGAAACTTCTTGGAAGAGAGATAAGTTGAACTAGATAAGAAATTGATGGTGAGACTGTAAATTCAGTTTGGAGGTTGCATTCATTCTCCATCTTACTTATTACATTCATCTACTTTGATACAAATTAGAGGGCCAGAGACTGCTGTAGCCAGCCTTCCAGATGGTCCCCAGCGATCTCTGCTTCCTGTCAGTCATCCCCTTCTGTAGTCCCTTTCTATGTTGTACCAAGGTTGGTGTGTATGACCAATAGAATCCAATGGAAATGATGCTGTGTCACTTGTGAGATGAGGTTATACAGGCCACTAGAGCTTTTCTGTCCTTCACCTCTCAATGTGTCTCTCTAATTGCTGGTTCAAGGCAATAGTCTCATGTGTGAACCATCCTGAAAGCTGAACCCCCAGTCTCAGTCAAGCTTTCAGATGATTCTAGCTTTGGTCATCAATTAGACTGAGGTGTCAGGCAGGATCTGATACCAGAGCTACCTAGCTAGGCTGCTCTGAATATTTTGTCCACTGAAACTGTATGATTTAAAGGGGGTTGGTTTTTTTTTTTTGGTTTTGTACTAAGTTTGGGATCATTTTTTACACAGCCATAGATAACTAATATTGGAGCAAGCAATGCTTTTGACTTCAACAGTTGTATCTGGCTATAAAACAAAACTGTTCAGAAATGTTGGATTCTCCTGTGCCTCTTAAGGCACAAGAAGAATTTAAGTAGTAACAAGAGAGACACTCTTTCGGCTGCTAAGATGTGTAGTGAAGCAAATGCAATTGCAGTTCACCTTAGCCAGGATGATAGCTAACATCTGTGGGAAACTCTTTTAAAACAATGCAGATAATTGAGGGAAACTAAGCCTGTTCAAGGCTCTTCAAGTTACCGTATACATTTCCAGATCAACAATACCAATAAAACAGCAACACCTCAATAATAAATCATTGATTTAAAATGTAGTATGTTTTAGGCACTTCATGAAATGCTGTACAAATAATACACTATCTTATTTCATCTCCCAATTCTATGAAGTACTAATGCTCTCATTATTTATGTAAATGAGGCAAATAAGACAGTGCAGTGTCTCTCAAACTGAAATGTAATTAAGAATCATCTGGGGGGCTTGTTTAAAATGCAGAACAAAATTTAGCAGATCCGAGATTTTGCATTTCTAACCAGCTCCTGAATCCCGCTGATGTTGCTGGTCCAAGAACCAGATTTTTGAGAAGTGAGTGACTCGAGGTTAAACAATTTGCCGGGAGTTCAAAATAGTATCATTTATAGAGGGTCAGCCTTGTTTCAGTAACTTACATATAGTTCTCTTCTAAATGTCTGTGAAAAGGGAGATGTTATTGTCTTCACTTAGCAAATTATAAAACTGAGGGTGGCAGAGAATGAATATATCTTTAAACAAATTTAAAATAATTTTCCCAAAGGTAACACAGTCATTTAGTAAGTAACTGAACTTGAATCTTAGTCTTTATAACTGTAAATCTCACATTCGTTCTAACATGTCACATATAGCAAAAACAATTGAGTACCAAGAAGTTTGTTGAGAAAAACATACATAATGTAAAAATAACAGCAATGATAAAGTCATGATGATGCTTACCGTAGGCTCAAACATGCTTCTATGCAGCAATGATGCCTCAAAGACTTAATTGGAGCAAATATTTTGGTGATTCCTTTCCTTGTTCTTATTTCCAGGTATTACGGCATTTAGATAGATAGTTTAGATATCTAGCTAAATATACGGCATTTAGATAGTGGGATGGGGGATGAGCATCAAGAATTTTCCTCAAAATTACAAACAAAAACAAAAACAAAAAAAATCCCAAACTGATCATTTGCATGGAGCATGCCAGCTGGGGAGAAGGGAACATACGCTTATATTCAGGAAAAGTTTCACAGGATGTAAAAAGAAACCATCTGCTTTTTCTTTTTGTTCTTGTTTAAGAACAGCTTGTGTTTGCAACTCACAACTTAAAACATAGTAATAACCTACAGGACTTTGTGAAGCATGAACTGTACCGCTTTTTTTTTTTTTCTCATTTTTCCTGCTGATTTTTTTTTTTTCACTTGATGTTTGCAGAAAGCAGACTGCAAAGAAAATATTTGCATGTTGCAACTTGGATAATAAAATTCTTCTGATCATGGCCTGAGTCTGCTTCTCTTGGATTTTCTGGGCATTCCAGGATCCTGCAATGAAATCCAGCCAATATGAATCAAACGTAATTCTCGGCTTAGCTCTAAGAAACACCTCAGGCTAAGACTGTGGTTCGGTGCACCTCCTGTTCCACCTCTGCAGAGAAGCACCTCTGAGACCCTGCTTTATCTGTACAGCACCTGGAAGGCACTTGGAAATTTTTTTTTTTTTTTTAACAAATGCAGTTTTATATGTTTACTCTTCTTGTTAGCATTCATCTCTGTGGCTTTGATGTGTGCCTTCTTTCACTGCTGAAGTTTTCTTAATGTTTCAGACATCGCCACTTCTTAAGTGCCAACTAGTACATAAATTTACCATTCCTAAAAGGAAAAAAGGAAGGCAACGCTTCCCAGTGGAAAGGGCCTTAACAGCCTTATTGGGTCAGCAATTAAACATTGCAAAATGCGTAAGATGAAATAGGCTGGGTGAGAATCTTGGCTCCTCGACTTACCAGTTCTATGGCCTCAGGGAAGTTACTGAATGCTTCTAGATCTCAGTATTCTCATCTGCTCTGTGGGAATAGTACCCCTACCCAGGATTATTATTAAGGTCCTGCAAGTTTATTAGAAAGTGCTCAGTCAAGGTGGTATCTTTGAACACAACGAGCTCTTATGGGACAAACCAAGACATGTGGGAGGAAATTTACTAAATTTAATAACAACTTATGTTTTTCTACAAAGTAAAACACCTGAATATATATATATATATACAGTGATGTTACATATATAAATTTAGAAATATATGCATGTCTTCTCTCTATGTGTATATATATGTATATGTCTATATATTTTATAGACATATATATGCCTATATATTTTATGTCTAAATATTTACATATTTAGACATAAAATGTGTTAAACACTTCTCCAGTGGGAATTGTAAAGTCTGTCCCTGAGTTTCTCAACATTTTCCCATTTGAGGTCTAGATTAATCTTTATGGGGGTGTCCTGTGCATTGGAGGAATGTTTTGTAACAACTCTACCCACTTGATGCCAACCACATATTTTTCCCTGTTTGACAACCAAAAATATCTCCAGATAGTGCCAAATGTCCCTTGGAAGTTAAATTAGCCTTGGTTACTGCCAATCTAATTGATATTACCCATCTTTAAAATCTCCAGGATCTGTTCTTTTTTATTTTGAGATGGAGTTTTGCCCTTGTCACCCAGGCTGGCGTGCAGTGGTGTGATCTCGGCTCACTGCAACCTCCGCCTTCCAGGTTCAAGTGATTCTCCTGCCTCAGCCTCCTAAGTAGCTGGGATTACAGGGGCCTGCCACTAAGCCCAGCTACATTTTGTATTTTTAGTAGAGACAGGGTTTCACCATGTTGGTCAGGCTGGTCTCAAACTCCTGACCTCAGGTGATCCACCCACCTCAGCTTCTCAAAGTGCTGGGATTACAGGCATGATCCACCACGCCCGGCCAGGATCTGTTAGAATTCTGAGTTTTGATGAGAAGAAACCAAAGAATACACATACATCTTCAGACATCACGTGGAAAAAAAAGCCTGCTTTTCCCATTTCTACCTGAGCTTCAAGGAGTAAATTCAAACTTCACTCTTCATATACATGACCAGTAATGCAGATGTGCTAAGTTTATTTGAAAGGAATTATTGCAAACTCATTAAGCACTCAATTTTCTGTCTCTTTGTATGAACCTCCTTTGAATTAGGATGTTATCTTCTTAATAGGTGGTGGACAGAATAGCTCAAAAGCGTACACCAGACTAATGGATTGTCTTTGGAACTGGAAAATTCTGGAAAAAATGGTTAAAATTATTTTTGGAGCAATTCTGAAATATTTAATATTTTAATATTGCATGTTGGAAGTGGCTGCAAAGTCTTTATCAGTTTGTAGATACCAGTGCAATATTCACTTGCTTTTCTAAAGGTTATTTTAAAATTAATTATCAAGCTCTCATTCCTCCACTTTCTTTTAGTCACCCCCATTTATTTATGTCTTTCTAAATAGTGTATCTAGTGGACTTTTCTGTCAATGCAAAGTTTTATTTTGTTAATATGCAAATGAGTCATGTTATGCAATGTGAATAATAAACATAGTTGTGGTCAAAATATGATGGTATTATTATACTTTGACCTAATCTCTCAAGTTTCAGAAACATAGCAGCGGTAGATGAAACGTTAAGCAAGAATTAGCAGCAAAGGCATAGCTAGGCTTGGAAACAGAGTGAACATCTCATGCTGAACTCCTGGTCTGGGTGCAGGAGCCCAGGCTGACAGGACAGTGCCTGCAGGTAATCAGGTTAAAAATGCTGCACAGAAGCTAGGAAAACAGAGGCGTGCTCATGGCTTAGAGAATAGAACTGGGATGGGACTGCTCTGTAAACTCTGTCAATTGTTGCCAGGCTTATGATTTCAGAAGGCTGAAGACTTAGGGAAATAGGAGACTACAGTCTTAGCCTTGAAACCAAGTCTTGAACAAAATCACCCCGATTCAGTGGCTGGATATGGGGTATCCTCTTTGTCTCTAGAGACGTGGAATCTCAAATTGCCATTAAAAGGCAATGCCAGACAGAAAACTCAGAGGGTTGGTGGAGGTATAAACAAAAGTAGTGTGCGTGCGCGCGCGCGTGTGTGTGTGTGTGTGTGCACGCATGTGTGTGATCACCAAGGGAAAGTAAAAAATATAAAAATTCATTCCACTCAAAGTTTGTGTGTGTGTGTGCTCTCAGTAAGGGCAGATGTGCTATGTCAAATGCTTTGTAAACAAAGCACAGGACATTATTTAATGCCAAGGTGGCTGCAAAATAAGCATCTAGAACCATCAGACCAACCCATCTGGAAAAACTTAATGTAAGACAACAACTATTCTTTGAGCGTGGAACATGTGTCAGGCACTCTTCAGGATGCCTTGCCCAGATGGAGCTTATTTTCTTAGGTATGTTTAAGAAACTCAAAGACTTATCTGCAGAAACTGTATCCATGAGGAAGAATAAGAGACTATGAAACAAAAAGCAATGAAATAAGAAATGTGGAAATAAAATGTTAGAAATTAGAAGCAGAATCCTTTGAATGAGGCTTGTAGTGAATGGCTAAATTCTAGAATGGATATTGGTAAAAAGAATCAGTATTACCAATTTTACTGAGAATTCACCTTAATATATGACAAAGAGGTTTAAGACTATGAAAAACCAGTCAGGTGTTATGAAAATTGAGAGATTCCAACACATGTATGTTGAAGGATAATAATAATATAAAAAGCGTACTTCTCATATAAAAGAAAAATGAACACATTAAAGATTTGATTTAGCCTATTATTATTATTCTGAGATCTGAGTCTCACTGTTTCTCAGGCTAGAGTGCAGTGGCACAATCTTAGCTCACCGCAACCTCCACTTCCCAGGTTCAACTGATTCTCCTGCCTCAGCTTACCAAGTAGCTGGGATTATGGGATGCACCATGACGCTGGCAAATTTTTTGTTGTATTTTTCGTAGAGACAAGGTTTCGCCATGTTGACCAGGCTGGTTTCAAACTCTAGACCTCAAGTGATCCTCCCGCCTCAACCTCCCAAAGTGCTGGGATTACAGGCATGAACCACCATGCCTGGACTGATTTAGCCTATTATTAATTAGGAAATCTATAAAGTGTTACAAGTGGTTTGAATAAGTTGAAGGCAAATTTGTATTGAATAAAGAAATATTAAAAGGAACTTACAAATACATGACATGAAACAGGCTTTTTCTATGCAAGGTTGAGGGGCAAGTGAACTGAGCCTCCATGGGTCAGAATTCTCATGTTCAGGGACGAGAGTTTGTTTGCATTGCTTTCAGTTATCTACAGTTTAGAGAGTTGTAAAGCAGGGCAAAGGCAATGAAAGGCCAGACTCAGGTGACTCAGAATATGCGCAGTGAAGGGTTGGCAAACTATAGAAATGGGCCAAATCTAGTGCGCCTACCTGTTTTTGTAAGTAAAGTATCAGGTGCTGTTGGAACACAGCCACAGGTTTGCATGCTGTCAATGGCCACTTTCACACTGCAATGTAGAGTTGAATACTTGCAATGTGAAGCCTAACCCATGAAGCTGAGAACATGATTTTCTAGCTGGCCTTTATGGAATATGGTTGCTGACATGGTTGTCTAAATAATGCCTTGTTTTCCACTGAGCCTCGACATTTTCTCCACATGAATAATAAAGTTCCAGAAAATTGAGAGAATGGCAAGGAAGTAATATTTAAAGAAAATAATTGACTTTTTTTTTCTAAGATTGAAGTGAGATGTGAGTCCTTAAACCAATATTTTACTGTGAGTACAAGCAGATCCATAAAATTAGATTCTTCACAGATACATCACAGAAAAACCAGAGAACATTAAGAGAGGCAGGAAAAAGAATTAAGAGAAGGACAAGTGATATATGGAAAAAAAAAAAGCTAAAAAATTGATAGAGAATGAATTCTAAATTAGAAATATAATGAGAAATGTTTTGCCTGTATGATCTCATGTAAATTTAGGAGCAGGTACTAATTTTGCTACCCATCTTTACCAATGAAGAAGTTGAGATCAAAGTGACAGAGCTAGTATGTGGTAGAGCTATAATTTGAACCCAGGTTTTCTAGCTCTAGAAACACTGAAATTTGACTCATCTGTTCTACTATCTTGTTATAATAAAGGAACAGATTTTTTTTTTAAGGGTAACATATGATCCTCAATTGGAATATACAGGGTGAGAAGAAGTTCACTGGCTGATCAGATTATGAGACCTTGGCAGTCAAGAAACAGCAGTGCAGAGACTTCTGGCAGTGGGGAGCCTGCCACAGATCCCAGAATTGGAAGAGTCAGTATAGCTGGAAACCAGAAGGGGCAGGGATAGTGAGATGGGGTTGAAGAGCAGGTGAGGTTGTACAAGTTGTACAGGGTTTCATGTTATTCTAAGAACAACGAGACAATATTGAAGTTTTGAAACAGAGAGGGCAGGTGGCTTGTTCTGATTTGCAATTTCAAAAGAGACTTCAGACTGCAGTGGGAAGAATGGATTGGAGTTGGGCCAAAATGGAAGTAGGAAGACCAATTAAGAAGCTGCTGATATATAACAGCCAAGTTTATTACACGCCCAAAGGGAGCTGCTAACCAAATCATAAAAAAGAACTTGTGATATTCAAACTGGAACTTGAGATATTCAAACAGGACATGGGTGAGATTATTTCCATGTGGAATCTTGAAATGTGGCATGCTCTTTCATTTATGTTATTTGATATTTGGCTTCATTAGCAGATGGAATAAACTTCTATTGTTCTGAGTGCCTGAATTCCCAGGGCAGATGAGCATCATGCTATGATTGGTTCTTTTTTGTTTTTTTATGCTTGTGTGCTTTGTGCTTCTTATCTCTATTAGGGCACTTTTCACATTGATTTCTAATTTTCAAATTACCTCTACCTCCCCAACTAAAGGAAAACACTAAGAGAATGAAGACCTTGTCTAATTTACTTTTGCATCATTACTGCCCAAAAGTGCCAGCCAAAAGTAGTCATTCAATACAAGTTGTTGAATAAATGAATGAGATTCACTTATGCGGAACAGATCATTTTCTTCTGCCAATTTTAGCTGTTCTCTTCATTTACATGTTTCTAGACTCATGCTAATTCCCAGGTGCCTTAGGGATTAAAACCATGTGTAATAACTCTCATTCATTTAAACCTATCAATGTTTTTTACACAGATATATAGGCCATTGTGAACGTTTTGAATAACACAAATGCGCTTGAATTATGCTACAAATAATACTGCAATGATAAGTTAATAAGTCTAACCCACGGTATCTCATATCGTGGACTCCTGAAACAGGAGTTATTCATTGCATTTTCCTCCATGATTTGCTATTTGTGTGACCTGGTCAATACCTCTCTGAGCCTTAATTTCTCACATGTACAGTAGAGATAGTATTTATCCATTTTGAGTCATTTAAAAAGAATTAATGAGATAATATGACATGTGCTTACCACATAGCAGGTACACACTTGCCAGTGTGACAAGAGGGGCTTTGGGGGACCTGACCTGGGCCCTGGGTCTGGGTGAGGAGGTGATGGGGAGACAGGAGAACCCCCCAAGCAGGTGACTTTCATCTGAGAGCTCACAGGTGATGAGGCTCCTGGAGGTAACTGAGTGATAAGGACACGGAGGCACAGAGACACAAAAGTATTAAATTCTGTCCACTTTTTTTTTCATAATTTTACCTTTCCGTAGTTACTGTTTTATCCCCTGTGTCTCTATATTGCCATGGATTACCTACTGGCTGGGCTATATTTTTTTTAATTCTTTTACTTGCATTACTGAAACTCTTTCAATATTCACTCATGTTTTGCTTTTCCTGCATCTAGATAAAGTGAAATGAGAAAGCCTTCACTTTATATATCATAGAATTTTGATTTCAAAATGCCCAAAAATATTCCCTTGAGGTGGAGCAATTCAAGTTTCCCTAATTTTTCTAATCCATCCATCATTACCTCTTTTCTACATTGCACAAAATCTGCAGATGGTATGAAACTCCCTCCTTCCCCATCCTGGTCTATCAGCTGTACTGTTATCCATGGAAACTGGGCAGTACCAGCTTTGTGAAGAGCCGGAAACAATAAAGGCTTTCATTCCAGGCATTGCTTTGTAGGGCTGGCATTTCTGAATTTAGGATCGGCAGATGTATTCATTATTCCCTCATCATTCCTCCCCACCGTCCACTGGCTCCGGACTTTGTTTAATCATCCAGCTTGCATGAGTCTTCACTCTCCCAATGTGATTTTAATAGGCTATTATTTTGAGTCCTAGGTGAGAATTTCTTACATTCAAATTCCTGGCAGCAATTTTGTGCACCTTTGTTGCTTTCAGTTGTCACATTAAACCCCTTTTGAGATAAACACTTTAATAAACAAATTTCTTTTGCCTGGGTTGTGATTGTAAGTGGAAATGAATGCATTAGCAGACCTTGCCTTTGTTCACAAGTTTCAGACATCTCCTTTGGTGCATTATCTGGCTTTGTTCTCACAATGTCCTATTAAGGAGTTGGAAGGGCCCTCGCCCCCTAAGTTTGAATTTGAGTGCCTTTTAGTTCAAAATTATTCTGGAATTTGTGTTTTATGATGATTGTCTTATAGACTTAGATAATACAGAGGAGAAGGAACACTTTGTACATCGATAAACACAAACGTGGGATCAAGAAGACACTCTGCCAAATTTGCTAATTGAAATTGAAGGGCTTCTCAAACTTTAATGTATCTATGAATCACTTAGAGATATTGCTAAAATGCAGTTTCAGATTCAGTAGGTCTGGGGCCTCAGATTCTCCATGTTTAATTCATTTCTAAGAAGCTCCTGATGTTGTCAGTGCTGCTGGCTATTTTCCTATCTCAGTTGTAAAGAATTCTCCCCAGCTCGACTCTGCCTTCTGCAATTTTCACCACTCATCATACCACCCAGATGATGCCAATAGGCAATGAAATTTGAGAACTATATTGATTTCCTGTGGCTGCCATAACAAATCACCACAAACTAGTTGCTTTATAAGATCAAATTTATTGTCTAACAGTTCTGAAGGCCACAAATTTGAAATTAAGGTGTTAGCAGGACTGTGCTTCCTCCAAAAGCTCTAAGAGCAATTCTGTTTCTTGCCTCTTCCAGCTTCTTGTGGCTGCCAGCATTCCTTGGCTTGTGGCTGCATTACTTTAATCTCTGTCTCTGTCTTGATATGGCCTTCTTCTCCCCTCCATGTCTCTCCTCTGTGTGCCTCTTTTAAGGACACTTGTCATTGGATTTAGGGCCAACTCTGATAGTTCAGGATGGTCTCATCACTATATCATAATTACATTAGCAGTAACCCTTTTTGCAATTAAGGTTGTATCAACAGGTTTTAAGGGTTAGGACGCAGACATATCTTGAGGAGTGGGGGAAACATTCAGCTTACTGCAGGAACCATGTGGCTATAAGACCTTCACAATGGCCCATTTGAGCCAGAGATCCTATGATTCTAACGAAAAACTGGTTAGTTTTAATAGCACTATTAATGCAGAGTGAGTATGTTTTTGCTCCCTTAGGTATGAGTGACTTGTGAACGTCTGTAGAGGACAGTGGAGACTGGAGAGGACTAGAATATATCAGTGGTAGCATTCAATTTAAAGAACTGAGCAGAGGAGAAAAGTGGAAGCGAGACTAAAAGCTAAAGAGAGTAGAAGCCAAAACAACCCAAAAGAAACTGAGTATGTGGCTTCCATCCTGCATCAACCTGAATCTCTACCAATGCTTTTTTAACTTTCAAGGGCACAGGAAATGCCTGGGGATCTTGTCTGAGACGGAGTCTGGGATTCTACAGGTCTAATAATCTCCCAGGCGATGTTGACACAGCTCATTCATGGAACACACTGTGAGTTACAAGGGCTTATACTGGGTATAGGTAACAAGCAAGCGTAAAAGTCATTAATTACATTAGGTTTGCGTTGCTAAGGTGCAAAATCGTTGGGTCCAAAAGGAACCAGAGAGGTGTCTCCTCTTTAGCCACATTACAGGATTCAAGTCTAGTGTTCCCAGTCTTCTTAATTTTCAAAAGAATTTGTATTTTCATAAAAAATCTTCATATTTGTTAGTGTTGGCAACTAAGTAAAAAAACTATAAAAAGCTAGTGAGCCAGATAAATAACATACAGGGGTGTGTGTGAGTTTGTGTGTATATGTATGTATGCGTGTGTGTGTGTGTGTGTGTATATATATATATATATATATATACATATATATATACACACACACACACACACACACACATATGTATGTGATTTGCATTGTTTAATCTTATATATAACCCATCTGTAAATTGTGCAGATCTGTGACAACCTTTGTATGAAATAATAATTATAAAAAGCATTGACTGTGATAAAATGAGGACAAAAAGACCAACAATTTAATGTGAAGTGTTAAACTAGCTTGTATTGTTTTACACAGCACTCCAAATGGGTAGCTGTTCATAACACACCATGCCAAGAAGGAAATGAGACATTCCAAGGGCTATTAACTACTCCACCAGAGATCTTGGAAGATCACTGCAGTTTTATTTAGTGTCGATGTTTATTTAATTCTGGTGCAGAAGGGCAAATTCACCATGTTCAATGGCCCTCAAAGTCACACTGGCTTAATGAGTGTGGATTAATGACCCATCGACAGTAGGCTATGGCGTTACCTTATAAAACAAATGGTGACAGGAGAGAGGACAGCCTGGAGTACTTGCTTTTTTAACGTATTATGCATATAAAGGATTTATTTGTTAGTAGAACTTGGAGTTACCATTGTTTTATCAGCTTATTTATTTGATAGTACAGGGTTAAGCTAGTACAAGGTTAATCTCCTATCTCTGTGGTAATGATCTATTATGAGTTTAGGTTAAGGCATCCTACTCTGTTGAATCCTCTGAACAATGCTAGATAATCTGTACATCGCTAAATGGTATAGTTTAGGCATCTTGAAAGTACATTGCTGTCTCCTTGCACATATAATCTTGATCTTGAGATCAGAAAAGCTCCAAACACTCATGGAAATGCAATGTCCCAAGGGACGTATAATGAACAGCTGCTCAAAGTGCAGGAAATATAGCAACTATGTAACTCTCTATGCTTAAGTTAGTGACAGCACAACATTTCACTGGTATGGAGTAAAGATAATATGATTTAATAGGCAAAAGAGCGCCATAATATAGCCAGATAGTTCACCATAAAGCTTTATTATATAAAGCTTGGAGCCATTTGAAATGTTCCTCAAAAATCTTGGAAAAACATAGCAAAGAGTATGTCTGCTTATTCTCTATAGATCTCAGAAGTGATCCAGCTTCTGAATCCATGGCTGAGTTGAGGCTTTTGTGAACTTTATAAGGATATTAGAGTGAGGGATTGACATAAATAAAAACATTTAGACTTTAGAAAAAAACCTGTTTGGTTGTTTTCAGGATTTTTTTTTTAAGCAAGTTATAAGTTAAAAAAAAATCTTACACATCTTGTATATAATCAGCAAACTTTAATATTAAATAATACAAGGAGGAAACGGTAGCCAAATCACACAATTCTGTTTACCTGGGCAGCTTTCTCTGAGTTGCTGACGTTAAAGTCCTTCTAGCTCCACTTGATTGGTAGTGACTTACAGGAACTCTGATTTCATAGAGATTCTGAAGCTGATTATCCACTGGGAAAGAGTGCGATGATTGACTGGCAATGCATGCCTTGGGTATGGGAGGGAGTGGAGGTAACATGTGTGCCATATATTTGCCACAGATGCTTTGTATTAATACTTAAAGGGATTATTTTACTTGAAACTTTGCAAAGAAAATTAGAAGGATTGAGAATCCTAAAATCCTCTCTACTGAAAGAGAATTAAATGCAATTTATTACACAAATAATAATATGATGCATATATAAACCAAATGAAAATAATACTGATTCTCCACATTGGCAATGGATAAATCTCAGATCCTTGCAAATATCTAAGGGGAAAATCCCATAGGAACAGTTCATGAGAGTTCCTGTAGCAGAAAGATTAGCAGTAAGTAAGCTGAAAGGGCTTGGATGTGAGGATATTGAGTGGTTGACTGGGACCATCCTAAGTGATTTGCTCTTGCATAGCAGTGATCATGAAATAAACATGGGCCTTTGAAAACCCACAATTTATTGCTGATTATGAAACTTTGGTGTCCCTCCCTGTGGTAGGCAGAAGGCCCCCCAAGATGTCCACACCCTAAGCGCTGAGAGTCTGGGAATACATTGTGTTACATGTCAAAAAGGACTTTGTAGAGTTTAAGGTTCCAAATCTTAAAAGTGGGAGAGTGGGCTCCATCTAATCCCATGAACCCTTAGAGGCAGATAACTTTTTCCAGTTGGATGGCAGAAGGAGAATTCAGAAATATTTGAAAAGTGAGAGAAACTCCACCTGCCATGAAGTGAAAGGAAGTGTGCACCCTCAGGTGTAAATGTCAGACTTTAGCTGACAGGCAAGGTATATGGATCTCAGTCCTGTAAGAAGGAACTGAATGCAGCCAACAGCCTGAATAAGCCTCAAAGTGGAATCTTCTCCAATGACTGGCCCAGAATGACCAACACCTTGGCCTTGTCCTTGTGAAACCTAAGCAGAGGTCCTGGCTGAGCCATTCTGTGCCCATACTTCTGACCCATGAAACTATCAATAATAAATACATGTTGTTTTAAGCTGCCTAATTTGTAGTAATTTGTTAACACACTTTCAAACGTGAAACTAGTATATTAAGGCTTTGAATGCCAAAGGTCTTATATTAGAGCCGGTGGTGTCTATAGATCTTGGTGGCTTAACACCATGTATTTCATCTCTAATGCTATGGACAAGTGCAGGTCATTGGGCTTTCCTGGATGGTTCTCCTCACAGGGTGAAGTCATCATCTCTACCTCTTGGAAGTCCTAGTCACTACAGTGGAGAAAGCGAGTGTGACCAGACATAAGGGGACATTATAAGACTAGTCCTATAATGGCAAACATCACTTCCATTAGTGTCTCATTATCTAGAATCAAGTCACGTGACTCCAAGTTAACTGCACAGGAGAATGGGACATTTAGCTTTTTTGTGTGTACAGGAAAAAGAAATGCAATTGGAGGGTATTAGGCCAACTGCTGTCACAGAAACATTATTTATATAGTTTGATTCCTCATGAACTAGCGATCTTCTGCCACTTAGGAAGCATTGCTGTATTTGAACAAGGGATTTGCTTTTCTCTGGGTTTGTGGGAAGTCATGTATTTTCTGGCATTCTGTTCACTCGTTATTTGTTAATTCTTGAAAATTCCCCAGGATATCTCCTGCCTTCTGCTGTCCCATCCATGTTAGGATTGCTGCCTTGGTTCCTGTGAGTTCTATTCTGACTGAAGGGCATTATTGGCTGCTTCTTCTGCAATTCCTTCATATAGCTTTTATTTATTTTAAAATGTCAGCCTTCATGGGGTTGGGTCTTCTCTTTTCTCTTGTTGTCTGACTTTGTGCTATGATGGTGATGAGCAAGGCTTGTGAAGCTAGCACTCCCTTTAACCCTGCATTTACCTCTCCCCGATTTTGATGTGACGAGGACAGACTGGTAAGACCTGAAGTGGCACCCGACACTGCAGAGAAGTTATTACTTCCGTGGCAATTCATATGCCACGGTTCTCCCCTTCTCTCTACCATCTTGGTCCTGATGTAATTGCCTGGGCTGTTTGTATTTAACACTTTATGCTTTTAAAGGAGAGTCTACAGTAATACCAGAGGATCCGTTTGTCTTATCCCATCTGTCCCTGAGTTTTTAATAATTTAGTAGACTTTGCATATTTATTGTCTTGTATGAGGTGTCTCAACCTCAGCATGAATGCTGTTTGGGGCTGAATAATTATTTGTTGTGTATGTGTGAATGTGTGAGTCGGTGGGGGATGATATTATAGGATAGTTTGCAGCATCCCTGGAGTCTGCCTAGTAAATGTCTGTATCACTCTCGAGTCTTGACTCTTGAAAATCTCCAGGCATGTCCAAGTGTCTCTGGGGAACAAATCACCCCAGGTTGAGAACCACTGGTCCATCATGAAGCTACCAGCCCTGATGAGCTTATTTCACTCATCTGTAGATCATGATTTTGAGTATAGCGCCAAATTCTCTCTTCAAATGAGTCCGTGGACAGCAAACAACATTCCAGTGTAGATCAATTTCATGATGAGGGAAAAATATCTGTGCTCTTTAAGAGGAAGTCTTACATGTAGCCAGCAGATTGGGACCCAGTGAAGTCTTTCTCCAAGTTTGAAAGCCTAATTAAATAAGTAAATTCAGCTGGAGGATTTGTAGTTGTTAGTGATCACTTCCAAATCTGTTGTACTCAAAGCCAAAATGAACTTGAGTACACAGAGCCTTATCTTGCCCACAGGACTGAGTTCTGAGAGGCCTGATGTGGCATTTCTCCTTCTGTACTGCAACCTAAAGTAAGATCCTTACACGTATACACAACATAATCTTAGGGGCACACATTTAAATCTTTAAATTTCATTGGCTATGTGTTTGCTTTCATAATATATGGTGGAGGGATGGGTACAATCAGTACTCCAAACTCTTAGTAAAAAAGCCTCGTTATAATAGATGTATACAAAAAACTGAGCTGATTTAATGAAAATCATAGGACAGTATATGCATATGTACTACGGTCCTTTCTCTGCTGTAACAAGTCACTGCACATTTAGTAGCTTAAAAAACCACAAA